>NC_065879.2:48451399-48983258 GCF_932274485.2 Patella vulgata
ATATCATTACCTTGACTAAGTTCGATGGTGCGAATTTTCTGCTTAGGCTAAGGAGCGATAAGTTGCAGGCCTGGTTTTAGATGTACCCGACAAAATGTCAGGCATTAATGAAATAGTACGTGACATTTTCAACTTAGTGCCGGACATGTATTAATAATATCAATAAAAAAGACAAATCAGTGCCGGGAAAATGACGGGCACCATAGGTTTTGTGCCTGAAAAAGCCCGAATCTTTGCCTGACATTGTCTGTGACAGATGCCTTATTTCCAGGCTTGGCGATAGGCAATTTGATTGGTCAAGACTTTGGAACATAACACCTCTGTTTAAACTTGATGTAGATGTTCATTAGGTGAATGTCTTGACAGTTCAATGATTAACATTTCGAGCTGAAGCTAAGCAGAGCTAATCAATTTCATTAGTCGATGCATTGGGACAAGATACTCGGGATTCTATCTGATAAGAGTGATGAAACTTAGTGTATAGTTTGATTGCTATTAATTAGTATGTGCCATCTATTTATTTTGGGATTTCTGCGGGGGACATCAGCCTCACTATTGGCTTGTTAAATTGATAATGAAATTTGTGAGCATGCAATAGGAATACAGAGTTTGGTCAATGAAGAAACCCAAAAAGGTAGATAACATAGTGAACATCTTTACGTTTATAGTTTCGGCAGGTCATTTATAAAGGTATTTGTGCACCTATAAATTTCATGCTTTGATAAATAATCTAATGTTTTCGGAAATTTAATGAATGAGGTTTAACGTCCTACTTTTCTGTTCCATCCGGGCTAAAGAAGAAGGGCATACGCCATGAAGTGTGCTATGAGAGAAATTTTGCCCAGAGAGAGGCACTATTGTCTACTCTTATTTCCAACTAGCAAGGGTTCTTTTACGCACACGCCAATACTGAGGCCGTGCCTTACGCTCTGAACTACCGCGGTTTCCCTAATGCTTTCGGTTTGACCTGTTTAAATTAAAATATTTAAATAATAGCAACCGGAGTCGTGCCCACGGTAGGATCTGCTAACGCTTGACTGGCTATATAGCGTCTGTTCTTCATTATCCCGGTTGGTGAAGAAAGGTAAGACGTTAAACACCATTTCATTTCATTTTATTAGATATAGCTGATGTGTTTTTTTTTTCTTGGTAATGTTTATCGTATTGGTGTATAAATCATGTCCAGTATTTCCGGCTAGGTTTACCATATATTATATACAATGACAGGTGACATTAACAAACATCATCGCTAGCCGGGAGTGGTGATACGGTGTTCTGTAAGTAGGATAAACAATAAATAAACATGTGCGAGCGTACTGTGGACGAGAACCCGGGCATGGCATGATCGCCGCTAACTTATAATTGTGACGTAATATCACAACCGATGCGGACTTATCCAAGCAACAAGCTTGCCAATTGTGACAAGGTGCTTAATTTTCTATTTTATAAAATACGAACTATTATTTAGATTCTGTGAACATATTGGCCCCAGCTGGTTTTGATAATATATATGATATTGACTTTTCAACTCTATCATACAGATCTATCATAACAACGATGTATATGTTAAAAGTTTATTTGGAATCTAATAAAGAAATAATTATAATAATATATTCGGGAAAAATGAAGAATAAAAGAGGTAATATAGGCCTACCCTGTAAAATAGTATATCAATCTGATTTCCTTTATTTGCCTGATTTTCGTAATCTTCAAACTTTCTTTAGCAAAGATTTCTAATTCAAGATTACATTTAGAATGTATTTAATAAAATTGCTGGACATCAACAATGTCTTACAAGTATGATGTTGTCCAATCAAATGGTAAGAAATCTCGTAGCCTATTGCCTATAATGAACGTGTTGATATTATGCAAATTATTGATTTTTCATTATAATTTTTTGTTTATATAGACTAATGCATTAAAGACCAGTGGGCGTCCTGTGCCAAGCAGTTTATTTCTTTTCACGCTAGAACAAATCTCAAAGTTCACACCTACCAAGTTCTTTGGTTTTGGGTATTTGGTATTTCTTATTGATGAAAATTGTACCAAAGAAATATATGTATTTGAGAGCTATAATCTGGTTGATGGAGATGCGAATGTAAAAAGTTGTAAAGGAATAGGTTTGGGTTAGCCAACACTTACTGTCTTGATAGTCGGGAAGATAATAAATGAATTTCTAAAAAAAAGTACATATTTTTGTTATGTCTGTTTGTTTTGATGACAAGGGTCGATGTCAAGGCCTCCTGACCACTACTGACAAGCATATCTGTCATTAATCATCAGTATTTACACCATGAGGTGACAATACAACAACACATGCATTATGAAAGCATTAGTGAAGCAATAAACGTCCCCAACAGGCATCAACAAATTTTACAATACATGCATCTATAAGAGGCTGATACTGCGAATAGTCCCTATTTTGGAAAACAGGACCACAATTCAGTAAAACATGAACATAATTTCAACAAACGTAATAAAGGAACCACGTTGGAAAATGCAAATGGTTTTGACTTGGTCTAACATGTATGAATTCATGTGAATAAAATATCACAGTACATTATAATATGTTCCATAAAAGCTGCTGTGGTCTATACCGGTGATTACCGAGAACGTTTCCCCATTGGCAAGGAGTAGCGCACAGTCGTTCGGATGGGGCAAAACAGTTGGAATTCGAAATAAGAGTAGGGCGTAGCAAAGTTCACCTCATAGCACACGACACGGCGTATGTTTGGTTTCATTAGCCTACATGACGCAGAAAAACATGACTTTAAACCCCATTTTGTTTCATTTCAAATAAGTTGATGAATAATTTTGTATTAGCCCATTAATGAAACGAAATAAAATGGGGTTTTACACCCTACTGTTCGGCCTATTAATCATAATAAATGTTATCGCAATTGCCCCAAATATAGTTTTCCACGTTCATAGTTTTTAAAATGGCGAACATCTTGGAAAATCCAAGTTGCTATGCCAATTTTAAGATTATTATACTTTTTTTACCTCGATATAAACAGAAATGACAGACTGACAGTGGGCCGGACGGAGAGAATATTTAGTAAATACAGTAGTCCCATGTCTGTCCCCTAGTGGCCATGAAACGATATAAATACTTACGTCTTTGACGAATAAATATGTGAGTCTTGCGTTAAATGTCACTATATCAACCAGAATACAGATTTGTGCGTTTGGAGACAGTTCCTTTAACTACATACAATCAACATTTCTTTTTGTTCAAACAAAGCATGCAATACAAACCACAATAAATATATCGGTCGATTTGTTTGTACTGACTATCCCTGGCTGCTTCTTTTTTGACATTCAGTTCTATTGAATTCCATTTGATGAACGGTACTTAGACCAGATACAGAATAATTGGTAGTCGTGTTCATTATTCATTAAACTGTATTTATCATGTTAAAACAAAGACGACAAGGTTATTGAATACAATATATCTATAGTAGCATGTATTTGGTGCTGAGAGACAATAAATGTCGGTAGACAACTGCTTGCAGACTGATCGGGTGTTTATAAATAATTAGATAAAATAGGACAATTTCTCATTACATATATATAAATATATATAGATTATGTCTTGAGGGAACGATTTTGTAAATATGAGGCTTGAACTGTGTTGATTTCTCAGAACTACGGATTGGGTGAGGGAAATTCCCTTTGGTTCTTTAGTTTATTCTCCGACGGTTATGTATTCATTCCTGTGGGTTCGATTCCACAAGTGGCTATGGCGTCTGGGTAGGAACAAAAACATTTAATAAGTTTAGTGCGTCCTTAAAGTTCTAAAACCAACACTCACAATTTTTCGCTAAAACCAATAGCCTCTAAAACTTATAGTCTCGAATCTATGGAAGGGTATCGCTGCCAATATTAAATGCTCGGCGACAATGTCGTTCCATTGATTATATGTAAAAAGTACAATGTACAAAGTCATAATACCGATATTGATAAAGTCAAAATACCTCTAAGGCAAGAGTTAAATGTAAAATGTTAAGTGTTAAATGACAAATGTTTTGTGGGAAAATGCTTTTTTTGACATGTCTACATTTTACATTTCTCTCATTACATTTTACATTTGCGCTCTGCCACATCCCATTTGTCCTTCACGCTTTCTACATAGCAACTTTCGCACAGCATAAACTTGCATATGCAAATGTAGGATATCACGTGACGTATTAACATATATGGAAACCCGGGACAAGCACACTATAAGGATATTCACCGAACGACAAAAGAAATCAAGCTGGTACACCATAAGAAACTATCTAGACGACCGTGCGTAATTTTGAATGTGCCAGGAAATAATTGATAGATTCAAGCGGCCAAAGAAACATACTTTCCAGTAATTTATAACACAATAACTGGAACTTCGTATTAATACCCGTATTTTTATATTTTAAACACCCCCACTCTTTCCGGTCTCTCTATCAACAGAGTTGGGTAGCCTATATACTTTGATCCATTAAAAAAACAACAATATATAAGCATTGTGCCCAACAAATAAATAGTGTATTTAAAGAGAGGAATGACTATACATCTTTTAGTATGGACATAGAGAATTTTTGATTAAGCCCTGTATCTTTATTTTAGTTTAATTTAGCCCCCCCCCCTCCTTCACTTCAACTTTAATCTTATTTTGTAAAGTTAAGCAAATATGAATGTGCCAGAAAATTATTTGCATATTTGAAAAGAGCAATCAGTGATACTTAACATGGTATCTGGAATTTCGTATTTAGACCAGTATTTTTACTTGAATACCCCTTTAATAGTGTGATATTTATTGGATTTAAATTATGAAAATACGATTGTACTAGAAAACTATTTACGTACTTACAAACAGAAATGAATGTGATTTTCACTAATATGTAACATGATACCTGAAATTTCGTATTTGGACATAGCACAGCCCCCCCCCCCGGCCCCCGTAATCATCATAAAGTGCCATCCAAAGTGTCAAGGTGAGTAAATTTTTATTGTGTGCTAGGCTGATTTCCTGTTATAGTGTCGTGAATATCCTTGTTCTGGCTTATAGTGTGCCAGGTTTCCGTATTAATAAGTCACGTGATATCCTACATTTGCATATGCAAGTTGATGCTGTGCGAAACATGCTATGTAGAATGCGTGAAGGACAAATGGGATGTGACAGAGAGCAAATGTAAAATGTAAAATGTAATGAGAGAAATGTAAAATGTAGACACGTCAAAAAAAGCATTTTCCCACAAAACATTTGTCATTTAACACTTAACATTTGACGTTTTACATTTAACTCTTGCCTTAGAGGTATTTTGCCTTTATCATTACCGGTATTATGACTTTGTACATTGTACATTTTACATATAATCAATAGAAAAGACATTGTAGCAGAGCATTTAATATTGGCAGCGATACCCTTCCATACGAATCATCTCTGAAACCAATAGTCTCAATTCCTGTTCTGAAACATGCCATTAATTGTGGCAAGGGAAGCAACCCTTGGCAGTGTCATTGGGAGGCAGACCACCATTAATTTCCCCATTGACTTCAATGTTAATTCTGGCCTCTTTGCCCACCTCCAATTTTTCCCCAAATTTTCGTTGGGCTGAATGCTTTTCACAAAGGACAGAGGAACAAATGGTCATGTCTTTGCACTAAAATTTGTATGAGGTTGACCACCAAAATTTTGAGATACACAAACTTGAAGAAGCATACTAAAAATATGTAACTAGTTGCCGTACATATCGCCGTAGCCAACCTTATAACCCCGTTATCCTTCCGCCTAAAAATCATGAATATTTACCAAAACCTGACAGAAAATGTTAATTCAAACCCTCTTCGTCCATTCTAGACCAAAAAATCAACCAACATGGGCATACAAAAGGGGAGAAAAGAGACAGAGAATTGCTATACATAGACGAACTACAATTTGTGGGTACCGAGATGGTGAAATTTAATGGTGGTCTGCCTCCATTGCGTCGCAGCAAGGGGCGAGATTCGTAACGGCGCCCTAGTGTGCTTTTGTAGAGGACACAGGAAGCGCCAAAGTAAACGACCGTGGGTCGGAAGGACGTGAGTTAACAAACCTCAACGGGGCTAGGAGCCAAAGCCCAGAAATGTTTGGCGATTTTCGACACGTTTTGCTGTAAAAATTGTTTAAAGTTTTAACCCTAGCTACCAGTAGAATCACCCTTTCAGGGTCTGCAGGGAGCGAAATCAATTGAAGGGGATTTAACCCCCTTATTTGCTGCACCATCCGGGATAATAGTGTGCTATGAGGGAAATTTTGCTCGGTGAGTGGCGTTTCCACCTAGCCTACTCTTCAGCAAGAATTATTTTACGTCCACACAAACGTGTATATGGAATCTCGGTTTTTAGTTCCATCTGAATGACAAGAGACTGTTCTTTGCCAGGCCATATGTTCCTCACAATTCACAAGTCGAAACCGGGCTGGAAAATCCCGAGAAACTTTATTGGCTGAAAACTGGATCGAACCCGGATTCTTCTGGTTAGTGAGACTGCGATTTGAAGCACCATGGATCCCTGTCCAATGTGAAGCCCTCGAGACATTTTGGCATTTGTTTGCACATTTTGCATTGTTTAATGTCTATTTCCCACTGACAACTCATATTTTGCACTTTGCAATGCTTATTATTAAGAAACCAAACATTTACCATTTTATAGTAAAAATTTATGCGATTTAGAACCCGTTTTTTGCTATTAAAATTGTGTACATTTCTATTCTGTTCCTAACTATCAATTGAACCATCATTATTTGTGTTTCTTTATCACAAGGGGCGTCGAAGTATCCAAAACTGCAAACAGGGGGTCATGGTGAAAAATAAACCCAATAGTATATTGATGCAATTTTGGCGCCCCTGCTGAAAAATTTGCATGTGCAAATCATTTGGAAATCATTCAAAATATACACGATTCTTATTTCATAAAGCTGAAGAATCTTGTCAAAATTTCATGATCCACTGACTATCGTAAATCAAGGTGAATAACTTCGGGATAAAACCACAATGAAAGAGATTAGGGTGTAATCTGAAAACTGTTTAACAGGATTATATCACCCCTCTCCCTTCAACAAAACAATATAATTACAACTAGTTTACTTAAATACATGTATATAGTCGAAACTATTCATATTGTGTTATTAAGTATTAAAATTCTGAAAGTATACAATAATATACATAATGACTAAATTTGGTTTAAGGCCTGAAAGTGTACAAATATGTAAACAGAATCTAGTGATGGTAATGATAAATGACGATTACAGTACTTAAAATCTATTACTTAATTCTAAAAAGTTTTGCAACTCAGTAAATATTAATTTATTTTGTTCAACTGAAATATCCGTAGAGACATCCAATAGAAATTTTGTGTTGGTGTATTCTTTTGGTATTGTTTTTATGGTTGTATTTCGTGCATCTGAATATAAGAGACATATCAGCAGAAAGTGATGAGGATCTTCAAAATTGTGTCCATATCGGCAGGTTGGAGAGTCGGTTATGTGTCTTAAAAATACATGTCCATTTAGATCACTGTTTGATAAACGAAGTCTTGAATGGATGATTTGAACTTTTCTTTTTCCAATATTGTAATAAGAAGGTACCAAGTGATCATGTTTTGAGAGTTTTTGTTTCAAAATGAATAACGTATCTGAATTACGTATAGAAAGATCTAGATTTTTCCAAAATCGTGTAGTTGAAGGAAAGAAAGAATTATAAAATAGATTAGTTTTACAAAAATAGTATGGTAGGTTTTTGTCATTTCTTAATGAGTAGTTACTTGTTTTTTTGTTTAGATTATCATACAGGTAATCAGGGGTTAGGTGGTTTATTATTTTATATAAAAATATCAACTTATGTCTTTCGCGACGTTGTTTTAGAGGCAAAATACCGACTACTTTATATAGTAAATCATGGCTAGTTCCTTTCACAGCGCAACATATTGTGCGTAAGGCATCTAACTGTAATTGTTCTAACTGGTAAGCTAAGTAATCCGTGCACCCATCCCAGATAATGTCAGCATAGTCAAAGGGTGGTAAAACATAGGAAGTATATATTGTTTTGAGTGATTTCCTTCCTAGTCGGTACTTCAGTGATCTTAAGCAATTGATAAATTTTGACACTTTATTACAAAGATTTTCTATATGTATGTTCCATTTAAGATTGTGTTGAAAAATAAGCCCCAGATGTTTGTGGTGGGATAATTCATTTATTTTAACCGTGTTCATGCAAAGAGGAATCGAATCCTGCTTAGATGTGGTTGATATTGTTAATGTTTCAGTTTTTTTCAGGATTAAAGGAAACTAGCCATGTTTTAGCCCATGTGTATATTCTCTCAATATCTGAATTTAAAATTTGGGCACCTTCTGTAGGATCTTTAATCAATATATATAAAGATGTATCATCCGCTAATAATTTTATATTTGACTGTAATTATTCGACAATATCATTTATGTAGATCAGAAAAAGTAAAGAACCGAGCCCTGCCGAACACCAGCCGTGACAACTGAGGTACCAGAGGGGTTATTTTCGACGACGACACACTGTGTTCTACCAGTTAAATAGCTTTGAAGCCACTCCAATAAGCCCCCTCTAATATCAACAGCGTCCAGCTTTCGACAGAGACCGGCATGCCAGACCCTGTCGAAAGCCTTGCTGATGTCGCAGAACACAATTCTCACATAGTGCCCGCCATCTATCGCTTTTGAAAAGAAATGGTTTATGTCTGTAAGTTGATTTATAGTGGGGTCTCCTTTCGTGAAACCACTTGGAACTTTGTTAGTAGTGAGTTGTCGCGCAGGCAGTTAAATATATGCTTGTGTATGCATTTTTCAAAAATTTTAGATACTAAACTTAACAATAAGACCGGTCGATAGTTAGAACAATCTGATTTACTGCCATTTTTGTGGAGAGCCGAAACGTTTGCATGATTCCAACTTTGCGTAAAAGATCAGATATTGAGTGAGAGATTAAAAAGAGAACATAGTGGCATAGAAATTTCTTCAGCAACCGACTTTAGTAATTTACCACTAATATTATCGGGACCAGAAGACTGATATATCAATACAACTAAGCATATCTTTAACTTCCTGTGGGTGTAATGTTATGCCTGACCCTGTCGAAAGCCTTGCTGATGTCGCAGAACACAATTCTCACATAGTGCCCGCCATCTATCGCTTTTGAAAAGAAATGGTTTATGTCTGTAAGTTGATTTATAGTGGGGTCTCCTTTCGTGAAACCACTTGGAACTTTGTTAGTAGTGAGTTGTCGCGCAGGCAGTTAAATATATGCTTGTGTATGCATTTTTCAAAAATTTTAGATACTAAACTTAACAATGAGACCGGTCGATAGTTAGAACAATCTGATTTACTGCCATTTTTGTGGAGAGCCGAAACGTTTGCATGTTTCCAACTTTGCGGAAAAGATCAGATATTGAGTGAGAGATTAAAAAGAGAACATAGTGGCATAGAAATTTCTTCAGCAACCGACTTTAGTAATTTACCACTAATATTATCGGGACCAGAAGACTGATATATCAATACAACTAAGCATATCTTTAACTTCCTGTGGGTGTAATGTTAGTTCATTAATTAAGTTCTCTTTGTGACTAGGACAAGGCAGAAGGTGCTTAGTATCGTTCAATTCAGCCTGGTTTACTAAAAAATGTGTTCAACGCCTCTGCTTTATCGCGTGGTGTAAATGCTGTGTTGTGGTAGTTGTTAGTGTTGAGTGGTGGAATATGTCACGTGATGACCCATTTTCTTTTATAAATAAGTTGACCAGTTTCCACCAGGATTTAGAGCCAAAATTTTAATCGTTGTTTATGTTTTGATCTATTTTTTCGTAATAGTTACGTTTACAATTTCTTATTAAACAAATGTAATCATTTCTTATTTTCCGAAATGCATTCCAATGCTTTGTTGAATCCGAATTTTTTGCTTTTCTGTGAATTTTATTCTTTAGTTTACTCATTTTTCTAATTTCATTATTCATCCAGGGTTTATCTCGAGGTATAATAGTCACATTCCTAATAGGGATATTATTTTTTGCAATATTAATCAACTTGTTTGTAAATCTGAAGCATGCTTCGTCAAAGTGTCGCTTGCAATTATTACGGTCCAGTCGGTATTTGTTATATCATGTCTCAGTCCTATGTCTATTTTTGCATAGTCCCATATTAGTCGGTTATAGCTGTGTTCAGGCTGGGATTGCAATGAAAGTTGACAGTACACAGGGCAGTGATCGCTACAAAAATTATCCAAACAACCGGTTGTCTTAACAAAATTCGGGCAATTAGTTAAAATTAAATCAAGTAATGAATTTCTACCGCGTTCGTTATATCTAGTTGGTGAGTCAATTAATTGTTTTAAGTTGAAAATGTTGATAACTTCGTGAATAAAAGAATCTTGTACCACGTTATGTGCAAGTTGTTTGCCCGTAAGACGTATCGTAAAGCCCATTGAAACCTCAGCAGGGCAAGCGTGGGTCCTCGTGTCGTGGGCGTTAATCCCCCAGCTTGTGGTCGTGGCTTCGATCTGCGGCGTGAGCGCATGTGACTTGGACACAGGTGCGCCTTCTCAACCTCTCGGTTACTCCGGTTCCCTCCCAAAGGAAAAGAAAAACACCTGTGCATGCGTTCAATAGACTAAAATAAAAACATTTTCGGTGGGAGCGGCCGTTAAAGCCTACGAACAACAAGAAAAACAATAACTACAACCCTTGGACAATAGCCTTTTATACGAAGTGCGTATGTTATGAAGAACATTATCACAAAAGTAAGAATGGTGTTAGAATAAAATGAGTTGATCGACACGACAATCTATAAATAATTCATCACTACACTAACTATCATGTCCTATTATCACGTATAAAATGATTTGTTTACCTACACAATTATTCAACAACTTTTCATCACGCATATCTCACAAATCGTTTCAGCAGTGCTCAATAATTCATTAAAACTAGAAATATTTAACGTTGTAAACATATAATAATCTAATATTTTTCCCTCCTTGTGCAATGTTATAGAACATACATGATTAAAACGATCTACTGTTAGATACGAAACTTCCACGATGGCTCAATGAATACGTTGCTGGCTCACTAACAAGGTGTCCCAGGATCGACCACGATGTTAGGTACAAAGTTTCTATTCGGAAGTTGAAACTTGTAGAAGGGTAATGCTGCGGAAATGCGGTTTTGCGGGCAAAATTTCGCTGACACTCTGCATGGCGGCGTAAACCCGTTTTCATTAGTCACCAATGCAAAAATTGGTCGATTTGAATAATTTTTGATTTGGGCAGACTTTTGATTGTGTGTGATCTTAAACCTTTGTTATATAACATGTATTCTTGTGTGTGAGGCACTTAACGAATACTGTTTCACAGTAGTTCTAAAGTATTTTGTTGACGTATAAAATTGTCTAAGCTTTCAATCAATGGTGGCAACGCCTATAAAATCTATACGGTCATGGTCAAAAAGAACACAGTAAATTGGCTGTCAAAACAAAATCAAATCTATAGCCAAGAAAGACCACATAAAGACAACATGTTGTTCATGTATAGCTGTCAGGTCTCATTAGTAATCATTATTAAGTTGAAAGGTAGCCTGAAAACATGCCCATTAACCGACACAAGACGGCATTGCCCCCGTTCTTTAACGACTAATGCGGTATAGTATCTGATGAGTTAATGTAAGGTAATGAAATAATGTCGTACAACTAGCTGTTTATGTCTAGATCTTTGCATCAATACACATACACCAAGAGATTTGTTATGTCACTTCCGTATGTAATTGGGCAAACAACATACGATTATAAGTTTATTTTGAAACATTAAGCGAAATCTGCTTATTTAATAGTTTCATTTTTGACTTAGCACGTGGCCAGTGGAACACAAAAACAATTGTATCACAGCACTGGATATATCTATAGATTACAGCAATTACAAATTGTCATCCCACAAACAAATCAAAATATAAAATTCACTGAAATAGACGGTGTGTTATTTGTTTATGAGAAGTCCATATGCGTAACTTTCATTTATACCATATAGCACCCGAACACATACAGTCGACCATGTAATCCATGAACAAAGAGCAACTGTGTCTACAGACACATATACTCGCCCATGCTACTCATGAACAGATACACACCCTTGTTATCTAATGAAACAGAAAATACAGTTAAGAATTGACTTACAAAAATCCCTAAATTACAATGGCCAAAGACAAAGTTTCAAAATTCAGTATAGTATGTTACGTGAAGTATCGATTCGGGTCATTTCAAACCATGACGGATAATTAACGACACAGGTACTACACAGAACATATGATCGATACGTGTATCGTGGTTTTAGATCCCAAGCTTGTGCGCGTCAATGAGTATGGTGCCCCCTTACCACATATAATTTAAATAAATTATAATACGAGCAGTAATTAATATTATTTCAGAAGCCGAATCATAGCATTTTATCACTTTTGTTTTATTGATGTTTTTGTGTCCATAGCGCGAGGAAGATATAAAAGGCATTGATCGTTGCTATTTATGTCGGTGTTCTATTACGGGTTAGTTGACAAGCTATGTAATATATTGGATGTGGCCGTGTACCAGGAAACGACATGGAAATGAATGGTTGGTTATAGTAAATAGAACAAGCGGCTGCCAGGCAGGATACGCCCACATTTTGCAAGAGATGGATAGAAAACAAGCTAAAAACAAACGTGATTATTTTTTTACAGTCAGGGGCAAGAATCCAGAAAGTTATGGCCTGAAATGTGCAAATATCCAAAAGGACAGAGATCTTTGGGATATAAAGATATGTTTTAAGTTTCATCAAAATCGGATAAAAATTGTGACCTCTAGAGGATCCACAAACTTCGTATTACACACTTTTATACAATTTGCGTACAAAGAGCGGCCATTTTGTCGGGCAGTTTCATTTCGATTTTCCTGAAATACGAATTCAACCTTCAATATGGTGGAATGGTGATATATTTAAACGGTTTTTAAAATCGGAAAAAATTGTGACCTCTAGAGAATCTGCAAGCTAAAAATGCGATTTTTCGAACAATCAAGGGCCATAATCCAGGAAGTTAAGTTCAGGTATCCGCGATGATCAAAAGGAACCAAATCTTAGTGTATAATGGTGATATATTCAAACGATGTTTTAAATCGGATAAAAATTGTGACCTCTATAGGGTCTACAAGCTTAAAACGCGATTTGTTTTGGTCCGATATGCGTGAATATCGAAAGTAACCGAGATCTGTGGGTTATAAACATACATTTCAAGTTTCATCAAAATCAGATGAAAATTGTGACCTCCAGAGGGACCCCAACCCTGATACACAATATTTTGACACTATTTGCGAACGAGGGGCGGCCATTTTGTCAGTTTCGGACCGATTTTTACGAAATTCGAACTCAACCATTCTTAGGTTATAACGATGATATATTGTAACGGTTTTTTAAATCAGATAAAAATTGTGACCTCTATGGGGTCCAAAAGCTAAAAACGCGATTTTCCGTAAATCAGGGGCCATAATTCAGGAAATTATAGTCCGATATGCGCGAATATCTAAACGAACCGAGATCTATGGGTTATAAACATGCATTTCATGTTTCATCAAAATCAGATGAAAATTGTGACCTCCAGAGGGTCCACAACCCTGATACACAATATTTCGTTTCATCAAAATTAGATGAAAATTGTGACCTCCAGAGGGTCCACAACCCTGATACACAAGTTTCTGTCCGAATTTTACGAAATTCGAACTCACCCATCCTTAGGGTATTGTAACGGTTTTTTAAATCGGATAAAAATTGTGACCACTACAGGGTCTACAGGCTAAAAAGCCATAACTCATAAGTTATGGTCCGATATGCGTGAATATCGACAGGAACCGAGATCTGTGGGTTATAAACATCTATTTCAACTTTAAACTAAATCGGATAAAAATTGTGACCTCTACAGTGTTCACAAGCTAAAAACGTGATTTTTCGTACAATCAGGGGCCATAATCCATGAAATTACAGTCCGAAACATGCCACTATCGAAAGGAGCTGAGATCTTAGTGTGATACATCTATATTTCAAGTTTCATTGAAATCGGGTAAAAATTGTGACCTGTAAACTGTTCACAAACAATTGTGAACGGACGGACGTCCGGACGGACGTCTGGACGGACGGACAGGGGCGACGACAATATACGTCCACATGAAAATGTGGGCGTATACAAACTCAAAGAACATAGGAAACTAACATGTTGTGTGGTGAGTTGGCGAAGTCCATCAATTGGTTTTACTAATTTAAAAGGTTAACTGGTTAGGTTATTTAGTGATCTTAAATTAGTCCTTCCAGATTTTATAAGTTCTACTTTGATACATGTGTGTTTAAATATGCAATTAAAACGTCGAAATTCAAACAAATAGTCTATCTAAATAATATGAAGGTTTACTTATGGGATATCCCATGTTTGTATTGTCATCATCGAGTGAATGGTCGGTTGGTTATAGTAATTTTATTAAGGCGTGGAGTAGGGAAATTCGGTGCTTCGTATTATTTTCGCTGTGTATTTTATTCATTTTTGTTGTATTTTTGTTATATGTATGAACATGGTAAGTAATGACATACAATGCCCTTTCTGTGTTCATATGACAAGCTCTACAGTGACCATGCGTGTGTCACGTGTTGTTTATCCCATTTACCTGCTGGTTTTGTCTTTATCTTCGTTTATAACCAATGTGCTATTGTGTCTTCTATGTCCCGGTGTATATATACAGCTATATATAATAATATATGTCTTTTTTATATACATGTAAAGTAATTAGTGTATATTTATGACAACGTATAGAAAACAAGAAGTATTTCCTGTGACGGTATGACCTGAACCTCGGAAAGCAATGTAAGCTATGACAGTAATGTCTGAGAGCAGTATCATGTACTTTTGAAAATCCCATCTCATCAATATCCGGATGTCAAATCTATAAAAAATAATAAAATAAAATAAAAAAATAATGGAATGTTAACAGCGTTTTGTAAAGAATATTTTGATATACCCATGTATAAATACTATAAAAAAGATGAAATAAATTTGGTTCACCTATATAAATATATAGATGATTTATCGCCATTTTGTCCCATTTGCCTGTTTATCGTCTGATTCATGGCTCCTATTTGGACGAATTGAGATTTTATTACCATTAAAGTGTTTATATACATGTTCTTGTTAAACTTTCATATTATAGTAGAGAGAGAGAGAAATGGGGTTTAACGTCCACTCGACACAAACTAGGGCATTTAGGGACTAACACATGGTTCAATTTTATTTCAATAATTCGCTTGCGCGTAGGGGTCTTTAGCAGTAGGAAGAAACCGGAGGACCCGGAGAAAACCCGAGAGGTTGGACAGGCGACCCTACTCCTTGCCACGTACAACCGGGGAATCGAAACGCCAGTTGACACAATGACAGACCTTATGATACAGCGCGCACGTGCTAAACATTCGCCCCCCCCCCCGTATTATATTAACTTTCCATCCAAATTACACACCACAATCTTAAATTATATACCTACTAGATATTATTTATTGTAAGTTTTTACGACAAAAGTCATGTATTTTTTTGTAATACTTTAGTATATTTTAGAGAATGTGACTGGCTACTTCACTGTGATACTTATTATGGTCCTGTACTATCTGAAGCTCTGTGATACTTAAAAAAAGATACAAAGGTTAAGTTTCCATGTGAGCTGGGCAACAAATCTCCAAATTCCATACTACTAAAACGTACAGAAATGGTGGTTAGGACCAATAATACTTCTTTCACAGGAAACACCCTAAGTGCCTTATACGCCAGTTTTATAGTGTCCAGTGGGGTGGTCAACGACAAAACTATATACCGGAAAACATTGGAAAACTACCGGAATACACCATGTTATACGGTATACCGGAAAACACCGGAAAACCACTAAATACCGGAAAACACACTTAAAATCGGAAAACACCCTAAATAGGTAACAAACAGCCTGGTCCTCTGTTTACGGGGAGTTAGGTTTAAGAATTTGGGGGAGGACTAGGGTTAGGTTTTTCCGATGTTTTCCAGAGGACCAGCGGTGGGTTAGGTTTAAGAATTTGGGGGAGAGGTTAAGTCTCCACATAAGCACTGACCTTCCTAGTTTTATTAAAAATACATACAATACATGTACATTAGATTTATATACAAAGGCGATTTCACTGTTTTATGGTGTTGGTGGCGTTGATGGTCTTCCTTGGATTGGTGCTTCTGGTATTATTGTTTCTGAAGTGTATTTAGTGTTTTTCCGGTGTTTTCCGGTATTCAGTATAACATGGTGTTTTCCGGTAGTTTTCCGCTGTTTTTCGGTATATAGAATAGCCCCAGACTCAGAGTTACCTATTTAGGACGTTTTCCGGTATTTAGTGTGTTTTCCGGTATTTAGTGGTTTTCCGGTATTCAGTATAACACGGTGTTTTCCGGTAGTTTTCCGGTGTTTTGTGGTGTTTTTCGGTGTTTTCCGGTATTATAGTATAGCCCGGTTATCAATAAATCTCCAAATTGCACTCGAAATAAGTGCTTAATCATTACTAAAACATGGGGATCACGTGGCTAAGTGGGTAAGACGCTGGCTCGCTAGCCTGGAGGTCGGGAGTACGATCCCTGTTTTGGCCGAGAAAGTTCATCCAGATTTTCCGGCGTGGTTCCCCCTTGTCAGTGATGCAGAACAGAGGGCCTGACAAGGACAGCTGTCTAGTCCTTCGGATGAGACGAAAAACCGAGGTCCCGTGTCGTTGGGTTAGCGCCAAAACATCGTAAGTGACATTTTTTAATTGTGGAGAAAAACGACTTTAAAGGTTGAAACCTTTCTGGTAAATCCAATTTTTTTGCAATACATTTCACATTTCTACAGTTGACTTATGATATTAATGGTAACTGAAATGTTTTAGTGCAATTTTGGAATTACAGTTATTTACACCCATTCTGTCCAAAATATCATTTACGATGTTTTTGCTCTGAATTAAATTTAATATTCACTCAATTAGTTTAGTGCAAAAACATTGTATGTTTTCTTTCGGCTTTACTTTACTAGCACTGGTAATTGAGTAGGCCCTATGGTGTGATTGGGGAGTATTTTTCATTTATATATATATATTAATGCAAATATAGAAATATTACGAATGAGCTAATACAGTTTTTATCATAGGCTGCTAAAGAATAAGATAGGCTATATTGATACAAAGATCTAATGCAATTGTTAACATGTCTTGCTAACATCGTTATATAGACATCGGAAATACATTTCTAGAAGTGTCGACAGTCACTTTGTAGATATTCTGCAAGTTTTAGCAGATCAGTTTTCTTTTAGGCTTAGGCCTACTAATCAATGACTTAGTTTTTCCGTATAATAGGCTCTATTAACATTTTCTGATGTTCACATTTCCTAGTTTTTTTTTTATAGGGTTTTGGGTTTTAATATTTTATCACCTCCTGTTTTATTAGCACAATATACACAAATATCCCCATCTGAGATTGAAGGAAAGTAAGCAAAAAAACTGTTTATTTTAATCACTTCCAATCTGTTACCATGGAAACGTAGCTGTGATGTCATAAATTATGACGTCATATCAGCTATGACATCATAGTCAGAGAGATACTCAGATAGATTCCCTCACTTACCATTTTCTTGCCCTAAACAAGTCAGATACGAAGATCTAGCTCTCACCAATATGATATTTATGCACATAAGACCTTTTGGGGATAGCCATATCTCCGAGAAAAATTGATAAATTCATTCTTTCATACCCAAGAAAGGTGGATATAGGTATTCGAACTCCAAAACAATCAAAAAACAGTTTTCGTAAAATTTGTCACTTACGATGTTTTTGCTCTGACCCAGCGGTGTATACATTAGAATGTACATACAAGATCCTTGGCAGTTGGAATTCGATATAAGAGTAGGCGATAGTGCCGCTGTCCGGGCAAAATTTCCCTCATAGCACACTGTATGACGTATGCCCGTCTTCATTGGCCCAGCATAGGAGCAGAACAGTAGGACGTTAAACCCCATTTCATTTCATTTCATTACTAAAACATAAAGAAATGGTAGTTAGAACCCATGAGTGGCTCCAAGACATGTTGACTTCCTAAATGTGAAATCCACAGTGTGATACCCAAAGCTGAAGTGGGATCATATGAACCAGATATAATATAATGATAATGGGCCTGAAGGTAAATGAACCCGATCTTTATTTTTAAATGTATATATTAGTATGGTAATAAACCTATATTCATCCATCAAACATTTAACACAATACATGTCTTTATATCTACCTTTTTTCTGTCTTATATATACCTGACAAAATGTTTATATTATGTACATTACATATTGTTTTTAAACATTGTGTACATCTTAAAATATTGTAATTAACTAGACCCGTTTCATTTGGGTAAAAAATAATTGTCGAGTTAATTAAATTTGATGTGTTGATTGGTTTCAATTTAAAATGTTATGCCCATAATTATATAGAGCCAATTTTAAACTCAAAACGAAACTAATCTTTCAAACCATGCGGATCATGTTTTATATCACGTACTGTTGTATCTTTAAAAGATAAATATTTATTAACCCATACCTAAACATTGACTTTGTTGTATGCCCTCACTTAAAAGTCGCTGAACATTATATACGACACATCTTTATATCTGAGTTATACGAGTCTGTTGTCAATTAGTTTTGTGAGTCAAGGGGCGTATTGCTAATGGTATTTTCGGTACCCAGAAAGGAAGTGAATATATTCTTGGTAAGCAGAAATAGAATATTATATGCTATGTATTGTTCTTTCCAACAAATAATGGGTCACAAAAGTGTGCTATATATAAGTCCAGTTTCTATATTATATTTTGTAATTTGTACTGAATCTTTATGACTTTACCTTTGTGAGTCATCAGCTACATAGTAGATGTTTTTATTTATGTAACCCTAGCTTACCAGCTTACCGTACTTTGATTGTTCCTTTGATTGACGAGTTCAAAATTGGGTTCATGTAAGTAATAGGTTATTGAAGGTCACTGACACATAATCTGCATGTTTAATCTAATGTTTCCGGTTTCTTCAATTTCTTTTATTAATCTTTTTATCCTTGTCTGAGATTGTAACATTTGGTTTAATCGCCTACTTGTGTGAAAATTATTTAACATGGTGTTTTTGATGTGTGTTTCAGCCATTTTAAAGGGGGCATCCAAGATTTTATTTATGTCAAATCCGTGACATTTCTTGGCCTATAACATATTTTTAAAAATTCGATGATCTTTATAACACTAAAGAGCCCAACATGTTGCAGTCATCTGAATAACAAGCCAACATTGAGGCTGATGTCCCCCGCTGAAATTGCAAAATAAATAGATGACACATATTAATTAATCGCACATCATTAATCACTCTCTATTAGATAGAATCAAGATTATCTTGTCCCAAACCATCGACAAATGAAATCGATTAGCTCTGCTTAGCTTCAGCTCGAAATGTTAATCATTGAACTCAGTCAAGACATTCACCTAATGGACATCTACATCAAGTTTAAACAATCACCTAATAGACACCTACGCCAAGTTTGAACATTCTACCTCAATTAGAAGGAGAGATATTGTGTTCCAAAGTCTTGACCGATCAAATTGCTTATCACTCTGCTTACCCCCAGCAAAAAATGTTCATTATCGAACATAGTCAAGGTATTGATATAATAAAGCTATACAGCAAGTGCCCTCACTTTCACTTAATTAGAACTAAAGCTATCGTGTCCCAAAGGATGAAACAATCAAACTGCTTATCCCTGCTTACCCTAAGCAGAAAATTCTCATCTTCAAAAACTCCATCAAGGAATTCACCTAATTGAAACCTACGCCAAGTGTGAACATTCTAACTCAATTAGAATGAGAGTTATTGTGTTCCAAAGTCCCGACCAATCAAATTTCTTGTCACTCTGCTTACCCTGAGCAGAAAATGCTCATTATCGAACTTAATCAAGGTATTGATGTAATGAAACTGTACACCAAGTTTCATCCCTCTCACTTAATTAGAACTAAAGTTATCGTGTCCCAAAGCATCAACCAAACTAATTGCTTATCTCTGCTTACCCTAAGCAGAAAATGCTCATCTTCGAACTCCATCAAGGTATTGACCTAATAAACACCTACACTAAGTTTGAACATTCTAGCTCAATTAGAAAGAGAGTTATTGTGTCCCAAAATGTGTGACGTACAGACAGACGGACTGACAGACAAGACAGACAGACCTATTTTAATAATCCCCCGCTTTCTTCGAAACGCGGGGGACAAAAAATACTAGTCTGTATCCATGTTGGACACGATATTATAAGTTGGTTTGAGTATTTAATCCCAAGTATCTAAGTCCAACTAACTTACCAGACGGTTTGAAATAAAAATAGATTTGTCCATTTGCGTTACGTTACTCATTTAGTAAATTTACTTGTTCTAATTATTGTATGAATGATTTAATATCGCCACACGACAGCGACTTACCACTGTAGCTTTGACCTGTACATGCATACGTATATGAACATAGTTATGGTGTGGAATTTGGACGAAATCTTTGTATTTCTGCGAAAAATTACAGCAGTGTTTCAGGGAGTCCCACGGGACTATAGGATAACGGTTTCTATTAACCAGCTTCATATACTAAAATATGTTTTTATGGTGCTGCTGAAACTTCGCGTTCTTCTAGCTAATGCATGATGTGCATTGGTTGAACCGAGCGGCCATTGATTATAATTTGATAATGGGGTATCTGTACTTATTTTATCTCAGACTCCCGAATATGTGACTAAACTCTTTCATGGGCACAACGATTTGGTTTAGATGCCCCTCCTCAACGAAACAGCTACAAACAATCGGTGTTCATCTTCGAAAACATTATTATAAATTAAATTATGCAGGTGCTATACCTTATTCCTGGTTGTCTTTCCCAGTCATACACTTGCATTGACTTGGAGGAAGACTAAATGCGATAGCAGACTTTTGCCCAAGAGGCAGTCATGTGCCTATGTGTCTTACGGCATAATACATCAGATTCGGGATTTTAACTCAGCTACTACTCCGTATACAAATTACTCCGTTTCAAAAACTGTTCCATCCAGATTTCTTAACACGTTTATTGAAATAAAATGGAATGGGATTTAACATCCTACTTTTCTACACCGACTGAGCTAATGAAGACGGGCATACCCCATACAGTGTGCTATAGAGCAAACTTTACCCGTACAGAGACACTACGGCTTATTTCGAATTCCAACTGCCAAGTATATCGATGTAAATATCTATGTAAATATCATTTTCAATATAATTTTATAGATTTACTAGTCCGTTCTATCTCTGATGGGAAATCCTTCCTTTAAATCTAAGATTAATATAAAAAGAAAGCTTAAGGTGTATAAGTAAAGAAAATTTGGTAGTAGTCTGTATCCTTATCAGACCGGAAAAGATGTTATTTTGATTTCCGTAGCGGATTAGTGCTGTTGTGGTTGGGTTACAGTATAGTAACACCATATAATTGTCAAGCTGACATAGATAGGCCAAGTTGCGTTGTTAATCCGCCAAAAAGTAAAAAGAAAAATGGGAAAAAGTGACAGGATGATCACGAGACAGATGGAATATTCGGGGTTAGCCTACAGTTTTAGGTTGATTAGAATACATAGAACTATCGAATGTCCCACAACGACCCGACGATAAAGTATGTATAAAGTATGCAAGTTTACAAAGTTAGAAGCTTTATAAGGTTTCCCTGATTAATGCTTGTTAATTTCTC
Source organism: Patella vulgata (assembly GCF_932274485.2). Classification (NCBI taxonomy): domain Eukaryota; kingdom Metazoa; phylum Mollusca; class Gastropoda; family Patellidae; genus Patella; species Patella vulgata. The sequence goes on from NC_065879.2 coordinate 48,473,234, forward strand.
CATTAATATATATTTGTATGACATATGACAACTTTTCCTCAATCTATCGATATTGACATCTTGCGTTCCGGTGTTATCATGCGAGAACAAATATTTAATGTTCCATGATCTTAAGAATGAGTTCGCGAGAGAACCATGCAAAATTTATAAAAAAAAACCGGCACAAGCGGTGTCGGGCGATTTTGACCAAACTTTGCAGATTTGGACATTGGGTGCCCCCTATACCCCACATGAAATATGAGGGTCACCAACCTTGTAGTTACGGAGAACCAGCTATGGTCATTTTAGAGTAAAATAAAACGTCATTTTTAAAAAAAAAATTCTCTAAATTTAAATATTTCTTATAAATTGCCTATTGCCTATTGATTTTTTTATTTTTTTTAAAATTATTTTTATGAATGACCTTGTCTACTACTTCAATATATATGACTATTAAAGCATTTGAGGTTATGAGGAATTTATTTTGAGACGTAGTTTTTGCTATATGCTAAAACATATAAATTTCATGAGGCTATATCTCACCCACTGCGGGGCTCAGAACAATTCTATTAATAATGTAAGTTGGGGACTACTAATACTAATATTTGGTTTTGACAAAATGACTGGCACGGATTTCTTTCATATTAAATTTGATGGTCGAACTTGAAGAAAATGCCTGGATTATTAGGCCTGATAATGCCCCATGCAACCGCCTTCCAGCAACCCTATCTAGGACCGGTACAGATGATTCAGGAATTCCACAAGGATCAGTCCTGGGAGCTGTCCTTTCTGTACGAATTTAGGACAACTAATCGATAATCATGATTTCTAGGACGACATTCTTATGCAGATGATACACAGCTGATTGCAAATTACTCCGTTTCAAAAACTGTTCCATCCCCTAATTACACATTAAAACATGACATTAAAGATAGGATGACAAGGAATGTGTAGAAATTAAATGTAATTGAATTAAGTAAATCAGAATGTATTTTATTTGGTGCAAATAAACATCTGAAAAATACAAGTTCTTGGGGTCCAATTTTAGCATGGACAGTCACATTAGTGAAATTTGTCGAAAATGTGTCATATAAGACACTTGATTAGCCACGAAGCAGCTGTTACACCTGTATGTTCTTTGGTATTCTCATGGACTGACTACTGCAACAGCTTGTTACTTTAGTAGAAACATCTAGTGCCAATATTAAAAAAAATCAACTTGAAGAAAATACCGCAGCTCGAATTGTTACCAGACCATCAAAATGCTTTCATATTACTCCTGTTCTGAAATCACTCTATTGGCTGACAATCAATGAAAGAATCATCTTCAAAGGTCTGTCTTTAACCTATCAGTGTGTGAATGGAATAGCTCAAATATACCTATCTAACCTTTTGCAAATACAAGTTCCCTCTCGTAACCTCCGGTCGAACACACCTTCATCAGTTGTGTTGCTCAAGGTGGAAATTAAAATCATTTGGATACGGATCGTTCTCAGTGAATGTGGCTAAACTGTGTAACAATCTTCCAGAGATCATTAAATCATCTCAAACTATTTTGCGTATTGCGAAAATAACCAGAATGAACACGTGAATGTTTTAGGCCATCGAATTTGAGCCCCGGACGAATAACGATTCGTAGCGTTCATATAGCCAGTTGTTTCTTGTAAGATTACGTTATTATCAACTGTGTGTAGATATAAAGCTTTCGCATATCTGCGCATTTTAAATTGTGTATGCCTGATAAGGGCTATTGAAATGTTGTCAAAACGTCCTGTGTGTATAATATTAGTAAATATTGTATTACTACATTTAAAATCCCTTATTATCCATGGTGTAAGGTGGGTAAGAAAAATATAAATACAATTGCCGTAGAATACTATAATCAATAATGCATGGTGCAACTTGATTGTTGGCGTGACGAGGGGTGACAAGGCGTGGCCTGACGTACCGAAACACGTCAGTACTCTTTGGAGTTCTAGTTCGGTCGAAACACTATTGTTTTTTGTTTTTGTTTTGGGGAGTGAGGGGGGGGGGCGATTTAGTCAGTTTGTGTAACCAAAACTGTTCATCGTACAAACATTCTGCCAACGTAGATGTGGTTGGCCTCCGTGTAACTATTTATTAAATATAAATTGGGTCATATTTGACAAACAGGAAGTATTTTACGGATGGGACCAAAAATAATCTCAGATTGTCCATATCAACGAATCTTCTTCGGGTTTTCGCTCGATTAATATTAGCATCAAAGATTGCGAGTCCTTCCAATTTTTTTTTCGAAAGTGAATAATTCTCTCAATTTTAAAAATAGACTAAAATGACATATGATGGTGTTAGCCCCAAATAGTATCTTTCATTTCCAAAGACCTTGTTCCTTAATATTTTTAACCGCTTGGCCGCCATATTGGATTTTAGAAAAAAACTACCTTCGAATCGATATTCAGCCGCCATTTTAATTCTGATTTTTGGTATTGAACCTACTCCAAATGGCAACAATTATTAGGGAGCCGATTTTTGAATTTCGGGGGTATCTCCAAAACTGACGGTCGCTGAACGCTGACGATCGATAAGGGGTCGCTTTCTCATGACTCCAATGCTTCAAATCAAATTTGAAAAACAACGCTTATGGCGTTCACATGGTTTTCGGGAAAGGAAGAAAGAATGCGTTTGCGAGAGAACCATGCAGGGACCGGCACATGGTGGGTGACCGATTTTCACCATTTTTTTTTATGTATGATTAGTAACCCCTCCAAACCCTACTGTCACAATTGTAGATCAATCGACCCATTTTTAGAGTAGAAAAAAAAATGAAATTTTAAGACCGAAAAAAGCCAAAACAATCGTCATTTTCAGGCCATTTTTCAATTATGGGGTACAGCTAAACTACGGCGAGTAGATTAATGGTTAGTGAGTATACATTCTGAAAGTTTGACAGACTTTCACCGAGCGGTTTTTGGTATAGGGACTTTGTGCTGCAAGGTACCAGAATAGCTCAATTTAGGTATGTCATTTTATTCTATCTATCTCAACCACTGCGGGTATAAGAATTTTTTTGGAATGCTGACTGTAAAGGCAATGATCCATAGTATTAAGATCAAGAATAAAACTTGGGTGGCACTCGACCCGTTAAGTAGTAAAAAATCTCCATGTTTGTCCCAAAATAACGATTTTCAACAAAACTGACGAAAAAAAACCCCCGCTTTATTTACACAATGAAAAGTTTAACAGGTCACTGGAAACCAAATTAACGTGGGTTCCAGTTCCACTAAGAACAAGCCATAATAGAAATAAACAAATAAATAAAAACGCATTATATACTTTCATGAAATAATTCACGTTTAAAATATGTTCCATGATCAAAACTACAAATACTTATTACCAATAAGAATTTAGTGACATAGATACGCCATCTTGAATGTCAAAAAAATGACGAAGAAAACTTTCGCAAATCTTTGGTGCTAATATTAATCGAGCGAACTTCTGAATTTCGAAAAACCGTTAGTCAGAGCCCATATGGGAGTCGTCCAAAAATGAAAGGCCGAAGAAGATCCGTTGTTGAAATAACCGAGATATGGGCAATCTGAGATTATTTTTTGTCCCATCCGTAAAACAATTCCTGTTTTCAAAAATGATCCAATTTATATTTAATATTTAGTTGCACGTTGGACAACTTTGCCTACGTTGGCAGAATTTATGCACCATGCACAGTTTTAGCTGCAACTTCTAACTAAAATCGCCCCCCACCCCCAAAAAAAAAAACAACCCTAAAACCCCAAAGAGTATTGACGTGTTTCTAGATAGTGACCTAACCTTTCAATGACCCTTGACCTTTGTATATGTGACCGCCCTCATGTCTACTAACAATTAATATCAAAACGTACGGTGTTGAAGTATATCTTCCGGTTTTATTACGAGTTCAAAATCACTTTCATTGTGATTTCAACCCACATATTAGTTGTAGTGTTTCTGGGGTCTGGCACTTTGGAAAAACTGTGTTAATCCGCATATTATTATGACAGTCAGTTGAATATAGGGGCGTCGCTTTTAATATCTGGTGATAGCAATGTGTGAAATAGAAAGAGGTTTTAATTAATTGTGAACAACGTATTTAAATTACAGTTTGGAATCCGGTTGTATTTGTATTTTTATTTATTGATATTGTCATGCCGCATGTCAGGCGAGGGAGAACCATTTTGCCTGGCAATCTGCGTTTCCGCCTGCGATTCGTCCCACCAAAACGACTAGGCACACCTTCCCCTTGTGAGTCCTGGAAGCGCACCCCTGACAAAGGAATACTTGGCTTGAAAAGTCCCGGGGTTCTTCTTGGCCTTCGCCACAATTCGACCCGGGTAATTCGAGTCGGGTGACCTGTGCTCTAACTGCGTTGGCGCTCAACTGGAATGAGTATTACTTTATTTGACAAAATAAAGATGGCTGTATGAAATCAACCGAAAGTAAATCCTCTTTAAATGCCCATAACTTAAACAGGCATTCTACAAGAGCTAAATCTGCCTATTGCAGGTTTTTCTTTATGTTTTACATGTTATATAAATTATTAATTAGACATTAATTAACTTACCAATACCATAAGCAACTATCGATGCCATCGGATGCTGGCGGTTGATGATTTAATTTAAAAATGGATAACCGATACTTTGTTTATGATCTTAAAACCGTAGCAATGACAATCGAGGCTACACTGTTCTTCTAACGCCGATAACTCGGTTCAGAGTGAAGTAATTTGACTGAAATTTATCTATTTTTAACTATCAAACCAAGAACTGCCCGTTCGATGTTTAATCTCAAATAATTCCCCTTTAAGTTAAAATTAGCTAATTTTAATAATCTTTAGACCAGTATGCTTTATGATAAAAGTACATTTGAGTGTATTTGCTGTTAACTATATGTTCAGCGTTTATTCTGGCACAATGGGCCTTTTATACAAATCATAAACAGAGTTTACAAGGAAATTTCAGTAAATTTTATATACATGTAGATCTAGTCGTCAGCGATAACTTTGTGGGTTTATTAAAAAAAAAACCAAAACAAATCTCTATCTTTGGTAAAGTTGGACAATTTATCAATTATCTATGACGCAAATATGCAGTACAAACTGATTGTGACAAGGCATACTTGATAAACTTGCCAATTTATATTGAGGTGTGGTGAAATTTAGCTATTTTATCAAAATAGATGACATGATGGTGCATTGCTGGTATGATCTACATATTATTAACCTGTGTTATAGATATACGGTACGTCAGAAGGAGTGTTAAATACACATGTTAGAAGATAATATACCTCGCATTTACAACCATTCTCCTTCAAAGCTACCCATCGTGTATTAGGTAATCTTGTTTTACTCGGTCTTTTAAAGGAGAATTCCTTCATTCTCTGTCTTCATGGGATGCTGGAAAGATAATTTTCGATTTAACAGTTACCCGGGGATGTTCGTATTTAGAACGAATCTGCCAAGTTATATCCGTTTTAAAATACCCTACTTTAATTAGGCAAGATTTGATAGTTAGGTGAGTCTCAGGCTATTTTGCATTCATAATAATTATATCTATTTTCTTGGTGAGTGTGATAATGCCACTTTAATATAAAATAATAACAGTTTGGGCCTTATTCACAAAACCTTAAACTGCAAGAATTTCTCTAGGCAAATATACCTCTACTAGTGAAATGGATGCCATTGTTGCCAGCCAGTTAGTAGGCATCGGTATTTTCCGTAATCTAATACACCGGGCGTATTAAGAAGAACTAGGGAAAAAAGTTCCTTGGGTTCGATCGCATCAGCCGAATCACTCAACGTTATCACCCTGCATACTGGCCAGTCAGTAGCCGGTTGTTCAAAGCTCCGTTATTTTATAACGACTCGTTAACATGGAGTCAACGGATCGTTATCTTTCACGAAGAATAGTCTGTTGCTGGAAGCCCCCTTAACTTTAACTTGTCATCGGTATTTTCCGTAATCTAATATTTAAATACACCGGGCGTATTAAGAAGGACTAGGGAAAAGTTCTATCCGTTAGGCCGCATCAGCCGAAACACTCAACGTTATCACCCCGCATACTGGCCAATCAGTAGCCGGTTGTTCAAAGCTCTGTTAATGTATAACGACTCGTTAACATGGAGTTAACGGATCGTTATCTTTAACGAAGAGAAAGTCTGTTGCTGGAAGCCCCGTTAACTTTAACATGTCGTTAATTTGCCGTTATATTAAACGAAAGTGTTGGGCCCCGTTATCTGTTCAACGATGGTATTAGTCGGTTGTGAGTCGATGTATTACCAGTGTAGTTTTCTATAGAATTCTATAGAGCATCCTAAAGGGTTGGTGCGGGGGCTATCCCATTTTCTATAGGATGAAATTCTATAGTATTCTACAGAATTTGAGGGCTCAGTAGGAAATAACTTCCCAAAATACTCATTCTACAGTTTCTGTAGTGCAAATCATATAATTGTTCCTACAGATTTATGCTAAAATTTCTATAAGAAAATACTATAGTATTCTATAGATTGTTTTGATAGTGTCTTCTGTAGTAAATTCCACAGTTATCTTTTTGTCTTTAATCAAGTTTAATGAACAGACTGCACACTTGTCCCACTTTCTTCAGTTTCTTGTTAATACTAACTTCTATGAAGTTGTTATACATGTAATTTAAAATTTAGCCAGTGACCAAACAGTCTTCTCTTGGATGAACTTTAATTAGCCCGCTAGCTAACAGATAATGAAATTGACTTTCCAGCAGCAAAAATTTAACGGACCGTTAACAAACGACACTTTGACAAGATAATGATCCGTTAGAGTTTAATGGATCGTTAAAATAATTGAGTTTTGTGCAGCCGGCCCCGGGTGTGCAAAGAAATTAATTATAAATAGAGCCGTTGCACTTATGTGATTATGATGACTAGCTCAATTGATTGAAATTATGAATTATTCATATTTTATACAGATACATGATATATATATGATATCCTACATGCAACTATTTATGATCGGTTTCTGTTGATATTAATTATTCCTTGTCTAAACTAAAGGAAAACTGCATCGGTTGATATTGGTTTATATTTTACTCGTTATCTAAATTATTATAACAGATTCATCTATACACAACCTGTAATAAAATCACCCCCAGTGGTGGCGCTATGAGGGGATGGGGCGGGGGGTAGTCATTAAAGCAACTATTTAGAAACAGACGACCGCATATAGCCTACAGTTTTTTAACTGATTTGTTTTAAGCTTTCACACACGATAGAGATTAGATTTCTTGACGAATCTCAGATTATCAAATTTGGTCAATACCCAAGTTTTTCTTTCTGATAAGCTGCTATCTATGGCTATCGCATTTTTGTATTCACACAGCCACCTTTTTTTTTACAGTAGCTATAATTGCATAAACACATGCCATTTTACAAATAACGAATGGTAATTACTCTGATGTCACACCAAGGTGTCCTTATTTAATACTTATAGTGGAAATGATTTTTATTTCAGGTTGTACAGTTTTAAAACTATAGTGAACAAATCTCGATATTAAAAAAACAATTTAATGACCAAAATACAGCGCATAGCATTCAATCTTGACAAGAGAAGAGGTGGTTTGGAGGATAAAGTCATAATATTTTTCTTTATCTTGGTTCGATTTCAATTTAAGAACTGCTTAAAATTGTAACTTGTTGTATTTCCAAGATACCTCATCGTATACGACTTGGCGGTCATAATATGTTCAATGGACTATATTATTATTAATACTCATGGATTGCATATTTTACTATGAGATCTGACAAAAACAACAACAACTGACATTTGGGTTGAATTTGATTATTTGACTACTAAAATGGGTTCGTCCGTCTGTCTGTACGTCCGTCCGCCCGTCTGTCTGTCCGTCACACTTTTTGGGACACAATAACCCTCCTTCTAATTGACCTAGAATGTTCAAACTTGGTGTAGGTGTTTATTAGGCCAATACCTTGAAGGAGTTCGAAGATGAGCATTTTCTGCTTAGGGTAAGCAGAGATAAGCAATTTGATTGGTTGATGCTTTGGGACACAATAACTTTAGTTCTAATTAAGTGAAAGTGATGAAACTTGGTGTATAGTTTCATTACATCAATACCTTGACTAAGTTCGATAATAAGCATTTTCTGCTCAGAGTAAGCAGAGCGATAAGCAATTTGATTGGCCGAGACTTTGGAGCTCAATGACTCTCCTTCTAATTGAGCTAAAATGTTAAAACTTGGTGTAGGTGTTTATTAGGTCAATGCCTTGATGGAGTGTGAAGATGAGCATTTTCTGCTTAGGGTAAGTAGAGATAAGCAATTTGATTGGTTGATGCTTTGGGACACGATAACTTTAGTTCTGATTAAGTGAGAGTGATGAAACTTGGTGTATAGTTTCATTACATCAATACCTTGACTAAGTTCGATGATGAGAATTGTCTGCTTAGGCTAAGGAGCTATAAGCATTTTGATTGGTCATGACTTTGGAACATAACAACTTTGCTTCTAATTGTGGTAGAATTTTTAAACTTGATGTAGATGTTCGTCTTGAATGAGTTCAATGATTAACATATCGAGCTAAAGCTAAGCAGAGATAAGCAATTTCCTTGGTCGATGCTTTGGGACAAGATAACTTTGATTCTATCTGATAGAGAGTGATGAAACTTAGTGTATAGTTAATAATCAGTTTGATTGCTCGGTACCTTTGAAAAAAAATAGATGTGCGATTAATTAATATGTGTCATCTATTTTTTGGGGGATTTCGGCGTGGGACATCAGCCTCACTGTTGGCTTGTTTTAATTCAGCCAGGGCACTAATTCCTGTAAACACCATGGCGAAGTTGCAAGGTTAAAGAGTTAATAAGTACGCGCTGTTGCTAAACATAAAGTAATAGTAGATCTAATTACTTGACTGAATACCCCCATTCTGTTACATATGTTGAAATTCATTAATGTATTATAAATATAACTAAGCTGGGACATACATAAACAATAGATAACAATAATACATTTAACATTATAGCATCATAATAAATGAATAAAATGGGGTTTAGCGTCCTACTTTTCTGCATACAGAATGAAGACGGCCATACGCCATGCAGTGTGCTATGATGGAAATTTTGCATGGACAGGAATTGAATTAAAACTGTGAAGGTTCCTTCTACGTGCACACCAACGTGTATACGGGGCCGGTATTTCGTCCAAACCAAAAGACTAGACGATGTTGCTTGTCAGGGCTCCGTCCTTTACCATGGGAAACTTTCTTGGCCAACATGGAGGTCTAAGCCCAGACCTCCTGGTTAGTGAGCCAACGTTGCTCCCTTAAGTGCAAATAACCGTCAACATAATTCTGTGGGCTTCTAGACTTACCTTGATCAATTACTTCTATCGTCTGATCTTCTCTAATAGCAGGAATGCAATGTAAGCCACCATGAGTCAAGATGAAAGTTGAAACAGTCCTACATAGCATTGTTAATACCTGGATAAAACAGATAAAAAAAAAGAAAGAAACGCACAGCCCATTTTTCATCATTTTTTTTATTTGACGGGATCGTTGTTTCCATAAATGTTACTTGTTTTTAATGTCATTATGTAAGGATAAAAGAAATTCATTGTTGACACATGAGTTTAACAACTTTGCAAACTTTTCGCATGAAACCAAAATCTAAGGCCTTTAAAATCCCGGGGTTCTCGGTTTCAAAATCAGTTGCACATGTAAACACTCAACGAGCAAAGTGATGCCACATTTGAACGAAGACCAACGTAACAACGCTATCGGTCGGTTACAAGCAGGTGAATCCCAAACAGATGTAGCTAGGCTGCTGAATATTTCCCAGAGTACCATTTCTCGCCTTTGGGATATGAACCAATAGCGAAGTTTAATACGTTACCGCCCAAGCTCAGGCCAAACAAGAGTGACCGCACCTGCCCTGGATCGTCATATCCGGTTACGTCATTTGCCACCTCTACTACAGCAGCAATTCCCGGACGGCGTAGGATCTCAGACCAGACAGTCCATAAACGCCTACGTAAAACCGGATTACGAGTTAGAGCTGTTCTTTTCAAATACAAATATTTAAACTGAAACAAACATCTATAAATATTTAGGATTCTCACTATGGTCAAAACTAAATACATGTAATACTGTAATGGAAGTGGTAATATGCGCTTAGAAACACTCATGTGTAATGAAGCACTATACAAATCGAACAATATTAATAATAATAATATTGTAATGAAGAGAAAAGAAATCAAATGGAGTTTAAAGTCTGACTGTTCTGCATCAACCCGTATAACGAAGATTGAAGATGAGCATACGCCATGCATTAGTGTTGGGCGGGGTGCAATGTACATGTACAGCTAGTATTTCTGCTTTCCATGCAAGTGTCATCAGTGCAAGGGAGCCGCGGTGACTCGGTAAGAGACTGGCTTACTTACCGGTGTGGCAGTTTCAGATGGTCCCTGGTGTGTGATTACCGTTTGGCGCATGCGCAGTTGTAGGAGTCACCTCACACCGTTACAGACGCGGTGTGCATTGACTCCTCGTGATAGGATTTCCCCTAAGATGTTCTTACGGTCAAATCAATATATTATAGACTTATTATCTACCGATATTTACAGTATTACCACTAAGAGAGGATGCAAATTGACGATCATTATTCTTATTATTTAGTATATATACCCGTCCACAATGCGAACATTCTCTCTTGTATTTGGGCTGTCTACATACATGTTTGAATGTATGGGGTGGTGTAATAAATCTATATTTATAATTTATGTTAAAGAAATCGGAATAAGAAATTCCACACTTTTATATTTGTGTTAAATGAAGCCACGAAATATCAAAGGCCTTAATCTTCCTTTGGAGGTGAATTAATTGATAATTTCAAGCCAATCATCAATTTGTATGGTTTCCACTTATCGTACGTAGTAGAACGACTAATCACTAAAAAAAAATAACGGCAACAAATCACGAACGTAGTATCAATTTCAAGCCAATCAACTTAGATCCGTTGATCGTGTAACTACTGATCACTAAAACAACAGCTAATCACGATAACAAGTATGTTTATTAATGACAAAACTCTGATCAAGTACATGATATATTTTTTCCTGTACTGACCAGTGGTCAGGAACCAACTCACACTGCAGGAAGTAGATATAGTTTCGTTGTTAAGGCAAACAACAGTTTCGGACATGCGCAAGTGCCCAGGAGAAAACACACACCAGGAGTCAACTCAAACTATCACACCTGGAGGTCGAGAGTTTGATCCTGGTCCGGCGTGGTTTCTCTTTGTCAGTGGTGCAGGGCGTAGGGCTCAGTGAGTAAGACGCTGGCACACTAATCAGGAGGTCCGGGGTTTGATCCCCATGTTGGCCTAGAAAGTTCCCCAAAATTTTCCAGCGTTGTTTCCGCTTGTCAGCGGTGCAGAAACGGGACTGTCATGTTGGGGCTGTCATGGACAGCTTCTAGTTATTCGGATGGGATATAAAACTGAGGTCCCGCATACTGGCTCACTTACCGGGAGGTCCAGGGTTTGATCCTGGTCCGGCGTGGTTTCTTCTTGTCAGTGGTGCAGGGCGTAGGGCTCAGTGAGTAAGACGCTGGCACACTAATCAGGAGGTCCGGGGTTTGATCCCCATGTTGGCCTACAAAGTTCCACCAAATTTTCCAGGGTTGTTTCCGCTTGTCAGCGGTGCAGAACCGGGACTGTCATGTTGGGGCTGTCATGGACAGCTTCTAGTTATTCGGATGGGATATAATACTGAAGTTCCGCGTACACTTTATGGCGTGCACGTAAAAGAACTCTTGACAATTCGAATCCGAAATAAAAAGTATACTTTAACATCGCAGTTTGGCCCAAATTCCCACTATGGCATAATGCATGGCGTACACACGTCTTCATTATCCCGAATGATACTGAACAGTAAGACATTAAACTCAATTTGATTTTTTTTTCTCTTCATTACAATTGCCACTCCATTACACTAGTATTTAGTTTTTGCCATATATCTATTTTAGTGAGACAATTACATATTTATAGATGCTTTGTTTCAATTTAAATATTTGTTAGGAATTTGGGATCAAATCTGATCTGAACTAAAGGTTTACATATTTTCTAGTAGAAATACTGTTTTGAGAGCCCCTTGTCTGTTATTCAATCCCATTTAGTTTGTTGAATCAAATATTGTATAAACTATAGTTTTCCGTCCCATCCGAACGACTGGGGACTGTCCTTTCCAGCCCCCTCCGGTCCTGTAGCACTGACAAGGGGAAACCGCACCGGAGTTGTCTTGTACACATCTGTGTAAGTGTGGTCAATCTGAAAATGAAACAAAAGGACTGCAAAAAGACCGACTTTGATGTTCATACATGTAAAGACAGCGATGACGATGATGATGATGGTGATGATGACTAACTTTGATGACATTATTAAAGTGAAGAGCAACTACATAATTTTGATTTTCAATCATTTAGTTCAATAAATATTTAGTTTTTGCCTTATATCTATATTTGTAAGCAAATTACATAATTACAGATATGATTTCAGTTTCAACATGTTTGTAATTTGACGTTAAATCAGTCATATCTGAACTAGAGGTTTACAGCTACATTTAGTATTGAAAGGGTGTGTGGGTTAACTTCCATTCGACACAAACTAGGTGATTTCTCAAGCCCCAAGGACCCCATTAACGATATAAATATTGGGCTTGTGCTCACACATGTTATTGTGCGTCATACAGCATTAGCAGTCACCATTTGATAAAAAAGGGAGTTAACTCTTTTTTGCCGTTAATGGATTTCCAAAATTCATTGTTCATTCTCATCATTTATGTTGTGGGTATTTTTGTTTAAATCAAAATTTAACCAATACACTATTCCTTGCCAAGGATGAAGGCATCGGGTGTTTTCGCCAATATTTAATTTTATGCCAAATTCATAATTATTAGTATAACTATAGCATTTACTAAAAATTGTGAACATTTTCATGAGGCCCTAAATCGAGTTATTGCAAACATATTTTCTTTGAACTATCGGATTTGTGTTTCTGGTGTTATAAGCAGGCCTATATGTTATGTTTATCTTGTGTCTGTGCTGTGTCTATTATTCAAACTTAGTTGACATTACCACTTAAAGAATAGGTGTAATTGTAAGCTTTTGTACTATAATGTACTGTTTATATAATGTGTTTATGTATTTATTGTCAATAACAAAGGAAATGATAGGTATATAGATTAGGTTAATATATTGTCTTTAATAAATGCCCTGTAGCCGCCTTGTAGTAAGGTGAATAATCTTTATGATGGATAAATCAGATAAATATTTTCTTTACGTTCCGTAATCAGCCAGATAAAACCCTCTGGTACATATGAAAATTTAAAGTATATATTTTGTACTGTTTATATAATGTGTTTATGTATTTATTGTCAATAACAAAGGAAATGATAGGTATATAGATTAGGTTAATATATTGTCTTTAATAAACGCCCTGTAGCCGCCTTGTAGTAAGGTGAATAATCTTTATGATGGATAAATCAGATAAATATTTTCTTTACGTTCCGTAATCAGCCAGATAAAACCCTCTGGTACATATGAAAATTTAAAGTATATATTTTGTACATAGCACAATTTTTCAACAATTTCGATATAATTTAGGCAAAGAAATTGGTCAACTATCAAAATCCACATAAATATCTTTCGAAAACGACCAGAAGTTGAGATGAAAAATGGCGTCCCCATTTTAATATTATATCCAGGAATAAACTGTATGCTAAATACCAAATTGTCAGCTACGTAAACCTGCCAGAGGACAGCATTTCGATGACAGATAATTCCAATCAAGTACATTTGCGAAAATTTCTAGGAGTAAGCCCCAAAGTAAATAATGTCATTGTTGAGATGAAAAACTCGACCTAATAAGGCGTCCCCATTTTAATATTATATCCAGGAATAAACTGTATGCTAAATACAAAACTGTCATCTACATAAACCTGCCAGAGGGCAATATTTCGATGACAGATAATTCCAATAAAGTACATTTGCGAAAATCGATTTTATCCAAGACTTCGACATTTATCATGGGTAAATAAACTCTATTTACTTAAACCTGAAGAATATACACTATTTCTATTTAAGAGACATTCGTTTTTCTCGTTTCGTATGTATATATCTGTATGTAAATACAATTTAACGTTTAATTGTATTTAAATAAAGCCTAGCAAGACTAAATTGTCCACATTGTAGATTAAATATAACCACCAAACAATATAGGCCAAGTAGTATGGTAGTCTGTTGAGGGGCGCACTGACCTTGGACTTGACCCCGTGACTTGCACTGAGTGACCCCGTGACCTAGTTCGTCATGACCTTGACCACATGAACTGACCTTGCACTGAGTGACCCCTGTGATCTAGTTCTCGTGACCTTGCACCCCGTGACAGGAGGGCGAGAAAGAGAGGCGCGCGCGCACGGTAAAGAAGAAGGAGGAAAGAAGAAGGAAAGACAGAAAGAAGAAGAAGAAGGGGGATGACTAAAAGAAGGGGAAACAACTCTTTTTGCATTGATTATGTTGGCCCTGACAAGGGCCGTTGTCCTCACTAGAATGCGATGGTTCCTTAACAGGAACACTTTGGATGCTCTGTCGAGCACTGTGGTCGCTTCTGGCAGTTGAGTAGATGTTTAGACCGCCTATGGTAGGTGTTGGAAACATCTACTCCACACCAGAACAGAAGCAGACTAGGTACGGCCGATTACCCCTAAACATTGGGTAATTCCCCCACTAGTCTTGCAAAATCGGTGATCTTTTCGATCAATTTTGCTTGTGAAACCTCTAGTAGTAGTATCTTGGTGCTTTAACGTCTGCTTCCACAGAAGTGATATTGCAGACAAGACATCTCTAGCTTCGACACTCTTATTTATGGCTCAGGACGGGACGAGTCTAATGTGTTGGGACGATACTATTTTCCACCAATCAGAATAGCATGACGTCACAAAAAACTATGACGTCACAAAAAACAGACACGTGATATTTTGGTGACAAAGCCTTTTATTGAACTAATACAAATCTTTAAAAAATTGAACACAAAACAAAAAATGTTTAAATTCGAACATATTTACTGAGCAAAAAAATATCGACATCGTTGTCCCTTCTTCTGTTCCTCTTGCAAGTTGGGAAAATGATCTCTAGTCCATTGTTCGACGAGAATATTGTTTACACGATACACGCGACCGAAAACGGAAAAGGGATATGGGGAAGGAACGTGAAATCGACGATACAGAAAATACAAGCAATAATGTCCGCACACGACCCTGTCGAGTCCTTGAATCCATCTGGGTTGGTAGTCGACAACCATAGGGCAACCATAGGAATCAAAGAAGGTGAAGTGATCTGGCCCTTCGCGCACAAACACGGTCCAGTGTTTACCCGCTTGGTCTTCATCGTCCGTGTTGATGACGTAGGCTTTGGGGTACGAGGTCGGGTGCAGTATATCCAGGTGAATACGAGCCCACACGCCCCCGAAAACGGGAGAGGAGAGATGTTTTTCTAAAGCTCGTGTCAGTTGTCGGTTGGAGAGATTCTCACCAATCGGTGATGACTTTTTGGTAGCAGTCGATTTCCAAAACATTGTCGTATTCGGCAAACAGAACAAGACCGAGCTGATTTGTCGGGGCCGCGCCTAACTTGAGTTTCAAAGACAGGTTACCTGTCTCTTTCGGATGAAACTAGTTACCGTCGGCTCCGTGGTTGATGGTCAAATCAAAACAATACAGGGTGTACCCATTGATATAGTCGTGGAAAGGGAGGTCCGGGTCTTCTCTGGTGTTTAAGACGGCCACCCTTCTCATCAAATCCAGGTAGAGTGCGATGGCTTGTCGCTGGGGAAAGTTTACGTCGTATTCGCTCACAATTTCCCCGTTCTTGGTCAGTTTGATGTTTTCCAATTGATTGTGTTCGAAATGAAACGGATTTCTGTTTTTTCTTCCGTCGTAGGCCGTGTTGCGCACCATTCCCACGATCAGTCTCTTCGGCAGGTCGAACAGGTTGTCTAGGATGTGACTGGTGCGGTTGTCGGGAATGACCATGTCTCGGACCACCACGCGTTTCAGGGGACACTTGACGTTGGACGATTGAAGTTGCTGTTCAATGCGTGTCCGGGTAATGGGAGCCAGTGTGACGAACGGGATATCCAGGTAGGCTTTGGGGAACTCGATTTTGTAGTCTTCTGCATCGTTGCCGTATATCCGAAAAAATTTCGGGGAGTGTAATTCCAATTTCAACCGCATGTCCACACCGCTAAGCAGATACGATCTTGTAAACACATGCCCACGTGTAGACGTGACTGTATTTCAAAGGTGCGACTGGCAGCGATGACTTTCAGGCGTTGTTCCAATCATTTTGTTATTCGGCGCCTGTCGTACACCGTCCACCATATGTGGCGGCGGATCTCGTGGAATCGAACTGACTGGGAGTATCCTTTTCCCACAGGACTTGTTTCGACAGGTGATCGTTCTTGGCTCCCTTACCGAAACTCAACAAATTCTCCAAGTTAGCCCGGTAGGGATAGTTCGACAGAGAGGTGGTGACCACGTTGTTGGCATTTCTTCCCAAGCGTAATTTGACGTCTTTGAACAACGAATGAAACAGGTTGTTAATGGGTGCGACTTGACTGTCCGCATCCAGGTCAATTCCGTCGTCGTTCTTGGTCACCTTCAGGGCCAAGTGCAGCGTCATGTTGGCCAAATTGATGTAATCGTCGGTGGTATTGGAAATATAAAATTCGATGGGTCCGTCGTGGTTCAAATCGGGTGTCAGCGGATACTTTCTGATATTGGTCACTTTGTGTATGGCCGTCTGTGTGTCGGGTACGCTGAACAAATTCTACAATTCGTCTCTCGCGCAGGGACAGGAATCATTGCGCATTACCTTCATAGCCATGATCGAAGATATCTGGTTTGCGTCGTTTGTAAGAGGTGGCCTGTGTCTTCTTTTTCCTCTTCGGGCGATGTGAAGTGGACGGGGATCGTGAGGGGTCTTTTATAGGTTCCAGGTGGGCGACCACGTTTTTGAGTGTGTCGGACATCGTGTTGGACACCGCGAGCCGAACCGTGTCCTGAGCGACTTTCTTCCAGTTCCATTTTTCCCGACCGCTGACGGCGTCGAGCACGCTCTGTCCCACTTTGGGTAACACTTGGGCCACATTTTTTTCACGGCTGCTTTGCTGGCCGACCACAGGGTCTTTCCCACCGATTTGACGGCATTCAACAATCCCGACCATTGTCCAGCACCCTGTTGTCGCAGAATCCTCCCCCCTTGTACACTACCAGACCACTACCGGCCTCTCGCTGCGTGTGCACTCGCATCATCGTTGGCGACGGAAATGAAGTTGAACCACTACTTTACCGTCGAGAAATGGCACGGCTTTTCCCATTGCGTTCCTTACATAGAGACCAATAGAGTTTAGTCGACTGTACTTCAGAGGTAAGTATTGAATCCTGGCGGGACGACGATACAATCGTCGACTGGGAATCACGTCCAACAGGGGAGCCTTCATGTCGCCCACGATCTGAGGTTCGATAATGTCCGTGTACAAGTAAAACAGATCGTACTGGATTTAAAGATTTGGAGTGTGTGGAGTGTAGTAAGGCAGGAGACTTTGGCCATCGTCGCCGGTCATTTCTATTGACTGCAGGAAAATCTTCATATCGTTTCCCGTCCATCACAACATGGACACGATGGGTCCAAACAGAAGAACATCGAAATGCGCCTGCACGTGATGTATTTTAAGATACACTCTATCGTTGGTGTTGTCTTTCTTCGGGTTCTTCGTTCGCGGGCGACCAAGAATGAACGCGTAGGCCGATCGTATTGTCTCGTTGATCGATGTTGTTCCATTGGTCAGGTAACGTGATCACGGACAGGCCCACTTCCCATTCCCATGGTGTGTGTGATACGTGGAGACTTTGTTGTCGGGATACCACGACATGGAACTTTCATTAGGGAGCGTGAGGTAAAAGGGTCGGTCGTTGTTCATTATGTTTGGTTTTCAAGATCGGAGGTTACTGAAGAGCAAGGCCGTCCACAACGTGGTCTGCGATCCATTGGGATAAGGAAACACCCGCCACGGCGTACACTAAAATCACTTGACAGAAAAAGACGATTTCCGCTTGTGGCACACGTTTTCCCAAGAGTGACCAATTGTGAGATGTCGCGAATGTAGACGTGGTATCGTCTTGCATGTTGACTGATGTCAGCGTCTCTCACTCCTATTTATACGAATTAAAACTCGCCGGATAACCCAACCATTTCACCAACACTTTGTCTTTTTTTTCTTTCGAGTACTCTTTCGATTAGAAAGATCTCATCGTCGTTGACTTAAACCGCTTGCAATTCTTCGGGATAGAAGGCGTCCTGTATGGGTTCGCCTGTTTCGTCCAAAAGTTTGTAACCGGGACCGACGTTGGGTACGACGTTGAACGTTTCCAGAGTCCAGTTCGGCCAGTAACCTTTGTCGAAGGCACCGTGTTTCGGTAAAGCCAAACGCACGGACGTACCGATGTGCATTGTTCCGGGCGAACGTCTTTAGGTGCCATGCCGATGGTCCGATGTCGTCTGGCGTTGTAAGCCTGAACCAATTCGTCTAGTAGTAGTACGTCGATGTACCGTTGGGTTTGTCGATGAGTAAAGTATCGCCACATGCGCTCTTTCGGTGTCCGTTGAAATCGTTCCACCACACTGGCCTTGGTTTCGACGTTGTGAGTCACGAAAGAATGATTTTCTTTTCTTTTTTTTTAGGTAAGCTTGCATTTTTCGATTGAGGAATTTAGTGCCTTTGTCCGTTTGAAGCCGCTGGGGTTGTCGACTTTGAAGGTTTCGACGAAACTCGTCCACCAAACTGTTTCCCGACTTGTTTTTAAGGGGCAAAACCCAAGCGTACTTGGAAAACACGTCGATGACGCACAGCAAATACCTGTATCCCTCATTGTATTTGGCCTAGGCTGACATATCGCTCAATTCGGCTTGCCACTGATGGTCTATGCGGGTCACCACCGCGGCGGACCGAGAGTATGAATGAATGAATGAAATGTTGTTTAATGGCACGTCAGCTCCAACCGGGCTATATTGTGCCAAACATATGGTGAGGTTTCTCGAGACAAACTAGAAACATATAATCACAATATTATCTATAAATACATAAAATAAAAACAAATATCACAGTAAATATCAAATAAAAATAAATATAAACTTTATGTATATATATTTAAAACATGAAAGGGAAAATCAGATATATACAATTAAAATTTTCGATAAAAATTTGTCTCTTTTAAAAAATCTAGCGCTTTACAATATAGACCCGGTTGGGCAAACAACTGATGCAGTGATTGGCAACGGTAATACCGTAGTCTTGTATCTTTGAGATGCTTGCACTCAATCAAAATGTGCTTAACTGTCAAAGGAACATGACAGTGCTCACATTCTGGTTGAGGCTCTTGCTTTAAGATGAAAATATTTGTTAAAAAAGTATGACCTATGCGAGAGCGACACAAGACAACTTCATCTCTCCTGCTCGCACGATAGGAGCTTGGCCAGTCTCCTAAGAGAGACTTGATGTGATGAAGTTTATTTGTGTCTGCAAGATCCCAAGACCGTTGCCAGCGGTCAAATATAAATTCATTTATGGATGATTTAAAATCTATAAATGGTGTTTAAAATTCAGATATGGGAAGATCTAAAGCAGACTTGGCAGCCGAGTCTGCTTGATGATTCCCTTTGATATCCCTATGACTGGGGAGCCAGCAAAGGACAGTGTCCTTGCTGATGAACTGGTTTGATAGTAGCAGACCATAAATGTCTGCTACTAATGGGTGATCAAGCTATTTATTATAGATTGCTTGTAACGAGGACAAAGAATCAGAAAAGATAATGTGTTTAAAAACTGACGAGGATTTAATGAACTCCAAGGCTTGGAGAATGGCCTGAAGTTCAGCTATAAAGATGGAACCAGTAGGTGGAAGTCGTAGAGAATTGGTCGAGGATGGTGTCACGGTAGCCGAAGCTACCATCTTTCGAACCATCTGTATAAATTGGAGCATAATCACCATATTTAGACCTTAGCTCTCGAAAGAGAGACTGAAACATGTTGCGTAAGATCGAAATCGATCTTTGGGGGAGATATAGCCCACGGTGGAGTCCTAAAGAAAGGGGTATTCGCAATACTGTCAAGGCTGATACCAGCCTCAGACAAAACTTTAGTCTTGATCAGATATAAATTATCATGATAGGGTCTAAATATGGTGTTAAATGAAATATGATTTGGTAAAGATGATATTTTCGTAGCATACTGCAGGGCCAGTTTATCACGTCTGTTGTTCAGTGAGGGCTCATGCGCCTCAACGTATAAACTGTCCACTGGAGATGTACGAAATGCTCCTGGTTGTGTATGGTGTCGAGCTCTTTGAGATAAGACTCGCGGGCAGACCCATACACAATACACCCATAATCAAGTTTTGATCTGATTAATGCTCGATATAATCTGAGCAAGACCTTACGGTCTGCTCCCCAGTCAGTATTTGATAAGACTCTCAATATGTTGAGGGTTTTCAGACATTTCTTTTTTAGGTTTCTAATGTGGGGGATAAATGACAATTTCTTATCAAATATCAGCCCCAGAAATTTGGTTTCATCCACAACTGGAAGGCGGTTGCCATCCAAAAATAGTTCTGGATCAGGATGCAAACCTCGTTTCTGACAGAAATGCATGCAGACAATCTTGGATTTCGAAAAACGAAATCCATTTTCGGTTGCCCATTGTTGAAGTGAATTCAAACAAAGCTGCAACTTACGTTCGAATATCCGCATGTCTGTAGAACCATAGCACATCTGAAAGTCATCAACATAAAGAGCGCCGTTTGTACCTGGTTTAAGGCACGCTGGGATAGTATTAATTTTTATCGCAAAAAGAGTTGGAGATAAAATACTTCCCTGTGGAACCCCTATTTTCTGAGGAAATAGGTCAGAGAATATTGATCCCAGTCGTACCTTAAATGACCTATCTTCCAGGAAATTTTTAATGAAGATAGGCAAACGACCTCGTAGGCCGAGGTTATGGAGGTCGCGCATGATACCGTGTTTCCACGTGGTATCATATGCTTTCTCCAGATCAAAAAATATTGCAACTAAATGTTGCTTCTGGATGAAAGCGTCCCTGACGAACGTTTCAAATCGAACAAGATGATCAAGAGTGCTCCTTTGGGACCGAAATCCACATTGGAGTCAGTAATGAGGTTGTTGGACTCAAGGTACCAAACAAGCCTTCGATTGATCAATCTCTCCATGGTTTTGCAAATACAGCTAGTTAAAGCGATCGGACGATAGTTGGTAGGATTCGTATGATCTTTACCCGGTTTAGGGATGGGAATTACTGTGGCTTCATGCCACGAAGGGGGAAAATTCCCATCAACCCAAATCCGGTTAAAAGGATCCAATAAAATTAAGAGAGTGTAAAAAGGTAAATGTTTTAGAATTTGGTAGTGTATTTCATCTGGACCAGTTGCAGTGTCCCGAGCTCGCTTTAGCGAATCCCGAAGTTCTGCAATGGAAAAAATATCATTGTAGCATTCATCATTGCGGGACTCGAAATTAAGTCGCCTTTTCTCCTGCTGTTGTTTAGTGCCTAGAAAAGCATTAGAGGAGAAATTGGATGATGAATTAAATGAAAATGTACTGGCCAAAAATTAGCAATATCAGGAAATGTTGTTAAGGTGGTATTATCAACATTTAGATGATTAACTGATAATGCACTACTTTTACCTTTAATCCTACGAATCCTATCCCATACCGATTTGGATGTTGTACGGGAAATGATCCTAGAGACGTAACCTTGCCATGAAGACTTCTTTGCTTGACGTATGGTTCTACGGGCCTTCGCCCTGACCATCTGATATGCCGCAATATTCTCCATGGAAGGATGGTTCTTTAGTCGTCTTAGGATACAATCACGCTCTTTTAGAGCGGATTTGCAATCGTCATTATACCATGGTTTATTGAAACGTTTTGGTTCAGTCGTGGTTTTTGGAATCGCCTGCTCATCTACATCTTGAAGAATTGAAGTGAATAAGGCCATGGGCTCATCCGTATCTTCTAACTCTTTTGCATCAAAAGAGAAGAGACACAAAGATTCAAACAGAGCCCAATCAGCCTTATGCAACTTCCACCTCTGGGGTCTTTCGACCGGAGAGGGACCATTATTATCAATCAAGATAGGAAAGTGGTCACTACCACACAGATCTTCATTTACTCTCCATGTAAAATCCTGAAACAGGACCGGGGAGCAAATGGTAAGATCGAGGGAAGAAAAAGAAGCTGTGGCAGGATGTAGATAAGTAGGCGAGTCATCGTTTAATAAACACAAATTATTAATGTCAATGAAGTCCGCTATTTGTTTACCTCTGTTGTTATCATCTGGACTACCCCAGAGTGAATGATGACCATTGAAATCTCCCGTAATAATAAGTTGTGTAACAAGGTCATCAAGATCTCTGGGATTAAGATGTAAACTTGGTGGAAGATAAATAGAACAGAGTGTAATAGGAATATGTAGAGTCACTTTAACTGCAACTGCCTGTAACGGCGAGTTGAGGGTGACTTGACTCTGAGGAATGTCTCCATTAAGGATAATAGAAACACCCCCATGAGCTCTACCATCATTAGCTGAATGTTGATGATAACTAACAAAATGTCTAAAAGACAAAGAGTCAGAAATCCGTAAAAAAGTTTCTTGCAAACAAATAGCTAAAGGATTAACCTTTTGAATTAATAGTTGGACTTCATTAAAATTTGGCTTAAGACCACGACAATTTCATTGTAGAATGGAATTAACTATATTCAGGGAGGTTTTACAGGACTTCTAGGGGGTTTGTTATGGAGAGGGGCGTTGTGTATATCAACAACTGTAATACCTTCTTCCTCCATTGACTCAACTCCAAATCTATTATACAAATCTATTGGGTCAGAACCTTTCCGGTTCCCTTTTTTCTTGTTTTTCTCTCTTTCTTGGGAAGGGGGCTCGGTCGCCCGACCCGGTTTGATAACGATGGGAGGCTTTTGTTTATTATCACCTTTGTTACCATTTTGTTTGGTATCTTTATCCGAGCTCACAGGGGTTTGAGTTGAGATCGTAGTCTCATTTGGAATTGATGATTTTTTTGATGACTTATCTGTAAAACTGGTGTTTCTCCTCTTAGGCAAGATTCTGATGTCTGATCTTGTCTGGACCCTCGCTTTGCTGGCGAAGGATCCATTAGGTGGAATGAATGTAGTTATTTCCACCTGCTTCTTAGCGTCATAAGAGATCTTTCTTTCAGACATTACCTGTTGAACTTTCTTTTCCTTTTGCCACACGGGACATTCTCTTGAGTAAGCAGAATGTTTACCGTTGCAGTTGACACAGCAAAATTCAGCAGCACAGGAAGAGCTTTCGTGGCCATCAAGGCCACATCGGGCACACGTCTCTTTTCCTCTGCATACAGTTTTACTGTGGCCATATTTCTGACATTTAAAGCGTCTCAAAGGTTTAGAAATATAGGCATCAACAGGTATGTTAAGATACCCTGCCTTTATCGATTTCGGGATGTCGGGACGGTTGAAAGTAATGATGATGATGATAAATGTTCAACCATTTCTTCCTCACTGCTGCCTTCAAGGTCCCGGCAGCGAATAACACCTCTAGATGAGTTTAAAGATCTGTGTGGAGTTACTTTGATAGGATAGTTAGCAAGCATGTCAGATTTAAGTAATATGTTTGCATGTTGTTCTTTGCTACATTCTATCAATAGTGCTCCACTTTTCAACTTCTTGATATTTTTGGGGTCCCCGGCCAAACCGGCGATTCCTTTGGGTATCAAGAAAGGTGAAACTCTTGAAAGATCGATATTAGAGGTGCTCTCGATAAGGAGAAACCTCGGCCATGATCTAGATACATTTGTTCATTATGTTTGGTTTTCAAGGTCGGAGGTTACTGAAGAGCAAGGCCGTCCACAACGTGGTCTGCGATCCATTGGGATAAGGAAACACCCGCCACGGCGTACACTAAAATCACTTGACAGAAAAAGACGATTTCCGCTTGTGGCACACGTTTTCCCAAGAGTGACCAATTGTGAGATGTCGCGGATGTAGACGTGGTATCGTCTTGCATGTTGACTGATGTCAGCGTCTCTCACTCCTATTTATACGAATTAAAACTCGCCGGATAACCCAACCATTTCACCAACACTTTGTCTTTTTTTTCTTTCGAGTACTCTTTCGATTAGAAAGATCTCATCGTCGTTGACTTAAACCGCTTGCAATTCTTCGGGATAGAAGGCGTCCTGTATGGGTTCGCCTGTTTCGTCCAAAAGTTTGTAACCGGGACCGACGTTGGGTACGACGTTGAACGTTTCCAGAGTCCAGTTCGGCCAGTAACCTTTGTCGAAGGCACCGTGTTTCGGTAAAGCCAATCGCACGGACGTACCGATGTGCATTGTTCCGGGCGAACGTCTTTAGGTGCTACCCTTGGCCATTGCCTCCTCCTATGCTAGATAAATCTTGGGTAATTAGGTCATCGTAGACTGTAAAAAAGAAGTTTTATTTGAAGCAACTTGAAATATTTAATTTGGAAAGAAATAAATTTGACTATGTATGTAAGATGCAGACAGTCGAGAAAATTATCTTGAAACATGACTTAATGCGTAAGATGGACGACAGAATATAAATATGACAGATGTCAGTCAAATTAAGGTGACATCTAACATTGACAGTTTAATGGTCATATTGTCTCTAGTTATGCCGGTTGATCAAGGATAGCTCGGTATGCCATAAATAAATGGCTAGCGGTCTATTTGATATAACCAACTGATACGAACATAGACATATATAATACCCCTCACTGAATATGGATGAACAGTGTAGACACCAGCGTTCGCAGTCCTATCAGTCCACCCACAATCACGAACAACATAATTTGTAATTAAGATTTTGATCTCGGTATTTTGTAGGCTACTTTTTGCTGTTTATCTAATATACGACGTGGAATAGCTGTACAAGAACACAATGGAAACAGTACCGAATAAGATTCACCATCCCAAATCAGACACAGCAGAAAATGTTCACGATCGAACTCAGTTAAGGTATTTAAGTTGTGAAACTCTATACTAAGTTTCATCATTCCCCATAAGTTAGAATAAAAGTTATCTTGTTCCGAAGCATCAACCAATGAAATTGCTAAGTTCTGCTTAGTTTTAGCGAAAATGTTAATCATTGAACTCTAGTCAATTCATTCACCAATATTCTATCCCAATTAAATGTAGAGTCATGTTCCATATGTCATACAATATCATTTGGGATCTAAATTTTATTATTGATTTTTGAATTCATATTTAATTTATATTTTTCATTTGTAACTCATTTTGGACAGATTAATTGTCAAATTTAATCTGCATCAGGTGTGAGGGTTATGACATAATATTATGTAAGATTTAATGGGTTGTCAAACTTATTTGCTATGATATAAGATTTAAGCTTAACAAGTATTCTTAACAAGCATCAACACCTATTGTCTAGTGTAAGATGTGTGATTCTTAACAATTAGTTTTCATTGTTCTGATTACCAACGCCCATTTACTCGGCTTGCTATAAAAACAGACACTAAGTCATTAGCCTTTCATTGTTCTAAATCAACTATAGAGTCCCAGCTGTCAATCAGTCTCTATGTGCCTACGAGTTATCCAATCAGCCCAATCGTTTATATAACATGTAACCAATCAGGATTGTCTGCCGAGATCACGTGACAGATACCCATGCACGTTACAAAAGGGTATACTTTGAGAGGAGAGGGCAGAGGGGTCCTGTGAGGCCTAAGGGAAGCAACTATAGATAGACGTTACTATACCCAACCAAATGATGTTCATATGTACCTGTAAATATGTTATCCAGTATCAAAATATCTTTTTAATAAATAAGAGTGATGTATTCTATCACATACTCTTAAGTGGTGCCGATGACCAACGAACCTGTGGTTATGATACATACAGATTGATTTGGCGACAGTGGTGGACAATTCTTCAGAATATACAAGGTATATCCTTTCTTTTGTAGTAGATATCATGGCCGCGGATCCCGACATAAACACTTTATTTACGAATTTAACTGGAGAATTGGTAGGATTGTCCACTACTTTGAAACATCATGGGGTAAACCATTTAGTCGAATCATTTTCTGGGGACCACAGTAAATATTTTAATTGGATAAGAAGTATTGAAAAATATGCGTTGCTATCAGAGATTTCTGACCAAAAAGTAAAATATATTGCTTACCAAGCTAGCCAGGGCCCTGTTAGTGATTTTTTAACCCGATATTTACCCACAAACCCAAACGCGTCATGGACTGAAGTTAAGCGAGAACTGGCATCGCGGTATGATTTGATAACCGATAATCAATACGCCTTAGCTGTATTGCAAACAGCCAAACAAAAAGATGACGAGAAGGTACAGATATATGCTTAACGTTTAATTAATCTCGCCAATAGAGCCTATTCGACAGAGGAGATGCTATTACCGTCCGTTCAGCGTCAATTGATTTCGATATTTTCAAATGGCCTTGACAAAGATTACTTAAAATTAAAAATAATCCGGGAAAACCCCCCAAACTTTACAAGATGCAGCTGTGTCTACGATGGCGGAACAAAATGTACGTTCACGCTTTGCCTTAGGGACTGACGCATTTCCATCTCAGGATATGCGCAACATCCAGCCAATGGAAATCGATCATGTTCGCCCTAATCGACGACCCTGATAACATTCACTGATGGGTACCATGTGTCATGTAATATGGGACCATTATGGGGAGCCCATATGGGACCCCAACATTTTTGCACCCAACATTCATAAGGGATCCATATGGGCTAATCCATATGGGTACTAAATGGGATTTATGTGGGGTCCCACATATGGGGCTTGCATGGGACCTATATGGGCTTGCATGGGATCCATATGGGCTAAACCATATGGGTACTAAATGGGATTTATGTGGGGTCCCACATATGGGGCTTGCATGGGACCTATATGGGGCTTGCATGGGACCTATATGACCATATTAAAAAATGTAATATGGGTACGATATGGGACTCATATGGGGTGCAAATAAATGCAATGTGGGCATAATATGGGACTCATATGGGGCTTGCATGGGACCTATGTGACCATGTTAAGAAATGTAATACGGGTACTATATGGGACTCATGTGGGGTGCAAATTTATGTAATATGGGCATAATATGGGACTCATATGGGATCTTTGATTATATGCCATGATATGTAATAAGGGCACTCAATGTGATTCATATGGGTCTTCTGTGGGGTTTTAAGAAATACTGTACAGAGATTATTTTTGGTGCGGACATGACAAGATATAATGAAGCTTATATATGTTGGTCTTCTATGACATGGATCTCTTTTATTCAAATATGCTTGGTGTAAGAATAATATAAATGATAATTAAACTAAGGCACAAAGCAATTTAAACAGTAGTAAAGTATAAAGAAATAAAACTACTCATTGGGTCATAAAGGAATTTGGATTTGAATATTAACTTTTTGTATCAAAATAAATGATATAATTATAAGTAATAATTCACAGCCATAATTTAAAGTTTGCTTCCTATAAATAGACAGTTTGCACAGAGTTTCTTTAGACTAGAAATTATAGTCAAACTAATTTATTACAAGATCTTCTGATGTATGATCATTTGCTATTACATGCTAGGTAACAATATTTTAATGAATATCAAGTGTGCTACTCTGCTCTGTGTAACTTTGATGAATTCTCTAGTTATTTCAGCAAAGTAAACAACAGTCAACAAGTACCACATAAGTCTAATAATAAAATAACAAAACTATTTATTTGGTTTCATGTTTTATTATTATGTTGTTTCAGTTAGTACGGTTGAAATTCTTTGGGATCTCCCACCATCCCTGTCCCTTGAATTTGTGAGGAAGCGACTAACTGCCGCTTTGATTCCCTCGTCTGTGGTGTTTAAAAACAATGGATTTCTTCGGACTGACTCTGTAATTCAAAAAAAAAAGCACATTAGGTCTGTTGATGTGCAACCTGACAAAGTAAGACAACTCTACCCATATTATCTCCCCTTAGACCACAAAACACATACAATTCAAATTTAAATTGCACATGAAATATGCGTAGGGTTCAGAAAGACTTAGAAGATATTTTGATGAGAGATTGTAAAATCATTAAAATAAATGCCATCGTACCAGAACTATTATTTTCATCATGGATATGCATTTATTTCCAACAATGATGTATTATCAATATTACTTACTAAAAACGATTGTAGCTGTTGCAAGTGCCCCAAATTCATGCTTGCCCTTTTGTCCTGTCCAATTGTAGAGCCGTTGTACATCAGTGGCAATGAGATTTTTCAGGATGTTGTTTACGGCGGACGGGACATCTTTGCCACCTAATCGTCCAAGTCGGTTTATCTTAAAGAGAACGAAAAAAACGAACAAATAAGTAAGTGCACTATATATTACCTGCAAAATATCTGCATATCGACATATTGTAACGAACGAAACTATTTCTTCCATAAAATCACAGTTCCTTTAATGGGAGTTATTACATCTTAAAACATGCACGCACAAGCAGCTTCAGTATCCTGACCATAAATGAATTTTACAGTCTTTTGTGAAAAAAGGCACCAGACAAAAGCATATATCTGTCAGTGACTCTTTAAAACTTTTTTTTGCGGGGGTGGGGGGGTGGTGGTGTCCATACTATTATTTGTGACTGTCTGTTCAGGGTTGGTAGGTACACTAAGACTGTCACCGAGGCTGGATATTTTGTGCAAGAGATGGACAGAGAACACGCTAAAAAGCTAAAAAAAAAAATTTCATATAATCGTGGGTCATTATCAAGTATATTACGGTCTGACATGGGACAATATCAACAAGAACTCGTTTTAAGTTTCATCAAAATCAGATAAAAACTGTAATATTTCGTAGAAGCAGGGACTATAATCCAGGAAATTAAGGTCCATAATGCGTCAATATTGAATTCAACCAAGATCTTTAAATTGTTATCAACACATATTTTAATTTTCATCAAAATTTAAAGAGTGTCCACCACATTGGTATTACATACTTTTACACCATTTGCGTACGAGGAGGGGTCACTGTGTCCAGCAGTTTCGTTTCCAAATTCGCAATCAACCATCCTTATGGTCTAATGGTGATATATTTAAATCGGATAAAAAAATTTATCTCTAGAAGGCTCATAATCTAGGAAGTTATGGCTCAATATGCGCGAATATCGAAAGGAACTGAAATCTTTGGGTTATTAACACGTATTTCATCAAAATCTGATAAAAATTATGACCTCTAAAATGTCCACGCAATTTTTGTGTACAATCAGGGGCCATAATCCATGAAATTACAGTCTGATTTAACGCAATATCGAAAGGATCCAATATTTTTGGGAGATAAACCTATATCTCAAGTTTCGTCAAAATCGAATAAAAATTGTGACCTGTACAGTGTCCACAAACAGTAATACAAACAGAAACTCACTATTTTCTTTTGGCCCGGAACATCTTTTAGGTATTCTTCTAATTCTTCCAGTTGCTGGATTGTCTTTACTGGTAAGACAAAAGACAGATCATCCAAGTCTGTTTCATCTTCTTGTGAAATAGCAGACCAGTGATGTTTTTGATGTCTTTTCAAATCTTTCAAGTCCTCTTCCAATTTCGACAGTATTTTAATGACTCTCATTTCGAATGGATTAAGCTCTAAAAAGACCAGATTGAGCATTTATTATATCTTTTGTTTTAAGGTGTGTGGAAGAACATTTGTAATAACAGTGACTAAACCGGTTTCAAGATAGGTACTGTACAAATACATTACTGACTTCAAATAAGTCACCTTTATACACTAAATATAGAACTAGGCTGTTTTCAAACCTATATAGTTGCCAGAGTAATTATCAACAAGTAAGGGGAACTTACTATATGATGGGGATCCATTATTTGTCACTTCTGTGATGTTGTCAATGGTGAGAGTGGTGGTGATGGCGAGATAGTCGGCCTCGGTGTTACTGTCTTAACCAATTTTGGTGGTGTTCGTGCACTGGTGCATGGTGCAGACATTGATTCATCCACATCATCATCAGAGAGGCTGTCTTCCTCAGACAGAAGACGTCTTCGTGGCCTGTTAATAAATATATATAATACGTCACTTTTCAAAAGAAATAAATACACTATCAAATTCTACTGTATAATAATGCTAGGGATTGATTTTGCTATGCAGATGTTCTAAAATATCTTACCAAAAAACTGACATGTTTATTCATAATTTGCTTTTTTTTTTTTTTTTACCTAATTTTTCGTTTTCTTCTAAGATCAACCTCTTCATCTTCTGTGTCCAAATTTGACGTCACTTCGGCTTCCATTTCTTTTTCTAGCATTTTAGCATAACTATCTGAAGTGCGATAATACGATATCATTAAAATATTATCATTCACATATTCACATTCTACTACCAGATTCTACCAGTTGAGTTTTCATATTTCTCATAAATTGGTTGGATAAAACTTGACATTAATTGTGTGGACTATGGACATTGCTTTCCGACAAAGAAAAACACATGGATTGTTTTTGAACAGCTTCAGTTAAACATATCATGTGCATTTTCAATTAATTCGGGTATTCATTTTATGTTTGGGAGCTGCTGTGCCTCAGTGGGTATGACGCTGGCTTGATCACCAGGTCTAAGGGTTCACTCCTAGTGTTGGCTGAGAAAGCTCCATGGGATTTTCCCAAGTTTCCGCTTGTCAGTGGTTCTGGCAAGGGACAGTATCCTGTGTACACATATGGTGTGCACGTAAAAGAACCATTGACAGTTGGAATATGAAATAAGACTTAGGTTAGTTGGTTGCAGAAAAGTAGGACGTACTGCATACTCCCATCATGGTTAGGGGTCACAGTAGCTAAGTGGGTAAGGCACTGGCTTGCTAGCCTGGAGGTCAGGTGTTTGATCCCTGTATTAGCCGAGAAAATTCATCCAGATTTTCCAGCATGATTCCCCCTTGTCAGTGATAGAGGACGGCGGGCCTGACAAGGACAGCTGTCTAGTTGTTCGGATGAGACGAAAAACCATGGTCCCATGAACACATTGGCATGCATGTAAAAGATCCATTGACAGTTGGAATTCAATATAAGAGTAGGCTGTAGTGCCACTGTCCAGGCAAAATTTCATTCATAGCACACTGTATGGCGTTTGGAGCAGAACAGTAGGACATTAAACCCCATTTCATTTCATTTTCAGTTCCCATCAAGGTTAATAAATCTCAATCGGCTCTTACGATGCCAAGTCAAATAACAAGTTGTTTATTACAACATGCAGTATATCCAGGGATTTTCACTTCTATCACACTTACCACTTTCAGCGAGAATTTGACAGGAATACAGTGTCCAGTCCTGGTCTACTGGTGCATGGCATTGTACCATTTTTCTGAGTTTGCCAGGCATTTTCGTTGATGGTGGCCAATAACACTTGCCATCCCCACACCAAGTTAACGAGACAACTGCAAGAGCATTGTCACTAAATCTGACCAGGGCAAACCTTTTTGTTGAACTGTAATTATAAATTATGGCAAAAGTTTAAAAACAAGCGGTTGTCATACAAGATATGCCCACATTTTGCATACCGGTATAAACATGTATTTTAAGTTTCATCAATATCAGATAAAAATTGTGATTGCTAGATGTTCCGCAACCATCTTAATATTACATACTTTTACACTATTTGACTACAAGACAATCACCATTTTGCCATATGTCATATATTTTGCCATGACACACAATAATACAATTAACATTTGTGTTATAAGATGAAAATGTAAATAATCACCTTGCTTGAAATGACATCTTTCTTGATAGAGTTTATCAATATTCAAAATAACTGGAAAAAAAAAGAAACATCTATGGAATGTACATAGGTATATATTCTACACAAAAAGATCTTTAAGTTGTTAAGTAACAGATATATAGGTCAAAACTAAAAAAAAAATCAAAATATAGAAGCTTTAAAAACTTTCATTTATTTTTTTTTGTCGAAATGTTGAGTGATACTCCAAAACCATTAAACATTATAATAGGAAGGATAGGACAAATTTAATTACCTTTGATTAAATTTTGTGAAGTGATATCGCAGAGGTGTACCACTTTGCCAGTGTCTTGTTAGTACTAAACTTCTAGTTGTTATACACATTTCTGCATTTTAGAATCTAAAATTCAGCCAATGACCAACAGACTTCAAGCGACTAATTGATTGTTAATGATGAGTCACTGACAGGTATTCACGCTTGGCTTCATGAACTCCATAGTGTGGTTAGGCATTATATAATTTGAGTACAGAATCTGCTATAGTCATTAAAATCTGACTAGCAGATAGCCAGGCTGTGTTCATAATAAACTTTAGTAATTTAACCTGTCCTGATTTCTTTGACTTTTTTTAAAAGAATTATTAGCAATTCTTTTCCTTTAAGGCTCTAGTACAAAGACTGGCATTTATTTTGAAAGGTGGGGTGAAATATTTCTTAAAGTGAAAAAATAATTTTATTTATGAACAAACTCCATTTTTTGTTCATGGTAAACTTAGTTTGGTATACCAGTCAATTTAGGAGAATTCTACAAACTGCAAAAAAGTATGCTAAAATATTAATAAATAAATAATCGATGATATATGTGTGTAAGAGGTAGGGGTCAGTTCTCTATACAAAATCCAGTATGTGGATTTCATGTTTGCATGATTTTCTATCGACTTCGATTCCACAGAAGAATTGATAATGGATAATAACACGTAATTTTTCAAATATATGCAGAACGTGTTTACTTAGTTAAAGGAACTAAATCGCTATTATTTCGCACCTAGAAAGACACAAATATAGGTATAACGCATAATAATATAATATGAATTGATATTAAACTGATCTACATTTCTGTTTTTACTTAAATTTCTAATCAGTATAGTTTTTTGATTTCAACTTTAATTAAAATATAAAACAAAATTCAGTACGTTAAAAGAATAAATCATTTACTTATGGAGTACCTATTACTTATAAGGCTTTATAGCAGCTTTCCAAGTATATGATATACTTTTTGAAAATTAATTTAATCTTAAATTATATTTTTCTGGTTTGTTCTTACCAGGGACCGTACAATATAACTGCCAGGAGGATACACCCACATTTTTTGCAAGAGATGTATAGAGAACAAATTAAAAACAAAAGCGATTTTTTGTACAATCAGGGGCCATAATCCAGAAAGTTATGGTCTGAAATGTGCAAATATCAAAAGGGGCTGAGATTTTTAGAATTTAAAAATATATTGAAAGTTTCATCAAAATCCGATAAAAGTTAAAATTGCGACATCTAGAAGGTCCATAACCTTCGCATTATACATACTTTTACACAATTTGCGTACAAAGAGCGGCCATATTGCCGGGCAGCAGCATTTTGATTTTCCGAAATTAGAATTCAACCTTCATTATGGTGGATTGGTGATATATCTAAACGCTTTTCAAGATCGGGAAAAAAATGGGACCTCTAGAGAATCACAATTTAAGCTCAAAATACGATTTTTCAACCAATCAGGGACCATAATCCAGGAAGTTACGTTCAGATATGTGTGATTATCAAAAGGAACCAAGATTTTTATGATATGTATGTAGAGCTTCATTCAAATTGAATAAAAATTGTGTGGAAAACACAATTTTTTCGTACAATCAGCAAGGGGCCATATAATTCCGGAAATTACGATCCGATATGTACCAATATCGAAAGGAACCGAGATCATTTCAAGTTTCGACAAAATTGGATAAGAATTATGACAAACAAATTGTGGACGTCTGGACGACAATATATCACCGTTACACCGTATAAGGTTGGTTGACTTTGAATTTCGTGAAAATTGGACTAAGTATGAAATGAAATGAAATGGGGTTTAACGTCCTACTGTTCTGCTCCTATACTGGGCTAATGAAGACAGGCATACGCCATACAGTGTGCTATGAGGGAAATTTTCCCCAGGCAGCAGCACTATCGCCTACTCTTATAATATCGAATTCCAACTGCCAGGGGATCTTTTTCGTGCATTCCAATATATACACGGGACCTCGGTTTTTCGTCTGATCCAAAGGACTAGACAGCTGTCCTAGTCAGGCCCTCCGTCCTGCACTACTGACAAGGGGAAACCACGTTGGAAAATCTGGATGAACTTTCTCGGCCAATGCAGGGATCGAACACCCGACCTCCAGGCTAGCGAGCCAGCGTCTGAAAACTAGACCAAATATGCCGGTCAAAATGGCCGCACCTCATAAGTAAATTGTGTAAACATCTGGTATATCAAGGTTGTGGACCCTCTAGAGGTCACAATTTTGATGAAACTTGAAATGCGCATGTTTATAACCCAATCTTGGATCCTGACGATATTCTGAATTACGGCCCTTGATTGTACGAAAAATCGCGTTTTTAGCTTGTGGTCCGTCCCTCTAGAGGTCATAATTTTTATCCGATTTTGGTGAAACTGTCCAGCAGTTTTAGTCCGATTTTCTTGAAATTTGAACTCTGCAGCCATCATTATATATATAGTTTAACGGTAATAAATTTTTATTTGTTTTTTTAAATCAGATAAAAATTGTAAGCTCTAGAGGGACCACCAAGCTAAAAACACGATTTTTTTTCGTACAATCAAGAGCCATTATTCAGGAAGTTGCGATCCGATGCATACCAATATCGAAAAGATCTGTTGGAGATAAACCTATATTTCAAGTTTCGCCAAAATTGGATAAGAATTGTGATCTGTAAAGTGTCCACAAACAATTGTGGATGGATAGGGGCGACGACAAAATACGTCCCAAGAACATATGGGCGTATTATAAAAATGTTCCAATATATCACCGTGAGAATATTTTAAAGTAAAGTAGATCAATAAAGAAATTGCAAAAAACTTTACCTGTAAAAATTCTTATATACTTTAACAAATCCTTGTAGATGTAAAATTACAACGACAGAGTAATATAAATCGCACCTCGCCTAATATGTAAATGCAACTGTTGCGTGCGCAGACATATATATATCTTATATGTAGTCAATGATATTGTCCCCAGATTCACATGTGGGTAATCCCATATGGATACCATATTGAACCCATATACATTATATACATGAATGTGGTTATATCATATCTATAACACACAGACGTCTGGTGCACGTATGCGTAATCACATCCGCGCAGATTGGTTCACAAAACTAAAAGTATGGATTCAATAATGAACTTATACATACAAATAAGTAATCCCATATGGATACCATGTCGACCCCAGATATACCAAAGTTATATGTAATCCCATACAGATACCATATTATCCCCAGATACACACATGGGAAACCCCATATGGACACCATATTGGCCCCATGTATACAAAAACAGAGTTGTTAATGTGGAAAATCCCATATAGATCCCATATTGGCCCCAGGTACACACACCATATTATCAATTTAAGAAAGAAGTAAGCATCATATCATTTGGCTTATCTCTGTGATATTAATATATACACAACTAAAAGTATGGATTAAATAATGAACTTATACATATACTAATAAGTAATCCCATATGGATACCATGTCGGCCCCAGATATACAACTTTTATGTAATCCCATACAGATACCATGTTATCCCCAGAAACACACACGGGTAATCCCATATGGACACCATATTGGCCCCATGTATACAAAAACAGAGTTGTTAATGTGGGTAATCCCATATAGATCCCATATTGGCCCCAGATACACACACCATATTATCAATGTAAGAACGAAGTAAGCATCATATCATTTGGCTTATCTCTGTGATATTAATATATACACAACTAAAAGTATGGTTGAAATAATGAACTTATACATAGAAAATAAGTAATCCCATATGGATACCATGTCGGCCCCAGATATACAACTTTTATGTAATCCCATACAGATACCATATTATCCCCAGATACACACACGGGTAATCCCATATGGACACCATATTGGCCCCATGTGTACAAAAACAGAGTTGTTAATGTGGGTAATCCCATATAGATCCCAGATACACACACCATATTAATGTAAGAAAGAAGGAGATTGGCCCCAGATACACACACCATATTAATGTAAGAAAGAAGTAGGCATTATATCATTTGGCTTATCTCTGTGATATTAATATATACACAACTAAAAGTATGGATTAAATAATGAACTTATACATAGACTAATAAGTAATCCCATATGGATACCATGTCGGCCCCAGATATACAAAAGTTATATGTAATCCCATACAAATACCATATTATCCCCAGATACACACATGGGAAATCCCATATGGATAACATATTGGCCCCATGTATACAAAAACAGAGTTGTTAATGTGGGTAATCCCATATTGGCCCCAGATACACATACTATAAGGTCAGATTATCAATGTAAGAAAGAAGTAAGCATTATATCATTTGGCTTATCTCTGTGATATTAATATATACACAACTAAAAGTATGGATTCAATAATGAACTCATGCATAGACTAATAAGTAATCCCATACCATGTTGGCCCCAGATATACAAAAGTTATATGTAATCCCATACAGATACCATATTATCCCCAGATACACACACGGGTAATCCCATATGGATACCATATGGGCCCCAGGTGTACAAAAACAGAGATACACACACTATACGGTCAGATTATCAATGTAAAAAAGAAGTAACCATTATATCATTTGGCTTGTCTCTGTGATGTTAATATATATATGAAAATAAAGTGTATTTGCGTACATTTGTATGTGGTAAGATAATATGCGTCCTATATGGGGACCTTGTGGTATCACCTGGGCCCAAAGCCCATTTTGTCCCCATGTGGCAATGGTTATGGGGGATGTTCTATTTGTAATCGATTCGGTCACAATACAAGAGATTGTACACAACGAAGAGACAATGGCCATATAAATGCATATTCAAATACCAAATCAACATTTTCCAAGCCTCGTGATCATTATAATGGGCGACAACATTTTTCACCCAACGATCAGTCGAATAGAATTATTTGCTGGGGCTGTAATTCTCCTGGGCATATAAGCCGTAAC
Source organism: Patella vulgata (assembly GCF_932274485.2). Taxonomy (NCBI): domain Eukaryota; kingdom Metazoa; phylum Mollusca; class Gastropoda; family Patellidae; genus Patella; species Patella vulgata. Next base: position 48,510,425 of record NC_065879.2, read on the forward strand.
TGTCCAAAAAAAACACGGCGACAAAGATTTTCCAAGCCACATTCTCTCGACGTAGAAACGATAGGTGTGATCATGACCAACATTTGAACTAAAACGCTCTTTTCATGTTGAAGCTAATGGAAACAGCAATTCAAATAACATGCTAATTTTTACTCAAAATCCGAGTTCTTGTGTTATTAAAGTAAATAAACAACGTTATAGGTCGTTGATAGACAGTGGAGCCGACTGTAGTTTAATTAATTTTAAGATTTATCAACAATTATCAAACAAACCAATCATTGAAAAAGCGGATATAGATTTAAAGTCCGTTAGTGGTGGTTCTTTATTCATTCACGGTGCTATTAGTCTCTCGTTTAAGTTAGGGCAAAATGTGTTGACGCACAAATTTTATGTAGTTTCTAACATCAATAGAAACTTTATTCTCGGTCGTGATTGGATGACAAGTCAAGGTGTCCGTCTGTATTATGATTTAGGTTGCTTAAGTGTTAACAACGAATATATTCCTTTGGTTCAAGATGCACATATTTCTTCAATTCTTCGTTTAGTTACCGCGGTAAAAATTAAACCACAACAGTCTGTTTTATGTGCCGCACGTGTAAAACAACGAATATATTCCTTTGGTTCAAGATGCACATATTTCTTCAATTCTTCGTTTAGTTACCGCGGTAAAAATTAAACCACAACAGTCTGTTTTATGTGCCGCACGTGTAAAACAACGAATATATTCCTTTGGTTCAAGATGCGCATATTTCTTCAATTCTTCGTTTAGTTACCGCGGTAAAAATTAAACCACAACAGTCTGTTTTATGTGCCGCACGTGTAAAACATTCCCCACATTTATATCCCTCTAAACTGTACGAGATTAATTCCATAGATCAAGGTTATGTAAGTCACCAAGCAGGTTTATCAATTAATAATAGTGTTAATGTAGCAAAATTGCGACCATACTGCACACCTTTAAATAAACTTGAGACTGTAGACAAAGCTATTGATGACATGTTAGCTGCACGAGTTATATCTCCCTCACAATCGCCGTGGTCATTCCCAATCGTTATCGTAGATAAAAAGGATGGTAGTAAGCGCTTTTGCGTAGATTTCTGCAAACTTAACCAAATTACAAAACCTAATTCCTACCCTCTTCCTCTTATCGATAAGATTTTGGCACAACTTCATAATAAGCAATACTTTACAACCCTTGATTTAAAATCTGGCTATTGGCAAATATTAACGGATGCACAAGATCGCGAAAAAACTGCTTTTAGTTGTCATAGAGGTCTATTTGAATTCAATACGATGCCATTCGGGATTGCCAATGCCCCATGAATTTTTCAACATTTGATGCAAGTCGTACTAAAAGATCTCAACGCCTTTGCAATTGCTTATCTTGATGATATTCTTATCTTTTGCCAATGCCCTAGGAATTTTTCAACATTTGATGCAAGTCGTACTAAAAGATCTCAACGCCTTTGCAATTGCTTATCTTGATGATATTCTTATCTTTTCTTCATCCTATGCTGAACACATTTCTCATATTGATCAAGTACTTCGTCGTCTAAGAGAACATAACTTAAAACTCAAACTTTGTAATTTTCTTCAAAAAGAAACCAGTACAGGCAATAAATACTTTGGCTGAACCTAGATCCGTAAAAGGTGTTATGAGCTTTATTGGAATGTGCGGTTATTACCGCCGTTTTATCCCTGACTTTTCCAAGATCGCAGAACCCCTATCGCCCTAACTAGAAAGAACGTTAAATTTAATTTTCATGCAGAATGTAGACAAGCTTTTAAGAAACTTAAGGATCAGTTAGCTAGTATCCCCCTGCTAATATATCCAGATCGCAATAAGCCATATGTTCTTTATACTGATGCTAGCGATTCTACTATAGGTGCATGTCTTGTGCAAAACATATTGAATCCTCATGGTTAAGAAATCGAGGGTCCCATATATATATTTACTTTCTCATAAATTGTCTGACACTCAAACCAGGTGGTCGAAAAGAGTGTTATGCTATACACTACGCTTTGCAAAAATTCGACTATTATCTACATGGCGCAAATTTTGTCATTAAGACTGATCACAAACCCCTCAAGTACATCTTTGATTCGCCAATGCAAAACAAGAAAATACAACTTTGGGCCTTTAATATGACCAGCTACAATTGTACAATCGAATATCTCCCCGGCAAACTAAATATTATTGCCGATTTCTTAAGTCGCATGTCGCAAAAGCCTACTATTGTTGAGGATCATCAGGAATTACGACTCGTCGAACATGCATTAGAAATAAATGCACTCAATTCCAATCGATTTCACCCCAACGAATATGCTAAATGCGATATTGAGCCCGAGTCCCAGACTGCGACGGACATATCTATAGCCGGTTATGATATTATAGAGGAACAATCGGAAGACAAAAAAAATAGTAAAATTATCTCTCAGTTGACTAAGAATGATAATAAATCAGCAAATTTCAAGAAATATCTGATTATAAATCATGTTCTGTACTATGTTTCTCATGTTGACAGTGAACCTAATCCCCGATTATATGTACCGGTTCATCTGCATGCTGAAGTCTTACAACAATATCACAATTTGTTTCATCTTGGTATTGGTAAGACATACAGTATGGTTGCATAAAAGTATTATTGGCCCAACCTGTATAAACAGATTTATACGTATGTGTCCGCATACGTCCCGTGTCAAACCAGGTCACTTCGGAAAGCCAAGCCCACCCTTCAGGAAACTGATATCCCTCCATACCCTTTGGCCCATATCCGATTTCCCTATCTGGCAATAAGTACATCATTTCGTTTGTTGAAATTTTCCCTCGTTACGGCACTCCACTACAATTTGCAACTGACAATGGTTCAGAAAACGAAAATAAAATCATGCTCGAAACTCTAGCAGAATTAAATATTAAACATATTACTACTTCATTCTATCACCAACAAAGTAATGCTAAGGTCGAACGATTTCATCGAACCATCCATGATGTGCTTTAAAAAAAAATGGAGGATAATTTAGAAACATGGGATCTATTTATTAACCAAACAAGCAAAGCGACGTCAGGCTAACTATGCGAATAAAATCGCAAAAGATGAAGCTTTCAAGGTGATCCCGTTTATCTTAAAAACCACGTCCGATCTAGCAAACTACAAGGAAAATGGAAACCATATTTCCGGACCATTGAGCAAACGTCGCCTGTCACGTTTATCTTGAGAAATCAGTTAGATGGAAAGACTACTGCGCCCCATGCTGAACATATACGGCTTGCTAAAATTGACAACTGGGATGTCCCTAAACCGGATTACCCCCATCCCCTTCGTCGTGCTAACTATGTGGTTGATCCAGACAGTGCCGAGTCTGACATAGAAGATAATAATACTTTTGACATAGTACAACGATATCGCTTAACTCGCAATGATTCTTCTTCATAGGACAGTACACCATTGATGGAATTAGCTAAACGCATTCGTTCTAAACCCACGCAACCATTGTCACCTCACGAATCAACTACATCGGATGTCGATAATCCGTGTACTGTTTCCCATCTTCAATTAACAATGTTCTTAGGCATGCAACTACTTCTCAAACGGATGTCACCCAGGAATGTCTCGATAATGCGGTTATAAATCAAACGAACGACACTTGTTTACGTGTTGTTAAACGTCCTGTTTCTACTCAAACTCCTCCCACGCCGTCAATGATCGGAGCAACTACCGAAAAACACAACAATTCGGATTTTCGAAATTTACTTTCGGGAATCCTTGGCATGATCGATAACTAAGCTTCACTTGTATATATTGTAAATATGAATAGTTTACCTAGTATCAACCCTTTATTTAGCATAGGGTCGCATAAATATTGTCTGCATATCGTCCATGTAATACAATCAAAAATTATTATTTTTTGTTTACGTGTTGTTAAACGTCCTGTTTCTACTCAAACTCCCCCCACGCCGTCAATGATCGGAGCAACTAGCGAAAAACACAACAATTCGGATTTTCGAAATTTACTTTTGAGAATCCTTGGCATGATCGATAACTAAGCTTCACTTGTATATATTGTAAATATGAATAGTTTACCTAGTATCAACCCTTTATTTAGCATAGGGTCGCGTAAATATTGTCTGCATATCGTCCATGTAATACAATCTATAATTATTATTTTTTTGTTTTCTTTTCATAGGAAAATGTATCGCCTTTTACTCGTTGTTATGCTGTTTGGCTCGGTCGGGGGTTTACACTTTTATGAAAATGTTATTTTTCAATCAATTAGCGAGTTTAGTCCTTCTCGTTCACTTGTCACTTTTGTTGTGGATTTAAAACCGTCTCAACACTTTGTGTTGTCCTTGAAGCAAGATGCGCAAAAAGCATTTTCCTTGTTACATATAATTATCGACACATATACGTCGCACCAGGACGATTTCTTTTATGTTAAATTATTACAAACAACCTCACAAAAGCTTCGCAGTACCGAAAAGAGGTTTGCCAAATTATTAAATAGCGCCTTCCAATTTAAATTACTGCATCCAAAACGACCTCGTCGGGCTCTCATACCCTTCATTGGAAAAGCTTTAAGCTTTCTTTTTTGGCACTGCTAGTGAATCCGATTTAAATACTATAAACGAAAAAATTAAAAAAATTAAGCGAAACCCAAAATTACGTAATTCATGTTGTGCAGGACAGTATGTTCATTTTACTTACATCCCGAATCGCAATTGCTAAAAATAGGGCATCTATAAATACATTGGTGACCAATCTAAAATCTTTCGAATCAAATTTTGACAGCATTCTTGCCAACCTTACTCAAGAGATTAGGAAAGTCATAAGTTTTTTAAGATTGTCATATAAAATTAGGTACATTCTATCGGAATTGCAAACGCTTATTGATAAGGGACTAGATTACTTCGAGCATTTAACATTACAACTCAATATGCTTTCTCTTGGTCATATATCTCTAAGTACAATCTCTCCAAAAGACCTAAAATCCTTACTTTTAGATATTAAATCACATATGCCTACTTCAGTTCACTTACCAGTCGACACGAATTCAGAACTTTGGAAATATTATAAAATTTTAACATGTTCTGCCGTAATAATTGAGGACAAAGTTTTAATAATGTTTAATATCTCTCTCCTAGATTCTAATAGTAAATTAGAAATATTCCAGGGTCACAATCTTCCTATTCCGTATACGCCGCACGACAAAATTCACAAGAATCATGATTTAACTAAAACCACCGCAATTTATGCACTCGAAAGTCGCTATTTGGCAATAAACACTGAACGCACGCAAGTCGCTTTAATGGACGCCAACGAAGTCACTCGATGTTCGAATCATCTTCTTAACTTTTGCTCGCTACGTAGTCCCCTATATCCGATTAACCTAAATAAACAATGCGTAGTAGCACTATTTATTAAAGATCAAAACTTAGTAAAGAAGGTATGCGAAATTAACGTTCAGCCTACATCTATACTTCCAATAGCCATTTATTTAGTAGATGGGATTTGGGCAATCGCTACCCACGACACATTACGTTTCACTTTAGTATGTTACAAAAAAAATGTTTAAATAAAAATTTTCAAATTGAAGCCTACCACCTTTAAGTTTAATTCATCTAAATATATATGACTTGCTCGGCATCAAATGCATACTTATCTCTTTTGTCTTATTTTCAAAAGGAGACTCGATATAATGCGTCTCATATTTTCCAGCAAATTTATACCCATTTAAATATCTCTAATATTAATTTATGGAAACCTTTATCAAATGCTTTTCCTAATACCTCTAGACCGCCATTGCCGGAAAAATTGCGTAAACTCGACTCCGTCCCCATCAAGTCTTTGGTCTCTGAATTAAATGCCATTCTTGACGTCAAAGTAGTAGACAAGCCCTCGGCTCATTGGACACATTTATCCATTGGTTCCAGTATTTTTATTGGGTTGAGTATATGTATATGTATTCTCATAAAGTGTTTAAGTTCAAAGTTTCACCAAGCCAAACTGTAACGAAACAAAGAAGGCGACGATACGGAGTATAGAGTATTGAAGAAGATGGTGACGGCTAAAGCCACAAGCGGTAGTAAGCTTGAGAATGGAGAAATTACCAATTCACCATACCTCGACAAACCAGAACATGCGAAACCACAAGAGAATATACGCTCATTGTATCCCTCGCTTCAGCTTGCAGCCACACAGATGACTGCAATTTCCACGACCCATAGTCACTAACATTGGTGGATACTATATGCATAACTGGTGGAGATGATGCATACATGGTGGGAAATATATGCTGGCACGATGAAGAATATATGCATATATGGTGATGCATACATGGTGGAAAATATATGTTTAAAAAATGGAGAATATATCCAAATTGGTGGATACTATGTGCATAATTGGTGGAAAAAAATATACATATATGGTGGATACTATATGCAAAATTGGTGGATATGATATCCATCTATAGATCTTTAATGGAAAATATTTTCAACAAGTATTTTAGACACAATCCGTTCCAGGTAATGCTAGATGTTCTCACCTTTTCCCTAATTTGTACTGCGTGTGATTGTGATTATGTTTGCGTTTATCATTTATATGACATTCATTTGTGTGACGATTTTTTCCGCGTACTGTGTTCCCACGTAGTGTGTGCCTTTTTTTTAATAGACTCTACTGATCCAGGAAGAAACGCGTAAAGTGACCAATGACTCTTATACCTTTGTGAATATTTTTAGTTTCGATGTTGTGTTTCTTGTATATAACTTTTACGACACTATATTCACCCCGGCGTTACTCCGTGGACTACTGAACTTTTTTTTTACCATAGACAATATTTCCATCTGCTTTTGGAAGCTTCAGTTATTGAATTATGCTTTAATCTTTTATTGTTTTAAAATTCGTTTCATATATTATTTTATATATTCCACTATATTAAAATTGTGGTTAAGGGAGGAATGTAATACAATATCATCTGGGATCTAAGTTTTATTATTGTATTTTGACTTCATATTTTTATTTATATTTTTCATTTGTAACTCATTTTGGACATGTGACATATTAATTGTCAAATTTTTTATCTGCATCAGGTGTGAGGTTTATGACATACTATTATGTAAGATATAATGGGTTGTCAAACTTATTTGCTCGGTTTGTCTTTAGACAAGTATATGATATAAGATTTAAGCTTAACAAGTATTCTTAACAAGCATTAACACCTAGTCTAGTGTGATTCTTAACAATTAATTTTCATTGTTCTGTTTACCAACGCCTATTTACTCGCCCCCCCCCCCTGGGGTGTAGGGGGTGATAAGAATATATTGCAACCCTTTGGTGGTTGGAGAGCAGGCAGGGATGAATCTTTTCAATCAATCAAATGGCTTCTCAAACCAAGAAGACTCGTGCTACCAAACGTATGTCGACCGAGGAATTTTAACCATTACCAATAAAAACTTCCCGAACCTGGCCTAGATTTCTGGTCATACAAAGTACTAACGATATCAATCTTAGTAAAACATCTCCTTTTTTGATCGCTAAAGGTCTTGCTGGCTTGGCTGGTGAGCCCAAAAGCGTCAAGAAAATGAGAAATGGTACTTTGTTAGTGGAATGTGGTAAAGAATCACATGCTACTTCATTATTAAAATCAAAGACTTTAGCTAAAATTTCTATCAAAGTTGCACCGCATAACTCTCTAAATTCATCAAGAGGTGTTATTCGGTCTCAGGACTTAGAAGGCAGCTGTGAGAAAGAGATGCTTGAAAATCTCGCCTCACAAGGTGTTACATACGTCAAACGTATTTCCATCAGACGCAATGGTAACATTATCCAAACAAACACCTATATCCTGACCTTTGATAAACCAGATCTTCCTAGGATGATTAAAGCTGGTTTTCTTGCCATTCCAGTTACCCCTTACATCCAAAATCCATTGCGTTGCTTTCATTGTCAACGCTTTGGACACAGTAAAAACGTGTGTAAGGGGAAAGCGATGTGGACAAGATGGTCACGAAAGTACATCTTGTCAACTCGACCACCATTGTATTAACTGCAAAGGGCCTCATTTTACTTATTCTAGAGAGTGCCCAATATGGAAGAAAGAAAAACAAGTTCAGCAGGTGAAAACAGAAAAAAACATACCATATCCTGAAGCAAGGAAGCTGGTAGAGGCTGCAACCCCAACATTTGCAATGTCTTTTGCAAATGCAGTCAAGCCGAAGACCACTTCCATTGCTTGCCAAACACCTGCTGAATTTCCAGCTGAGACAGAAGATTCCTCGTCTAAACAAAAACCTATTGTTCCACCTAAACCTGTAAATAAATCTCTAGGGAGACTGAGATAGAGGAGATTGTGCCCCCTACTCCTCTACCAAATGGTGGAAATCCACCCAAAACCAATAAGATCAAGGAACGTTCTGATAAAGACGTTCCTCGAAAATTAAATACCTTCCGTAGTAGGAAGGGTGACGAGGATCCTGTCGGAACCTATAACAGGTTCGGGATACAGGACAATCTAATGGATGTTGATGTTGAAGTACATGACCCCAAACAACATCATAGAAGTCCTGTTAAACCTCCCTGAAAATGGCCAATTCCATTATTCAATGGAATTGTCGTGGTCTTAAACCAAATTTTAATGAAGTTCAAATCTTAATTCAAAAAATTAACCCCTTAGCTATTTGTTTACAAGAAACTTTTTTTTTAAAGAATTCAGATGTCTTATCACTCAGACATTTTGTTGCATATCACCATTTTGCTAATGGTGATGGTAGAGCACACGGTGGTGTTTCCATTTTCCTTTATGGAAACATTCCGCAGAGTAAAGTCGCCCTCAACTCGCCTTTACAGGCAGTTGCAGTTAGGGTGACTCTACATATTCCCATCACACTTTGCTCTGTATATCTTCCACCAAGTTTACATCTGAACCCCAGAGATCTTGATGACCTTATTAGGCAACTTCCTCTCCCGTTTATAATTACGGGAGATTTCAATGGTCATCATTCACTCTGGGGTAGTCCGGATGATAACAACAGAGGTAAACAAATAGCGGACTTCATTACTATTAATAATTTGTGTTTATTAAATGACGACTCGCCTACTTATCTACATCCTGCCACAGCTTCTTTTTCTTCCCTCGATCTCACCATTTGCTCTCCGGTCCTGTTTCAGGATTTTACTTGGAGGGTAAATGAAGATCTGTGTGGTAGTGTGTGGTAGTGACCACTTCCCGATCTTGATAGATAATAATGGTCCCTCTCCGGTTGAAAGACCTCAGAGGTGGAAGTTGCATAAGGCAGATTGGGCTCTTTTTGAATCCTTGTGTCTCTTCTCTTTTGATACAAAAGAGTTAGAAGATGCAGATGAGCCCATGGCCTTATTCACTTCAATTCTTCAAGATGTAGCTGAGCAGGCGTCTCAAGGATAAATTCCCGTACCACTTCCAAATCGGTATGGGATACGATTCGTAGAATTAAAAGTAAAAGTAGTGCATTATCAGTTAACCATCTAAATGTTGATAATTCCACCCTAACAACATTTCCTGATATCGCTAATTCTCTGGCCAGTACTTTCTCATTCAATTCATCATCCAATTTCTCCTCTGATGCCTTTAAGGGCATTAAACATCAGCAGGAGAAAAGGCGACTTAATTTTAAGTCCCGTAATGATGAATGTTATAATGAAAATTTTCAATTGCTGAACTCCGTGATTCTCTTAAACGAGCTCGTGATACTGCAACTGGTCCAGATGAAATTCACTACCAGATTTTAAAACATTTACCTTTTTCTAATTCTATTAGATCTTTTTAACCGGATTTGGGTTGATGGGAATTTCCCTCCTTCGTGGCATGAAGCCATAATAATTCCCATCCCTAAACCGGGTAAAGATTCTACGAATCCTACCAATTATCGCCCGATCGCTTTAACTAGCTGTATTTGCAAAACCATGGAGAGATTGATCAATCGAAGGCTTGTTTGGTACCTAGAGTCCAACAACCTCATTACAGAACTCCAATGTGGATTTCGGTCCCAAAGGTGCACTCTTGATCATCTGGTTGTTGTTGTTCTTAGCGTTTAACGTCCGCTTCCACCGAAGGTGATATCGCAGACAAGTTCATTTTAATGATCTTAGCGCACGCGCAGGGGTCTTTGCTGTGGGAGGAAACCGGAGTACCCGGAGTAAACCCACGAGGTTGAGAAGGCGCCCCTATCTCCAAGCCACATACGCTCACACCTGGGATCGAAACCACAGCCGCAAGCCAGAGGTGACCGGCCAACTAGAGGTCGAAGCGTGACACTCTAGACCACTAGGCCATCCCAACCACATGGAAATATGGTATCATGCGCGACCTGCATAACCTCGGTCTGCGGGGTCGCTTACCTATCTTCATTAAAAACTTCTTAGAAGATAGGTCGTTTAAGGTACGTTTGGGATCAATATTCTCTGACCCATTTCCCCAGGAAATGGGAGTTCCCCAGGGAAGTATATTGTCTCCCACACTTTTTTCTATCAGAATAAATACGATACCGACGTGCCTTAAACGCGGGGTCGACGGCTCTCTTTATGTTGATGACTTTCAGATGTGTTACGGATCGACAAGCATGCAGACAATCGAACGTCAGTTGCAGCTTTGCTTGAATTCTATTCAACGATGGGCAACTGACAATGGATTTCGATTTTCGAAATCCAAGACTGTGTGCATGCACTTCTGTCAAAGAAGAGGTTTACATCCTGATCCGGACCTTACGCTGGATGGTAGTCCCATTCCAGTTGTAGATGAAACGAAATTCTTGGGTGTGATATTTGATAAGAAATTATCATTTATCCCTCATATAAAAACACTCAAGAAGAAATGTCTGAAAGCCCTCAACATATTGATTCTTATCAAACACTGACAGGGGAGCAGACAGTAAGGTCTTGCTCGGATTATATCGAGCATTAATAAGATCCAAACTCGACTATGGGTGTATTGTGTATGGGTCAGCCCGCGAGTCTTATCTCAAAGAGCTTGACACCATACACAACCAAGGACTTAGAATCAGTTTAGGAGCATTTCGTACATCTCCAGTGCAGAGTTTATACGTCGAGGCGCACGAGCCATCATTGCACGACAGACGTGATAAACTTGCACTGCAGTATGCTACAAAAATTGCATCTCTGCCTCATCATATTTCATTTAACACCATATTTAGACCCTATCATGAACATCTATATTTACTGAGAACTAATGTTATTCCATCATTCGGTATTCGCATCCAACCCCTTTTGTCAGAGGCCGGCATCAGTCATGACAGTATTGCGAATACCCCTTAGTTTAGTACTCCACCCTGGACTATATCGCCTCCACAGATCGATTTAGATCTAACTAAAAGAAAGATACTAGTTGATATTAAAGGGAATGATCAGGCAGACTTAGCTGCCAAGTCTGCTTTAGATCTTCCCATATCAAAATTCCTTTTATCATTCACCGATTTTAAATCCCCCATTAATTCTTTTATATATGGCCGCTGGCAAAGGTCTTGGGATCTTGCAGGCACAAACAAACTTCATCACATAAAGCTTCTCTTAGGAGACTGGCCCAACTCCTATAGAACCAACAGGAGGGATGAAGTTGTTTTGTGTCGCTCTCGCATTGGTCATACCTTTTTAACACACATTTTCATTTTGAAGCGAGAGCCTCAACCGGAATGTGTTCACTGTCATGTTCCTTTGACTGTGAAGCACATTTTGATTGAGTGCAATCATCTCAGGAACATTAGATCGAAATATTACCGTTGTCAGTCTCTATGCCATCTATTTGCCCAACCGGGTTTATATTGTAACATACTAGACTTTTTAAAGGAGACAGGATTTTATCATAAATTTTAATTGTATATATATATATATATCATTTCATTTTTGTATTTAATATTTATATGCATAAAAGTTGTATTTTATTTTTAATTTTACTATCTGTGATATTGTTTTTATTTATGCATATAATGTTTTTCTGTGATATAATTTAGCCTGTCTTGTAATATAATATTCATCATATGTTTGGCGCAATATAGCCCGGTTGGAGCTGACGTGCCATAAAACCACATTTCATTTCATTTCATTTCCAATAATGGTAACATTTTACGGTTAAATTTACGTTACTTTTACGTCCGCAAACTTAACCAAATTACAAAACCTAATTCCTACCCTCTTCTTCCTATCGATAACATTTTGGCACAACTTCATAATAAGCAATACTTTACAACCATTGATTTAAAATCTGGCTATTGGCAAATATTAACGGATGAACAAGATCGCGAAAAAACTGCTTTTAGTTGTCATAGAGGTCTATTTAGAGGTCAGAGAATATTGATCCCAGTCGTACCTTAAATGACCTATCTTCCAGGAAATTTTTAATGAAGATAGGTAAGCGACCACTTAGGCCTAGGTTATGGAGGTCGCGCATGATACCATGTTTCCATGTAGTATCATATGCTTTCTCCAGATCAAAAAATATTGCAACTAAATGTTGCTTCTGGATGAAAGCGTCCCTGACGAACGTTTGATATCGAACGAGATGATCAAGAGTGCTCCTTTGGGACCGAAATCCACATTGGAGGTCTGTAAATAAGGTTGTTGGACTCAAGGTACCAAACAAGCCTTCAATTGATCAATCTCTCCATGGTTTTGCAAATACAGCTTGTTAAAGCGATCGGGCGATAGTTGGTAGGATTCGTATGATCTTTACCGGATTTAGGGATGGGAATTATTGTGGCTTCATGCCACGAAGGGGGGAATTTCCCACAACCCAAATTCAGTTAAAAAGATCTAGTAAAATTAAGAGAGTGGAAAAAGGTAAATTTTTTACAATTTGGTAGTGTATTTCATCTGGACTAGTTGCAGTATCCCGAGTTCGCTTTAGCGAATCCCGGAGCTCTGCAATGGAAAAGGTACATTGTAGCATTCATCATTGCGGGACTTGAAATTAAGTCGCCTTTTCTCCTGATGAGCTTTAATGCCTCGGAAGGCATCAGAGGAGAAATTGGATGATGAATTAAATGAAATTGTACTGGTCAGAGAATTAGCGATATCAGGAAATGTTGTTAAGGTGGTATTATCAACATTTAGATGGTTAACTGATAATGCACTACTTTTACCTTTAATCCTACGAATCCTATCCCATACCGACTTCGATGTGGTACGGGAATTGATCCTTGAGACGTAACCTTGCCATGAAGATTTATTTGCTTGACGTATGGTTCTACGAGCCTTCGCCCGGACCATTTGGTATGCCGCAATATTCTCCATGGAAGGATGGTTCTTTAGTCGTCTCAGGATACGATCACGCTCTTTAAGAGCGGATTTGCAATCTTCGTTATACCATGGTTTATTGAAACGTTTTGGTGTAGTCGTGGTTTTTGGAATCGTCTGCTCAGCTACATCTTGAAGAATTGAAGTGAATAAGGCCATGGGTTCATCTGCATCTTCTAACTCATTTGTATCAAAAGAGAAGAGACACAAAGATTCGAAAAGAGCCCAATCAGCCTTATGCAACTTCCACCTCTGAGGTCTTTCGACCGGAGAGGGACCATTATTATCAATCAAGATAGGAAAGTGGTCACTACCACATAGATCTTCATTTACTCTCCATGTAAAATCCTGAAACAGGACCGGGGAGCAAATGGTGAGATCAAGGGAAGAAAAAGAAGCTGTGGCAGGATGTAGATAAGTAGACGAGTCATCATTTAATAAACACAAATTATTAATGTTAATGAAGTCCGCTATTTGTTTACCTCTGTTGTTATCATCTGGACTACCCCAGAGCGAATGATGACCATTGAAATCTCCCGTAATAATAAACGGAAGAGGAAGTTGTGCAACAAGGTCATTAAGATCCCTGGGATTAAGATGTAAACTTGGTGGAAGATATACAGAGCAGAGTGTTATAGGAATATGCAAAGTCACCCTAGCTGCAACTGCCTGTAAAGGCGAGTTGAGGGCGACTTGACTCTGAGGGATATCTCCATTAAGAATAATGGATACACCCCCATGAGCTCTATCATCATTAGCTGAGTATTGATGGTAACTAACAAAATGTCTAAAAGACAAAGTGTCAGAATTCCGCAAGAAAGTTTCCCGTAAACAAATAGCTAAAGGATTGAAATTTTGAATTTAAAGTTGAACTTCATTAAAATTTGGTTTCAAACCACAATTCCATTGAATAATGGAATTGACCATTGTCAGGGATAGTTAATTTTTGGATGTACTTTCGTGACCATCTTGTCCACATCGAGCACACACCACTTTCCCCTTACACACGTTTTTACTGTGTCCAAAGCGTTGACAATGAAAACAACGCAATGGATTTGGGATGTAAGGGGTAACTGGTATGGCAAGAAAACCAGCTTTGATCATCCTAGGAAGATCTGGTTTATCAAAGGTCAGGATATAGGTATTGGTTTGTATAATATTACCATTACGTCTCTTCCTCACAGCTGCCTTCTAAATCCTGAGACCGAATAACACCTCTTGAAGAATTAAAAGAGTTATGCGGTGCAATTTTGATTGGAATGTTGGCTAAAGTTTTTGATTTTAATAATGAAGTAGCATGTGATTCTTTAGCACATTCCACTAACAGAGTCCCGTTTCTCATTTTTTTGACGCTTTTGGGCTCACCAGCTAAGCCAGCAAGACTTTTAGCGATCAAAAAAGGAGAGGTTTTAGCTAAGTTGATATCATTGGTACTCTGTATAAACAGAAATCTAGGCCAGGTCCGGGAAGTTTTGTTTGGTATATTATTTGGTTCCAATTCCTCGGTCGACGTACGTTTTAATGAACGAGTCTTCTTCGATTGGGAAGCCATGAGTATAATTTTAAAGATTCATCCCTGCCTGCTCTCCAACCACCAACGGGTTGCAATATCCATGCAGGCTACTGCGCGGATATCCAGCGCATACGCTCTACGAGGACAGACAGGGATATACCTAGAAAAAGTAAAGATTTAATATTTTTACTTTATCCAGTTGACCCAAGCCGCTGCTTTAGAGTGGGCACTTAGGACACAAAGGTGGAGCTGCAATAAATACATTACAGACTTATGGGAAAGTTGCGCCTACAATAATCGTTGGATTTTAAATTTCGATACATTTTGGCATAGCCGGAGACAGGGCACATAGCTACCCTACTTTTGATTTTTGGCAAATCTTCGCAGATATTAGGCGCCAAATTTAGAAAATTTAAATTTTTACAAAAAACTTTTTTATTTATGAATATGTTTTAGTCATGTTTTAAACAGAAATAAAGAGACATCTGACTTGAGCAAAAATGTGAATTTTTTTTGTCTCCGTAATTTTCCTTAGGCCGCCATTGGCTAATTCAGTTTTTCAGTCCTAGATTAATTATTTATTGTTCGATTTGTATAAAACAAAGTTCATATGCTCCGTTGTCTCAATTGTCATTTTTTTTTGTTACCAATAGAGTTATCTGCCGGCACCCGGAGTGGCGTAATTATACCAAAAACTACAATTTTGACAGTTAGGTACCATTTTTCGAAAGCAAATATATTTTTTTTTAAAACTGATATAACTAAAAGAGTGTGCCCTTTAAATGCGCAAAAAAGTGTGAGCTCAGTTTTTTTAATTTTGATTTCATTTTCGAGCAAATTCGATTAAGGGGTGAAAAAAGGTGTAAAATTGACCTATTTACAACCCACTCAGACTTTTCAGATTTTAAAATATGTAGTGGTATCAAATACTAGCAGGTTTACTGTAATTCTGTATGTCACGTGATTATATGAGCCGAGCTGTAATGGAGCGAGAATAAAGACAGTCATCAAGACTATGCCTATACTTTGTTATACCCATCCTCTTATTCAAGACCAATCGATCATGTAACATGGTGTCAGAAGTGGAGGATTGGGGGGAGCTATTTAAATGGTAAATTTTCATCAAGATTTTTACATCAAACGAGGAATTTCAACCGCGTGTAAAAGTCGAAAGTTTCCGCCATTTTGTCTCACTCTCACTGAGTCTCAGACAATGACAGATCTAGGCCCAACTCTACTCGTCTAATAATCAAATTTGAAAGACATTTTCACAGAGTCTATATTGTCTGCATATTCTGAAGAATTATGAACAACCTCCCTCCTCCCGAAAAACTCAGCCTTAAAGGAAATTTAGAAGAAAATTTTCGTCATTTCAAGCAAGCATTTAAAGTATATCTCGTAGCTGCTGGCCTCGACAGTAAGTCAGAGCGCGTAAAAGCCAACATCTTACAGCACGTCATTGGTCCCGAAGCCATCAAAGGTTTCGATGGTTTCCAATGGAAGGAAAACGAAGACAAAGAGAAATCCGAAGATATTCTGAATAAGTTCGAAGAATACTGTACACCTATGAAAAATCTCAGTTGAAAGATTTAATTTTAATACCAGACATCAAGGTAAAGATGAACCATTTGAAGAATTTTACTCTATTTGTAAAATGGCCAACAGATGTGAATTTTCTGTTTTACATGACTCCCTTATCAAAGATCGCATAGTGTGTGGCATCTATGATAATAGACTACGAAAAGATTTGTTGAGAAAACCAGCCCTTACTTTAACGAAAGCTGTAGAATACTGTAAAGCAGCAGAGGTCACTTTACATCGAAGTATATCATTACAGCATCATCAGGAAAAATCTGTGGTTGAACCGCCATTTGAAGGAAATCTTCATCAAGTTCATGGTCATGCCAAGTCACATTATAATTATCAACGAAAACCAGCTTTTCCAAAGTTCTCTTCGTACAGTAATTCCAGAGCCACCGGTCCGAGTCAATCAAGCATGAAAGGTGACTCATCATACAGACATTCAAAGTGTCAGTATTGTGGTAAAGAGCCGCATCAACGAAACTTTTGTCCAGCTAGTAATGTAAAGTGTCTAGCCTGTAAAAAGAAGGGACATTTTCAATCAATGTGTCAGGCAAAGTCAAAATCCTCATCACATTTCAGAAGTCAATATAGTAGAGTTCGTGCTGTCAATGATGGTGAATTAGATAAAAGTACCGATGAAGTTTCTGAAATAGAGAATAGTAATTAAGTGGACTACAACAATTTCAATTTTATTGGTGCTGTTGAATCCTCACACTCTCAACCAATAAAAGATGACTGGAGCGTCACAGTTACAGTGGATCGTACTAAATTACGTTTCAAGGCAGATTCAGGAGCTGACGTCACAGTTATCCCTAAATGGCTATACAGGAAAAATTTTCAACATCATCGACTTCATACTTCAGATAGAGTACTCACTCACTGGTCCTGATAATCATCGTTTAGATATCTGTGGTTATTTCAAAACAACTATATCATGGCAAGGTCGATCTCGTGCTGAAATTATTTTTGTCATAGAAAATCTCAAAATGCCATTGTTGAGTAATACAGCTTGTCAATCCCTGGGTGTAATAATTTTTATGGGAGAAATTAGTGATCAAGCTTCGATTGAAGAAAACTTTCCTGAACTTTTTGATGGTTTAGGTAAATTAGATGGAGAATATGAAATTCAGCTAGCAGATGGAGCTGTTCCTTACTCTGTGGATGCCCCTCGACGTATAGCTTTACCATTAATGACTAAGGTCGAAGAAGAATTAAAGAGACTTCAACGTTTAGATGTCATAAAACCAGTTGATGTTCCTACACCTTGGTATGCACCTCTATGCGTCATTCCTAAAACAACTAAAAATCCAGACACTGGTCAACGCGAAATCTCTGCTGTCCGCATATGTGTTGATCTAACCAGGTTAAATAAAGCTGTCAAACGCGAGAGACATATGTTACCCTCTGTTGAACATGTATTAGGACAGATGGCAGGTGCACGCGTTTTTTCAAAATTAGATGCAAACAGTGGATTCCATCAAATCCCATTAACTGAGAAGTCAGCCCTCCTCACTACTTTCATGAGCCCCTATGGTCGATTCTGTTACAACCGACTACCCTTTGGGATTTCCAGTGGTCCTGAACATTTCATGAAGCGCATGTCCAGATTATTACAAGGCCTTAATGGAGTAGCCTGTCTCATGGATGATATTGTTGTGTACGGGTCATCATATGATGAGCACGACAAGAATCTTAATCTTGTTCTTCATAGACTTCGTAAACATAAACTTACTTTGAATAAATCAAAATGTCAGTGGCGTACTTCAGAGATCAAATTTCTAGGACAAGTAGTCAGTGTAGATGGAATCAAAGCAGACTATGACAAAATATCCGCCATCAAAAATTTCCCACAACCTAAAAATGTTGGTGACATAAGGCGACTTTTGGGAATGGTCAATCAGCTCTCGAAGTTTATAGAAAACTTGGCTGCTCTTACAAAACCTTTGCGAGCTTTACTTCGTTCTGGTTCATTGTGGATATGGGACATACCCCAGGAAGAATCATTTCGAGCAATCATAAAAGCTTTAACCAACAGTCCAGTTTTAAGTCTGTATAATCAGGAATTGGAAACTATAGTGAGTGCCGATTCATCCTCATTTGGACTTGGAGCTGTCATACTACAACGACATTCAAGTGGATGGAAACCCGTTGCGTACGCATCGCGTAGCTTGACGGACACTGAGCAAAAATACCCCCAGATTGATAAGGAAGCCTTAGCGACAGTTTGGGCATGTGAAAAGTTTGAAGATTATCTACTTGGATTACCTACGTTTCTTATAGAAACCGATCACAAGCCCTTAGTTTCATTATTAGGAACTAAAGATCTAACTAATCTACCAATTCGCATACAGAGATACAGAATGTGACTTATGCGTTATTCATATTCGATAGTTCATGTTGCTGGTAAGAATTTATCCACAGCCGATTGTTTATCAAGAGCCCCAAGCTCTGAACCGACTGAAAACGATATTGATTTCCAGAATTCTGTTACGTCATATTTAAACTTAGTTGTGTCAAATTTTCCCTCCTCAGACAAACGTTTGCAAGAGATCCTCACTGAACAGTTAAATAATGATGTGTGTAAACAATTGTATTCCTATTGCATTCAGGGTTGGCCTCGAGACATTAAAAATGTTAATCCTGCCGTAAAACCCTATTTTCAATACAGAAATGAGATTTCTATAATTGACAATTTATTAATTTGTGGATCCAGAATTGTAATCCCTCAGCCCTTACAAACTGATATCTTGGATAAAATTCATGAAGGACATCTTGGCATTACAAAGTGCCGTGAGTTAGCTAAACTTGCCGTTTGGTGGCCAGGCATCAGCAAAAGTATTTGTGACTTTATTAAGAACTGCGGTGTGTGTTCTGCGAAAGCTATAAATAAACTTGAACCGTTGAATCCTACAGACTTCCCTTCATAACCATGGTGTAAACTTGCATCTGATCTGTTTGAATTTCAGGGTGCACATTACCTACTTGTAGTAGATTACTTTTCTCGATATATTGAGGTAGCAAAACTCGCAAGCCTAACTTCATGAAATATAACGTGATTACCCATCTTAAATCAATGTTTTCACATCACGGAATACCTGAACTATTAATTAGTGATAATGGTACCCAGTACTCCTCTGCAGAATTTGCTTATTTCGCGAAATGTTATGGATTTAATCATCAAACAAGCAGTCCACTACATAGCTTTGGAAATGGGGAAGCTGAACGAGCTGTCAGGACCGCAAAACAACTTATGGACAATAAAGATCCATATATAGCATTTTTAAATTATAGAAATGCACCCTTACGTAATGGATACAGTCCTGCAGAATTACTAATGGGACGAAGCCTTAATTCCAAACTACCTGTCATATCATCACAGTTACAGAGCAAATTGGTTGATGTGAATAAGCTACACTCATATGAACATAAATTACGCGAACAACAAAAAGTCAATTTTGATAAAAGACATTCCGTGAAAAATCAACCAAAATTGTGTGAAGGCGATTCAGTATTTTTAAAAGACAGAAATGAAAAAGGTGTTTGTCATGTATGGGAGGGTATCGCTGCCAATATTAAATGCTCTGCGACAATGTCGTTTCCATTGATTATATGTAAAAAGTACAACGCACAAAGTCCTAATACTTGATAAAGTCAAAATACATCTAAGGCAAGAGTTAAATGTAAAACGTCAAATGTTAAGTGTTAAATGACAAATGTTTTGTGGGAAAATGCTTTTTTTGACGTGTCTACATTTTACTTTTCTCTCATTACATTTTACATTTGCGCTCTGTCACATCCCATTTGTCCTTCACGCTTTCTACATAGCAACTTTCGCACAGCATCAACTTGCATATGCAAATGTAGGATATCACGTGACTTATTAACATATATGGAAACCCGACACAAGCACACTATAAGGATATTCACCGCACGACAAAAGAAATTAAGCTGGCACACCATAAGAAACTATCTAGACGACCGTGCGTAATTTTGAATGTGCCAGTAAATAATTGATAGATTCAAGCAGCCAAAGAAACATACTTTCCAGTAATTTATAACACAATAACTGGAATTTCGTATTAATACCCGTATTTTTATATTTTAAACACCCCCACTCTTTCCGGTCTCTCTATAAACAGAGTTGAGTAGCCTACTTTGATCCATTAAAAAACAACAATATATAAGCATTGTGCCCAACAAATAAATGATATATTTAAAGAGAGGAATGACTATACATCTTTTAGTATGGACATAGAGAATTTTTGATTAAGCCCTGTATCTTTATTTTAGTTTAGTCCCCCCCCCCTTCCTTCACTTCAACTTTAATCTTATTTTGTAAAGTTAAGCAAATATGAATGTGCCAGAAAATTATTTGCATATTTGAAAAGAGCAATCAGTTATACTTAACATGGTATCTGGAATTTCGTATTTAGACCAGTATTTTTACTTGGATTTAAATTATGAAAATAAGATTGTATCAGAAAACTATTTACATATTTACAAACAGAAATGAATGTGATTTTCACTAATATGTAACATGATACCTGAAATTTCGTATTTGGACATTGCACAGCCCCCCCCCCCCTAAATCATCATTAAGTGCCATCCAAAGTGTCAAGGTGAGTAAATTTTTATTGTGTGCTAGGCTGATTTCCTGTTATAGTGTCGTGAATATCCTTGTTCTGGCTTATAGTGAGCCAGGTTTCCGTATATGTTAATAAGTCACGTGATATCCTACATTTGCATATGCAAGTTGATGCTGTGCGAAACATGCTATGTAGAAAGCGTGAAGGACAAATGGGATGTGGCAGAGCGCAAATGTAAAATGTAATGAGAGAAATGTAAAATGTAGACACGTCAAAAAATGCATTTTCCCACAAAACATTTGTCATTTAACACTTAACATTTGACGTTTTACATTTAACTCTTGCTTTAGATGTATTTTGACTTTATCAATATCGGTATTAGGACTTTGTACATTTTACATATAATCAATGGAAACGGCATTGTCGCAGAGCATTTAATATTGGCAGCGATACCCTTCCATAGTCATGCGACAAGTTTCTCCTCGTTCTTATGCGATTGGAACTTCAACGGGCAACTTTCGACGAAATCGTTTTCACATAAACAAACTGCCAAATGCTGAAATTAACAAAAGTATGGTAAATGAGAATAATTCACACCCTGGTGATATTATTTCTTTAAGGAAGTCAAAACGTGTAATAAAGTTACCATCCCGTTTTCAAGACTGACATTAAATATAATTCTTTGTTTTCAAATAGTACATATGATGTGTTTCTCTCAATTTAATACCTAGATTTGGTATTTCTATTTTTAGTTTTTAATGGTAGGGGGAGATGAGTATATGTATAAATTGAAATGTTTATTCTTTTCCTGTAATGTATAAATAAGTTTTTGTTTCTGTAAGTTTATCCAAAAACTTAGGAGGGGAGATGTAGTGGTATCAAATACTAGCAGGTTTACTGTAATTCTGTATGTCACGTGATTATATGAGCCGAGCTGTAATGGAGCGAGAATAAAGACAGTCATCAAGACTATGCCTATACTTTGTTATACCCATCCTCTTATTCAAGACCAATCGATCATGTAACAAAATATTTCTACGTAACTTTTATAAACTTGTAGCTATAATCCATACGAAGAAAAAGTATGTTAAAATTAGTGTGTAATATACGCAGTTGCCTAGAAATGGGCAATTTTGCAATAAGTCACTATTTTCGTTATTTTGCCTTTAAAATAGTCAAATTCAGTTATATAATTCAACAAACTATACTGTTGATCATCAACGAGCCATTGCTCTTTAAACATTTTCAGTGGTCCACGAACAGTATTACCAAAAATTAGTTCATACGGACTAAATCCCAGAGATTCCTGAACAGATTCTTTGGTAGCGAAAAGAAGTAAACAAATACCCTTGTCCGAATCTTTTTCAAACTCAAAACAATAAGACCTAATCATGTCTGGTGAAATCTTTCAAGGGCACCTTGCGACTCGGGGTGGTAGGCACTTGATTTATGTTGTTTAATGCCTAATTGGTGCATCACTTGTTGAAATAAACCCGACATAAAGTTGCTTCCTTGGTCAGATTGAATTGACTTTGGAAGACCTACGAAAGTGAAGAACTTGATAAGAGCTCTGCATATACTCGGAGTCTTAATGTTCCTTAATGGTACTGCTTCTGGAAACCTTGTTGAAGCGCACATCATTGTAAGTAAATACTTATTTCCATCCTTTGTTTTTGGCAATGGTCCTACACAGTCAGTGATTACACAACTGAAAGGCTCATCAAATGCGGGAATGGGTGTTAAAGGATATACTGGGATCTTCATATTTGGCTTACCTACAACTTTCCTACTGGGATATTGGCTATTTCATCATTAGGAACTGCTCTATCAAAAAGTACCTTGGTACAAGGATCACTTGCTTGTTCCAGAATTAATAATTCTCTTGAAAACTTTTCAACCCCAGTGTTTTGAAAATGGGAATATTCCACATTTAGTGTTTCCATATCAGGACAATTATGTATACATTTTTCAAAGATAGGTTGCCAGGCAACGAAACATACGCCCACAGCAGCTAAATCGTCCGGGCAGTCAACAAGAGTTGTCGCATATTTTTACTTTTTTCGGTAATGAAACATTTATAATACACTAAAATCTGATTAAGAGCAACAACTCAGAAAATCATTAGAATTTGTTTGGTTTTTATAAAGTTCTGCCCCATGCTAATGTTTTGTATACAAAACTTTTAATACTGTATCATAGATTTAGCTGTTCCAAATTCATTGAAAATCAATATTCTTGTTCGTCTCAAGATCATAAACACTGTGTATCAATCTGAAGTCAATCGGATATTAACTTTAGACTCTAGAGCGTCCACAAGATTTTTTGAAGTGATCAAGGGCCATAACTCTGGCAGTAATTATTGGAAATCATTGAAAATCAATAGGAATCTTCGTCTCATGACCTCAAACCCTGTGTATAAATTTAAAGTCAATCGGATATTCACTTTAGCCTCTAGAGCATCCATAAGATTTTTTGAAGTGATCAAGGGCCGTAACTCTGGCAGTAATTATCTGAAATCGCTGAAAATCAATAGGCTTCTTCGTCTCATGACCTTAAACACTGTGTATAATTTTAAAGTCAATCGGATATTAACTTTGGCCTCTAGAGCGTCCACAAGATTTTTTGAAGTGATCAAGGGCCATAACTCTGGCAGTAATTATCGGAAATCGCTGAAAATCAATAGGCTTCTTCGTCTCATGGGCTTAAACACTGTATATAAATTTAAAGTCAACTTTAGCCTCTAGAGCGTCCACAAACAATTGTGGCCGACGGACGGACGGGGGCGACGACAATATACGACCACATTTCAATGTGGGCGTATAAAAATTGTATCTGATAATTCGAAAACAGTTGTATCTGCATCAGCGGCCTTAGCGATAGCACGAGTTACAGCACATGAAGGGAAAATGTCAGTTTCGACATCATCGTCTTCTATCGGTTTATTGGATATGGGTGGATTAACTACCACTTTATCGCCAGCCAAATCATTCCCCTATATAAGGGTTACGCCATCCATGGGCAAAGAGTGCCGGACACCTATAGTCCTTTAGTGACTGGCCCCGTTATAATCTCCGATTTTATGAAAATTTCAAACAAAGGACCCCCCCCCCCCCAAAAAAAAAGCCCAACTCTACGCCCTGTAATAAGTCACTTCTCTTAGAAGTCTCCTCAGCCAGTGACTGAGTAGCTCCTGTATTTCGTAATTTTTTTAGAGGTTGCAGGTTGGCGTTATTGCCTATCAGCGACACAAAACCTTCGGAAATAAAAGGTTTATAGGTTCCGAAAACATCGGATTTGATTGACTTTTCTTGAATAAATCCAATTGGTTTAGGAAAAGTTTTGTCTTTCGCCTTTTCCTTCCTTTGAAGTATCCAGCATTCGGACAAAAGGTGACCAGGCTTTTTACAATAGGAACAAACTGATCCAAATTTCTTAACAGGTTCAGCACCCGAAACGTCAGCTTTATTGCCGAGTTTATTTCTGTCAGAATGATCATTTGAAAAACTTAATGTTTTATTTTGAGTACGATATGGGCTGTAATTACTTTGTCTGTTGACTGTATTAAATGTAACTTTGTGGGTGAGCGAATAGTCGTCTGCTGCATTTGCAGCAAGTGACAACCTTTCAATTTTCTGTTCATCTAAATGTGTTTTAATACCTGCAATAACACGTTTTAAATTCTTCAATTAATATTAATTGTTTTAAATTTTCAAAATTATTAGCAACCCTTTTGCTATCGCACCAACGTTCAAATTATCTTTCTTTTTCTCGACCAAATTCGACAAAGGTTTGAGAATCTGACTTTTTACAACTTCGAAATTTTTGCCTGTAAGCCTCGGGAACTAACTCGTAGACGTTTAGAATTGATCCTTTAACTTCTTCATACTTCAAACTTTGCTCAATAGATAATGAACTATATCTCTCTCTGGCTTTGTCAACGAGCACGCTTTATAATAATATGGTCCATGAATCTACTGGCCAATCTAAACTTTTTGCAATTTTTTCAAAGTGTAAGAAATACTTATCCACTTCTCTTTCGTCAAAAGGTGGAACAAATCTAACATATTTAGCCACATCGAATTTATTTGAATCTGGTTTATTTCTTTGTTCTAATTGTCTTAATTATATTTCTTTTGTCTTCGCCTGAATATCTAATTCTTTAAGCCTTAATTCCATTTCAAATTTTCTTTCCATTTCTCTAATTTTATGTTGGTGTTCTAATTCTTTCAATTCTAAAAGATCTGTACCAGTATTGAAAGTTAACTTATCTTCCACCACCTGAAGATAGCCTTCCTTTATAAGATGCTGTCGAACGGCAGACTTTATCTCAGGTTTTCGCATCTCGCCAAAATAAAGTGCTGACCTAGTTCTAACAAGTCATCTTTACGTAGGGCGTTCAATTTTCCTACAGTTGGATTTTGAATGGAATCCTCGACATTAAATACCATTTTGAAAAATAAGTGCGATTTAAGTAAAAGTAAATATTAAATTAAGAATTGAACTAGTAAGCTTTGTTATGTTCAATCCCGGATACAAGCCCCCCCCCCCCAACTCTGTTACGTCTTCAACGTGTGGTAAGTTAAACAAACAGACAAGAACAGAATAATCGATTTATCGGTCTTAAAATATTACCCAACGAGGTTCCAAATATATACAAACTCTTCTAATATTTACAAAATAAGAGTAATAATAACATAATATGTATAAACCCTAAAATAATGGGTATAATGAAAACGACATGAAACACGTCTTTACAGAACAAAGGAATTATCTCTTCTGCCGCGAAGTTGATACATTCCGTATCAATTCCAGGAAAAGTATGGTAAAAGAGAGAGAAATGGGGTTTAACGTGCACTCGACAAAACTAGGTCATATCGGGACTAACATGGTTTAATTTTATTTCAATAATTCGCTTGCGCGTAGGGGTCTTTAGCAGTGGGAGGAAACCGGAGGACCCGGAGAAAACCCACGAGGTGGACAGGCGACCCTACTCCTTGTCACTTAGTATGGTAAAAGAAAGGGAGGTAATTATATAGGTCAAAACAACAATTTACGCCCAAACTCACAAAATACTTAAAAATAAATCCTATAAAAAATGGAATAGTAAATTGTATATTAAAATAATACCTTTTAAAAACATTATTTAGTAAAATATTGCACATCGCACATAAGTAGATCAAACAATAGATATGATACATAACACAACAAGCACCAACTCTGTTACGTCTTCAACGTGTGGTAAGTTAAACAATTTATCGGTCTTAAAATATTACCCAACAAGGTTCCAAATATATACAAACTCTTCTAATATATACAAAATAAGAATAATAATAACATAATATGTATAAACCCTAAAATAATGGGTATAATGAAAACGGCATGAAACACGTCTTTACAGAACAAAGGAATTATATCTACTGGCGCGAAGTTGATACATTCCGTATCAATTCCAGGAAAAGTATGGTAAAGAAAGGGAGGTAATTATATAGGTCAAAACAAAAATTTACGCCCAAACTCACAAAATACTTAAAACTAAATCCTATAAAAAATGGAATAGTAAATTGTATATTAAAATAATAGCTTTTAATAATATTATTTAATAAAATATTGTACATAGCACATACGAAGGTCAAACAATAGATATGATACATAACACTCCGAACTGGGCTAATGAAGACGGGCATACGCCATACCGTGTGCTATGAAGGAAATTTTGTCCGAACAGCGGCACTATGGGCTACTCCTATATCCAATTCCAACTAAAGAAAAGGAAGAGATAACAGCTTGGCCGGGTTTGAATAATTGCGCTTACTACTCGTAGCACTAATATACATAGACGATTCTACATAGTCCAGAAGCTAGTGACAAAATAATATGGTCATCAATTACAAAAGGTTTGACCCTCAAATTTGTAGTGGGTGTCAATAGGAGCTTTTACGCGTGACGTATTTCCGGTGTCTATTTTTAGCCTGGTCTTTTTCAACACGGGTCTTAACATGGTAAATGCTAGCGAAAATGTGATTTTTCCTCTTTTTCTCTTTATACAAAATATATTCTTGAATGCCACTCTTGTTGTAAGTTGCGTGTAGCATTCGTAATAAATTACCAATTTCAAATCGTGTCTAAATTATTTTTGTTTCGTTTTATTGACGATATACTGCGTTGTAGCAGACGATTATGTCAAGCTCACACACGGTCCAGCTGACTGCAGTACGCAAAGGCATCACAAAGATGCTTTGCTGTATGAAGCCGATTTATATGTTTTGTTTTAATTTTACTGCAAACAATTAATAGATAACATCTGTTTGCTTGTAAAATGCCATGAAATAGAGCATAAGAGTAAATAATAGAATGGGTTAAAGAAGGTAACGTGCAGTTCCACAAAAGAATTATTCAAGACGATATTAAAATTTAAGCACGACCGTACGTAACACATCTAAAAAAAAGCCAACAAATAATAGTCACGCTGTATAGAATGCAGTTACATATTTTCATTCAACAGTAGTTCTCTGAACCAAATACTGAATTAGAAATTGATAAAATGGACACAAATGTATCGTTCTTCTTTCTTGGTTGCGGCAAGATAAACTGATTGGATTAAAATTTCACTGAGTGCCAAAAGCTGCAGTGAGTCAAGACGATTTATGTGGCTACAATTACCAGAAAAAAACGGTTTTAAAAAATATTCTCAGATTCAACTTGATCGTCGTTTTATTCTTTTTGTTATTCTTCAGGAGGAAAATTTATAAAAATGGCTGAAGTTTTACCACGTGCACCAAACAACTATTTTATCATTGGTTAGAGCCGTCTAAACGCGGGGAAATTTACAATAGCTATTGGCGAACAGTACGCATAAACAATCTTATTTGCATATTGCATACTATTTATAGTATTATCAGCTGGAATTATTTTAAAGTCGACAGCCTCAAAGACCAACATGTACCGTATATTGTGTCGAGTAGGGTAGCATGCAGTGCTATAGCGCAGACGATATATCAACCTCGCAAAGACCAACATGTACCGTGTTTTGTGTCGAGTAGGGTAGCATGCAGTGCTATAGGAGACGATATATCAACCTCGCAAAGAACTGTCCAGTCGGCAGTTGAATGTAAATAGGATAGACCATTTAAATCTTCTGTGTTAATAGTCCCGTAATTAATATATAACATCTGTTTGACCGTAAAATGCGTAATAAACTTGACTTGATTCTAGTTCGGGCTATGAGCACGGATCAGTCATCCACTTGTTTCCTCAATTGCAAACGGCCAATTACGGGTCTGTTAAACTTGCCGTATCTTTCCTATATCGAAGTTTTTGTAAATATCGCTTTTTGGCATCGGTCGGTAAACCTTACACGTATATAGAAATGGCGTTCAGTTCCATTTTATGTAAAAGAAGCTTACTGTACGACGGTATTTTCACAAGAAAACACACACTGGCCTATGGGTTTCAGTCTACGAATAAGGCCAGGGTATGCGCATGACCGAAAATGACGCCAAAGGGAAACACGTAAAAGCTCCTATACGAGTAAAAATCAACTGGTCAGATCGGGCTCCGCAAGAGCATATAGCCACAGCAGCACCTTAAAGTACCCCCCCCCCCAAGGGACCAAAAATTAGGTCATAAGTTACATGGCTGAAACTTTCTAGAAGCAAAATTTCCAGGACTTTCCCCAAATCAGACGACGCACAATATCTCCTCACCGGGCTAATGATATGGTCATCAGTTACATGGATGAAACTTTACAGAAACAAAGATTCACACTTAGAGAATATAATTTTCAAAAATCTAACCAAATGTTAGGGGCCTCTCCCCAAGTCAAATCGCTCTAAAGTCTGCCCGACTACGCCCTAAAAATGGGACTAATAATATGGTCATCAGTTACATGGATGAAAGTTAACAGAAACAAAGATCCATACTTGGAAAATATAATTTTCAAAAATCTAACCAAAAGTTTGGGGGCTTTCTCCAAGTCATATTTCTCCAAAGTCTGCTCGACCACGCCCTAAAACTGGGGCTTGTAATATGGTTATCAGTTAAATGGCTGAAACTTACCAGAAATAAAAGTCTATAATTTGAAAATATAATTTTCAAAAATCTAACCAAACGTTTGGGTTCTTTCCCCTATTCAGATTGCTCTAAAGTCTGTTCGCCCACGCCCTAAAAATGGGGATTTTTGTGAGGTCATCAGTTACAAGGCTGAAACTTAACATAAATATGCATCCGTGCATAGATAATGCGATTTTCGAAAATCTAACCATAAATGTTGGGTCTTTCCTCAAGTCAGGGTGACCTTTATAACTTAGCCCCACCCCAACCCCTCTTTATAATGTATTATCAATGATAACTTTTTGGACCGCAGCAGGATTCAAAATACTAACACAAAAGTAAAACATATGTCTTTTAGCTACATGTATGTGAAATCCTCAAATGAGAAATGGTATCAAGGGTTGTAAAATGAGTAAGCATACCATGACCCAATTCACAACACACTGCATTATACTGTATCATTTAGGCGGAAAGGGGAAGTTTGCACTTTACAATTAATAGAAAAAGCTGTTGATGTCCTGAAAGTCTCGTCTGCTCTTGTATAAAAGTAAATACGATTCTTCTGGTGTAAATATTGTTAATGAAGAATTTGTTTGTATTATCTTTGGCATAATATCTAAAACGTCTTCAGTATCATACGCGCTGTATCATACGGTCTGTCATTGTGTCAACTGGCGGGGTTTCGATTCCCCGGTTGTACGTGGCAAGGAGTAGGGTCGCCTGTCCAACCTCATGGGTTTTCTCCGGGTCCTGCCACTGCTAAAAACCCCTACGCGCAAGCGAATTATTGAAATAAAATTAAACCATGTGTTAGTCCCGAAATGACCTACTTTGTGTCGAGTGAACGTTAAACCCCATCTCTCTCCCTCTCTATTCACACTCGAAATGTATTTTGCTATTAAGAGCTCTAAATAATAGGAAATATCGTTTCCATCTAAACCAAGTTTGTTAAACAAGTACGCATTGAGTGACTATTTACCTATCGAATACACTGAACTTGTCCATGTTTTTTGGCTAGAAGCACATCTGCGTTAACAGTTTGCTCACAAATTAAATCTACAGCCATTGTTAAAAAAGGCTTCCCAGTTCTCTTCAGTGCAAAATGCCCTTATGAAGTTGCCATGAAAACGAATGAACAACCAAGCATAGTTTGGCTTACAGTAAAAGGCAAAAAAATATTAAAAAAAATAATGGGTTAATTTTGACAAGCAGTATTATTTGAAATCTTCAGTTCGAATCATTTGAGGGTTATGTGGACAAACATTTAGCAATGTAACGGAAGTATAGCTCAAATTATAATATAGTGTATTAAAACTACAGTGGACTCTGTCACATCCGATCTCTGACCACTCCGGATTGCTGTGACATCCGACATGATTTTCATGTCCCGATTTATTTCCTTATTACGTCAGCCAAAAAATCGCTGGTAAATCCGAATTCTGTATGTTCCGGATTCCGACATCAATCAGCCGTCCCGTCACATAATTTCCATTGAATCGACACCGTATAATCCGTACTTCAAACGGTGGGTGTGAAGCATCCAATTATCGGTGAGATTAAAACTCAATGGGTGTGAAGCCAGAAAAGATTAACAAGCAATCACCAATCAATTATCGGTGAGATTAAAACTCGCAAGCGCCTGTCTGTGTTTATTACTTTGATAATGTTATAAATTCTTTGTTGATTATTTTACAATTTATAATCCCTTGTGAGTAAATGTTTTATGAATAGTTTTCAAAAACTTAATAATTCAACTGCTAACATTTTCTACAATCCGTGTGGACAAACATTTAGCAATGTAACGGAAGTATAGCTCAAATTATATAGTGTATTAAAACTATGTAAATGTTTTATGAATAGTTTTCAAAAATTTAATAATTCAACTGCTAACATTTTCTACAATCCATTAGGAGGTCAGTCATATCAAAGATTCAGAAAAGCAAAAAAACATCTAGATCAAATCAAAGCTTCAAAAATTACAGCATTCCATCATCATTTTAGGGGGAAATATTTGTAAATTTATGTTTTACACTATTAGTGTGGTATGCTATGTCACCAAAACAGCTCCCGTAGGATTTGTTGTTTGTTGTATGTTGTTTTGAGTTGATTAGTGTCCAAACTATCCAAAAATGTCGGGGTTCAAATTTTCCGACCCCGTGACCGCTCTGGGAGAAGCATTTTTGAAATCGGGACCCCTCTGAACGAGGACATAGCTACCCCGCCAATAATGGTTGGATTTTCATGATCTGAAGTCCATTCTCGTGTTTTGTCATCATGCCGACCCCATCTATGATACACTTAAAGCTATTGGAAGTAGTTTTCGTTGACTTCCGGTGGGGAATACCAATTTCCGGTTTCAAACTCGGATTGATTTCAGCCAATAATCTTTGGATTTTCATGATCTGAAGTTCATTCTGGGTGTTTTTTCATCATGCCGACCCCATCTATGATACACTTAAAGCAAATGGAAGTATTTTTGTTTATCGACTTCTGGTTGGAAATGCCAATTTCCGGTGTCAAACTCGGATCGATTTCAGCTTGGAGAAATCTATAACGCAGCACCACTTTTTGTGCCTTCTGAAGCATGGTAAACGTTTCATGCAGTCACGTTCGGGCCATTGAAATGTTCTGTCATGAGATTGAAGACAAATCTGACGTTTGGGACAAGTAGACAAGTTTGATATCAAAAACAAAAATATATCATAACAGGCCAGAAGTCGTCAGAAACGAAAACAACGAAATTCCTATCTTGGAAATAAATACAACGCAGTCCACTACAGCAGCGATGCATCATCCTTGTCCCCTTGCACATCCCTGATCATATTGGTACGCTCCCAATCAAAACCCTTGCACAGAGATGTAGACGGTCGACCATTTTTCCGGAAACTGAATCTCTCCGTGCAGCCTGTTCTACAACAACTTTTTGTTAGTTTAGGCAGAGTAAGATTCTGCACAGCAACATACATGTCAGTCAGTTTGTTCAATGGCAGGAAGGTTCGAAGATCTGGCCATGTACGACTTGTCGCGCACGGCGGTGTAATTCACCAATTCGGTAATTATCACGCCTTCGAAAAGTTCTTAAACAGTTGATTACAGGGTCGTCACCATCAATCTTAAGGTATGCATAAAACCATATTTTTTGTGGTGCCCACAAACTTACCTCCGCAGTCAGCACCGGGGAAGTTGTGAAATCCAATCAGACCTTCATACTTTTGACTTCCAATGACATGTAGTCGCTTAATTACATGTATGACTCTGTATTTTGCGGCCGTCGGTGGAGAGTGGAATCCTGGTAATTGAGTGGGGTTTTGGCTTGCGAGCCCTTTCTCTGCAACACATTACTTTGGCCCATGGTTCACCTAGGCGGGATGTCAGTGTGGCCCACTCTGGTCAATCGGCTTTGGTCGTTTTAGCTCTGTAGAATGTGCATTTCTAAATTTCAATGCTTAGTTGTTTTCTATACTCAGCAGAATTACCTTTGTGTCCTGAGTACATTCTACAGAGCGGCGGCTTGGGTCAATCAGGTTAGATAAGTATTTTTACTTTCTGGCTTGAGTATACCCCTCGTCGAGCCCCGAGGCCATGCGCCGGATATCCGCGCTAGTCCCCCCCCCCCCTTAGTAGGCAGGGAAGTAACCTGGGGGACGACGAGGGGTGAATCAAAAAAAAATATTTCATGGATTCCCCAATCCCCCCTACACCAATTAAAGGACGAAAAACTAAACAGAAACGTCCTAATACAGAGGACGTTTCTGATTTATTTAATTTAAAAAGCAAAATTTCAAAGGCATGGCCGAGGTTTCTCTTGATTGAGAGTCCCTCTACATACCTGTCCAAAGTTTCACCATTTTTGCTAACCAAGGGCATTGCTGGCTTAGCCAGTGAGCCCAAGGCTATTAAAAAACTTAAAAATTGAACACTCTTGATAGAATGTGCCAAAGAGCAGCATGCTACCATGCTGCTTAAATCAACATCTTTGGCAGACATCCCTATCAAGGTGTCTCCACACAGGTCACTGAATTCAAGTAGAGGAGTAATTCGATGGCGGGACCTTGAAGGCAGCAGTGAGGATGAAATGGTGGAATACCTTTCATCTCAAGGCGTCTCACATGTAAAAAGAATTAGTGTACGCCGAGGAGATAAGGTAATTCCTACTAGCACCTATATCCCCACATTCGATCGTTCCGAGATACCAAAGACTCTCAAGGCAGGTTATCTAAACATACCTGTGGACTCGTATATTTCCAACCCTCTTCGATGTTACAAATGCCAAAAGTTTGGACACCGTAAAACCGTCTGCAGAGGTAAAGACACCTGCGCTCGTTATGGTCATGAGAGCGCTACCTGCCAGAAGGATTTCTGTTGTGTTAATTGCAAGGGTAAGCACTTTGCTTACTCTCGCGAATGTCCTATTTGGCAAAAAGAGAAACAAGTCCAACAGCTTATGTCTGAACGTAAAATGTCATATTTTGATGCCAAAAAGCAAATAGAACTTTCTACACTTTTTCCCATTGCACCAAAAGAACCATTTCTGTTCAGACAGATTTAACCTGGCATAAAAAAGAGAAAATGCCTAAAATAATATCATCAGATCATGTAAAAGGGGTATCGGGCTCATCGCAAACCAGTGAGAGCGCGATTCAAAGTATTAATTCTTTGCCTGGCGAGGGTTCATCTTCCTTGCCTCAAACTGAAGATGTTGGGATTATTCCTAACTCTTCCCCCCAGAACGGCAAGGAGTCATCTCCCTCGCCACCCTCTGAAACTGGGTCAGGCTCGCAGCTAAAGGGTATTCTACCAACACAAGAGGGTCTTTCCAAAAAAGAAAAGAAATTGGCAAAGATGCGCGAGAGAGAGAAAAGGGGTTCACAAAATCCCATCTCTCTCTATAATAGATATGGGGATGATCTGATGGACGGTATTATCGTCGCGGATGTTCATAAGGAACCCGTCGGTAAGCCGCCAAAAATTAACTATCCCTGACAATGGTCAATTCCATTATTCAATGGAATTGTCGTGGTTTGAAACCAAATTTTAATGAAGTTCACTTTTAATTCAAAATTTCAATCCTTTAGCTATTTGTTTACAGGAAACTTTCTTGCGGAATTCTGACACTTTGTCTTTTAGACATTTTGTTAGTTACCATCAATACTCAGCTAATGATGGTAGAGTTCATGGCGGTGTATCCATTATTCTTAATGGAGATATCCCTCAGAGTCAAGTCGCCCTTAACTCGCCTTTACAGGCAGTTGCAGTTAGGGTGACTTTGCATATTCCTATAACACCATTCCCTGTATATCTTCCACCAAGTTTACATCTTAATCCCAGGGATCTTGATGACCTTGTTGCACAACTTCCTCTTGCGTTTATTATTACGGGAGATTTCAATGGTCATCATTCGCTCTGGGGTAGTCCAGATGATAACAACAGAGCTAAACAAATAGCGAACTTCATTAACATTAATAATTTGTGTTTATTAAATGATGACTCGCCTACTTATCTACATCCTGCCACAGCTTCTTTTTCTTCCCTTGATCTCACCATTTGCTCCCCGGTCCTGTTTCAGGATTTTACATGGAGAGTAAATGAAGATCTGTGTGGTAGTGACCACTTTCCTATCTTGATTGATAATAATGGTCCCTCTCCGGTTGAAAGACCTCAGGGGTGGAAGTTGCATAAGGCTGATTGGGCTCTTTTCGAATCTTTGTGTCTCTTCTCTTTTGATACAAATGAGTTAGAAGATGCAGATGAACCCATGGCCTTATTCACTTCAATTCTTCAAGATGTAGCTGAGCAGGCGATTCCAAAAACCACGACTACACCAAAACGTTTCAATAAACCATGGTATAACGAAGATTGCAAATCCGCTCTTAAAGAGCGTGATCGTATCCTGAGACGACTAAAGAACCATCCTTCCATGGAGAATATTGCGGCATACCAAATGGACCGGGCGAAGGCTCGTAGAACCATACGTCAAGCAAAGAAATCTTCATGGCAAGGTTACGTCTCAAGGATCAATTCCCGTACCACATCGAAGTCGGTGTGGGATAGGATTCGTAGGATTAAAGGTAAAAGTAATGCATTATCAGTTAACCATCTAAATGTTGATAATACCACCTTAACAACATTTCCTAATATTGCTAATTCTCTGGCCAGTACAATTTCATTTAATTCATCATCCAATTACTCCTCTGATGCCTTTCGAGCCATTAAAGCTCATCAGGAGAAAAGGCGACTTAATTTCAAGTCCCGCAATGATGAATGCTCCAATGATACCTTTTCCATTGCAGAGCTCCGGGATTCGTAAAGCGAGCTCGGGATACTGCAACTGGTCCAGATGAAATACACTACCAAATTCTAAAACATTTACCTTTTTCCACTCTCTTAATTTTACTAGATCTTTTTAACCGAATTTGGGTTTATGGGAAATTCCCCCCTTCGTGGCATGAAGCCACAATAATTCCCATAGCTAAACCCGGTAAAGATCATACGAATCCTACCAACTATCGCCCGATCGCTTTAACAAGCTGTATTTGCAAAACCATGGATAGATTGATCAATCGAAGGCTTGTATGGTACCTTGAGTCCAACAACCTTATTACAGACCTCCAATGTGGATTTCGGTCCCAAAGGAGCACTCTTGATCATCTCGTTCGATTTGAAACGTTCGTCAGGGACGCTTTCATCCAGAAGCAACATTTAGTTGCAATATTTTTTGATCTGGTGAAAGCATATGATACTACATGTAAACATGGTATCATGCGCGACCTCCATAACCTCGGCCTAAGAGGTCGCTTACCTATCTTCATTAAAAAATTTCCTGGAAGATAGGTCATTTAAGGTACGACTGGGATCAATATTCTCTGACCCATTTCCTCAGGTACAAACGGCGCTCTTTATGTTGATGACTTTCAGATGTGCTATGGTTCTACAGACATGCGGATAATCGAACGTAAGTTGCAGCTTTGTTTGAATTCACTTCAACAATGGGCAACCGAAAATGGATTTCGTTTTTCGAAATCCAAGACTGTCTGCATGCATTTCTGTCAGAAACGAGGTTTGCATCCTGATCCAGAACTTTATTTGGATGGCAACCGCCTTCCAGTTGTGGATGAAACCAAATTTCTGGGGCTGATTTTTGATAAGAAATTATCATTTATCCCCCACATTAAAAACCTCAAAAGGAAATGTCTGAAAGCCCTCAACATATTGAGAGTCTTATCAAATACTGACTGGGGAGCAGACCGTAAGGTCTTGCTTCGATTATATCGAGCATTAGTTAGATCAAAACTCGATTATGGGTGCATTGTGTATGGTTCTGCCCGCGATTCTTATCTCAAAGAGCTGGACACCATACACAACCAGGGACTTAGAATCAGTTTAGGAGCATTTCGTACATCTCCAGTGGACAGTTTATACGTCGAGGCGCACGAGCCCTCACTACACAACAGACGTGATAAACTGGCCCTGCAGTATGCTACGAAAATAGCATCTTTACCAAACCATATTTCATTTAACACCATATTTAGAGCCTATCATGAGCATTTATATATGCTCAAGACTAAAGTTTTTCCACCATTCGGTATTCGCATACAACCCCTTTTGTCGGAGGCTGGTATCAGCCTTGACAGTATTGCGAATACCCCTTTCTTTAGGACTCCACCGTGGGCTATATCTCCCCCAAAGATCGATTTTGATCTTACTCAACATAAGAAGAGAGATACTAGCTCGACGGTTTTTCAGTCTCTCTTTCGAGAGCTACGATCTAAATATGGTGATTATGCTCCAATATATACAGATGGTTCGAAAGATGATGATCGGGTAGCTTCGGCTACCGTGACACCATCTGAAACCATTTCTGTCCGCCTTCCACCTGCTGCTTCCATTTTTACAGCTGAACTCCGGGCCATTCTTCAGGCTTTAGAGTTCATTCAATCATCATCCAATTTAAAATATATAATTTTTACTGATTCTTTATTGTCATCATTACAAGCAATAAATAACAAACAGCTTGATCACCCATTAGTAGCAGATATTTACCATCTGCTATTATCACACGAGTTGAGCAGTAAGGACATTGTCCTCTGCTGGAACCCAGTCACATGGATATAAAAGGGAACGATCAAGCAGATTTGGCTGCCAAGTCTGCCTTAGATCTTCCTTTATCCTATTTTTTAATTCCATACACATATTTTAATTCTTGCATTAATCATTTCATTTATGGCCGCTGGCAACGGTCTTGGGATCTTGCAGGCACAAATAAACTTCATCACATTAAGCCTCTCTTAGGAGACTGGCCCAACTCCTATAGAACCAACAGGAGGGATGAAGTTGTTTTGTGTCGCTCTCGCATTGTTCATACCTTTTTAACACACATTTTCATTTTGATACGAGAGCCTCAACCGGAATGTGTTCACTGTCATGTTCCTTTGACTGTGAAGCACATTTTGATTGAGTGCAATCATCTCAGGAACATATGATCGAAATATTACCGTTGTCAGTCTCTATGTCATCTATTTGCCCAACCGGGTTTATATTGAAACATACTAGACTTTTTAAAGGAGACAGGATTTTATCATAAATTTTAATTGTATATATATATATATATATATATATATATCATTTCATTTTTGTATTTAATATTTATATGCATAAAAGTTGTATTTTATTTTTAATATCTGTGATATTGTTTTTATTTATGCATATAATGTTTTTCTGTGATAATTTAGCCTGTCTTGTAATATAATATTCACCATATGTTTGGCGCAATATAGCCCGGTTGGAGCTAACGTGCCATAAAACCACATTTCATTTCCTCGTGCTGCAATTGAACTCACAAAATGTGGTTGTAAAACAGGCTGCAAGGGGCGATGCAGTTGCCGCAGAAGTGGTTTGCCTTGTACATCTCTCTGCACGTGTTTTGATAGGGACCGTACCAATATGATAAGGGGTGTGCAGGAGGACGAGGATGATGCATCGCTGCTGTAGTGGACTGCGTTGTATTTATTTCCAAGATAGGAATTTCGTTGTTTTCGTTTCTGACGACTTCTGAATAACTAATGTAGTGAACTGTATTGTATTTATTTCCAAGATAGGGTCTTTTTGTTTCGTTTCTGGGTTGTTAAGATTCTTTTTATTTTCGATATTAAACTTGTTTACTTGTTACAAATGTCAAAGTGTCTTGAATCTCATGACAGAACATTCCAGTCACCCAAAAGTGACCATATAAATCATTTTACCGTGCTTCAAAAGCCACAAAACCCCAGATTGAACTTCAGATTATGAAAATCCAACCATTGTTGGCAGATATAGCCATAGACTCGGTCAGAGGGATCCGGATTTCAAAAAGGCCCCTCCCAAACGGGTCAAGGGTCGAAAACGAAATATTTGAACTCTAGAATGGGGCCCGCATGATGAACAAACACCAGAATGAACTTCAGATCATGAAAATCCAAAGATAATTGGCTGAATTCAATCCGAGTGTGACACCGGAAGTCAATGAAGGCTACTTCCATTCGCTTTAAGTATATCATAGATGGGCTCGCCATCATGAAAAAACACCAGAATGAACTTCAGATCATGTAAATCCAACCAACATTGGCGAAGATAGTCATGGCCTCGGTCAGAGGGATCCTGATTTTAAAAATGCCCCTCCCGGAGGGGTCACGGGGTCGGAAAATTTGAACCTCGACATTTTTGGATAGCTTGGTCCAACATCAACCCAAAACAAGAAAAAATCAATTTTAGCATACCAATCCAACGGGATGACATGCCATACGACACTATATGTTGTAAGATGTTGAATTACATTCTGAATAATTGTTAAATGGGGTTGTCATGTGCCACAAAGGGAAAACAGGACGTTTGAAGACATAAATTTAATACTAGGCCTGACTAATTATCTATTCATTTAGCTATAATTATTGCAGAGTGCCGTGAATTGGGCATTCTATGCTTACTCTTTTTACAACACCCAAAAGACTTTAATACGGTACTCCAAAAGGTGTTTTAAAGGACATCATAAATATACGGTATAGCAATCTGATTAAAATTCACATCTATATTTGGTTTCTTTTTTTTATACTTTCGATCTGACCGGTTGTAACGATAGGTCGCGACAGAGGTCATACGAGCGACTTTTGACCCTATGATGTCAGACATTTGATTAACGAATCAACATTGATGTTACTAGTGGATTTACCCACAGTTCCGTGCAAAACAGGCCGTTTCATTGGCTAAGACCTCACACCATTCAAAACACGTCAATGATAACTCTTCCAGATCCTAGTGTAGTAAAGACAAGTAAAACGATACGAAGTAGGATCTGTGTTTTAATCAGATTGACGGTATAGAATCGGTCGTACAAATTTTACAACTCAAACCTGCGAATATTAGCCAGTTAAAACTTATAAAAAACTTTTGGTTAGATTTTTGAAAATTATATTTTCCAAGTATGGATCTTTGTTTCTGTTAAGTTTCGGACATGTAACTGATGACCATATTATTAGCTCCGTGACGAGATATTGGGTGTAGTCTGACTTAGGGAAAGCCCCGGTAATTTTGGGTAGATTTGTGAAATATTTACTCCAGCTATGGATACCTTTGCTTCTAGAAAGTTTCAGCCATGTAACTTATGACTTAGTTTTTGGCCCCTTGCGGGGTATTTTAAGGCGCTGCTGTGGCTATATGCCACAGCTTAGTTTAAACAATATTTTATTCAATAAACTGAAATGGATTGAACAACAGGCAAATGCCTATATAAGTTCTCTCCAAACATATAAAATAGTTTAATCTTATGTTTACTATAAACAGTGGTGGACATATATATATAGGTAGTGAGTTACAAACATAATATATACATTTCTTGGAGTGTAATGTTTAGATATACATGTATATTATAATTACATTTAAGGTTATAAAAAATATAAAAAGTATTACATAATGTAGACATAGATTTAATAATTAAAGCTTCAAAACCGCTTGCTATCTTTTATAAATTTTTGCACTATTACAAATATGTTATAATTGGTATCATCTGGAAGATCGGTGTTGCCATATAAAATTAGATCCATTGTAACATTTAGTTTAAGCTGGTGTATATTATTTCGGAGAAATGTTCTTGTGGCAGAGTAAGCTGGACATATGAAAAAATAATGATAATTATCTTGGGCACGCTTTTGTTTCACTCAGAAAATGGTGGAATAAGTGATTATTTAAATTACTTGCTTTATTTCTTAATTGGCAATGAATAATATTCTCTTTTCTATTTCCAGTATTTTAATATAAGGGTGGTCTAATTAAAGGATATACACGTGAAAGACCTGATTTAAATGTACTTAACGTTTGTGAGTTTTTAATAAGTTCTGGTAGATTGTTCCAAAGTTTAATTGTACAAGGAAAAAAGCTATTAAAATACGAATTGGTTTTACAAAATGGTGGATTGAGGTTCTGATTTCCATTACGAAGGTTATAATTGGAAACTAATGGTTTAAATTTGTTAAAGACTTCAGACAGATAGCTGGGGCATAGATTATTTTTTATTTTATATAGATATATTAATTTGTATTTTGTTCTGCGATTGGATAGTGATTCCCA
Source organism: Patella vulgata (assembly GCF_932274485.2). Taxonomy (NCBI): domain Eukaryota; kingdom Metazoa; phylum Mollusca; class Gastropoda; family Patellidae; genus Patella; species Patella vulgata. The sequence continues at coordinate 48,551,035 of NC_065879.2, forward strand.
TCCCAGTTCATTGTATAAATTGTTTCTAGATGAATTTCTTCTATGGTCAGTTATTATTCTACCCGCTTCAGTTTGGACACTTTCTAGTAGGTCAGAATCTTTCATTGAGCAGTTATCCCATACAATATCAGCATATTCTAATATAGGGCGAATATAAGCAAGATATATTTTAAGTGAAATTCTATTAATTTTATATTTCAGTATACGCAAAATATTTAGACGACCGCAAGCTTTCTGGTATATATTTGAAATATGATTTGACCATAATGCATTAGACTAAAATGTTAATACCAAATGACAATGAGTATTTACATTTTCAACTTTTGTATTTTCGAAGGTAACGTCTGGATGAATTGTATTTTTCCTAGTAAAAATAATATTTTGGGTTTTATTTGGGTTAAAAGTTACACACCACTGTTTAGCCCACGATGAGATAATATCAAGATCTTTATTTATAGTGTTCGCGCTACTTAGAGGATCATTATGAATAATGGTAAAAAGTGAAGTATCATCGGCGAATAGCCTTATGTTGTTAGTTATATTATCAGAGATATCATTTAAATAAATTAAAAATAAAAACGGACCAAGTACGCTTCCTTGGGGAACTCCAGAATCGGTATGCAAATAATTTGATTTAAAACCTTCTAAAACTACAAGTTGTTGTCTATTACTTAAATAGTGTTCAATCCATTTACATAGTATTTGATTAATTCCATATTGTTTTAATTTAGACAATAAACCCATATGCCAAACTTTATCAAACGCTTTTGATACATCACAAAATATAAATCGAATTTGCTTTCCTATATCAAGATAACTTATTATAACATCATAAATTTCTAAAAGTTGATTTATTGTGGAATCGTTTGGTTGAAAGCCAGACTGATACTTATACAGCAGTTTATTTTCTTTTATAAAATTATAAAGATTTTTGAATAAGATTTTCTCTAGTATTTTACATAATGAGCATGTTAATGAAATTGGTCTGTAGTTGTCAGGGTAATGCGGATCACCCTTTCCTTTATACGCTGCAATGATATGAGAAGTCTTCCAAATATCAGGTAATAATTGGCGTTCTAATGAAAGATTAAAAAAATTAGTGAGAGGTTTTGTGATTGACCGAGTTATCTTATTTAGCACAGCTGGGCTGATGTTATCGGGACCAGAAGGCTTTGAACAGTTAAGAATTAGTAGCTAGGTCTCTTACTTCTTGTTCACTTACAAGAAATTGATGTAATTCGTTGTTACTACGAGAAGCAAAATTTGGGAGGTCAGGTACACCATTTAATTTTGAAATCGAGGCAAAATAGGAGTTGAGGATATTTGCCTTATCAAGTGGGTGTGTGTAAACGCGTTTTTCAAATATTAATGGAGAGGTGGCTATCTTTTCATTTTCCAAATTTGCAAAAGATTTAGCTATTTTCCACCATTTATTTGAAGGCAGGTTGTTATTATTTATATGTTGTTCTAATTTGCTTTTATAATTACTTTTAGCTTCCCTAATTAATGTTATTACTTCATTTCGTATTTTTCTAAATAATAGCCAATGATTAGGATTATTAGTTTTTTTGGCGCGTTTGTGTGCTCTATTTCTTTTTCGTATTTTTATACGTATAGTGTTAATCATAAACGGCTTATCATTTGGTCGTATAGTTACTACTTTTGTTGGGATATACTGTATTAATGCTTTATTTAAAACATTTAAAAAACTTTGATAAATTTTATTAATATCATCATTATTAAAAACATCTTTTGACCAATCGACATTTATTAATTCATTATTTAAACCTTCATAATCAGCAAGTTTATAATTTCTAATAGTTCTTTTGTATGTTAATGTTTTGTATGTTTTTATATTTAAAGATAATATTATTGGTGAATGTGTACTGCATATAGGAGCATAAACATTAGTATCTGATATAAGTGATTTTTTATTAGTAATAAAAAGGTCGATACACGAGCCGGTAGCGTTGTGAAATTTGTGGGAACATTTATCAAGTTTTCGAGGTTTAATCTTTGTAATAGTTTTTTAAATTTAATAAATTACTTGAAGTACTTAGAATGTTAACGTTAAAATCCCCTGTTAGAATTAGAAAAGGGGCCCTATCAAGTGCATTAGATAACGTGTCGTAAAATATATCCCAAAATGCAACCCTTGTATTTGGAGGTCTATAAATAACCCCGAGTAAGAATTTAGTATTATCGGTAAAAATCTCTATAAAAATTAATTCAATATCAGGGTTTATGAGATCATGCCTTATCTGAAAATGTAGGTTATTTTTAATATAAACAACAACCCCACCCCCATGCCTGTTTCTATCTAATCTAACAGGACTTCTATAACCAGGCAATAAAATCGTCGAATCTTTAATAGAGTTGTCTAGATGGGATTCAGTAATACATATTATATCGTAGTTCGAGAATTCAGCTTCAATTATATCTAATTTTGCCAATAAACTGCACACATTATTGTGGACAATGGAAATATTACCTGTACTTAATGTATTATACCGACCAGGGTTTTGTTCTATGCAACCGATAATTAGCAATGTTTTAATTTTATACCATAACAAAAGATAGGTTGTAAGGTCATATATAAGGAATGTTGATTGTTCCGTTTAAGAGAACAAACATTATTAGTTTTAATCGTAACTGTCGTTAAGTAGTATTTTACGTTCACATGTAAAAACGGAACAATCAAACATATATTTATATCTATTTCGGTATGCATCTATAATGAGATATGACTTTAAATTAAAATTTACGTTAAATATGAAATTAATACATTTTACACCCCTAGAAGTTAGATGAATGGAATAGCATAAAGGTGAGAAGCAAATATACAATATATTACATAACAAAAAACAAAACATAGTATTTACAATCACTATTGTAACATAACACATACTCTTTTTATTAAACAGATGTTTTATTACTGCATAATATATATACATATGGTGTTTGGATCAGGAGATATCTAACTAAAGATGTTCTCCCTAGGTCACAGAAAACCCAACTGCCCTTTGACTCTCAAAACCAATCTTAAATAACGTAGTGTCATCTCTGCCGCCTGAATCCTGATTGGTTTACAGGTTACATAAACAATTAAACTGATTGGCTAACTCGTAGTCACATTGAGTTTGATGGATTCTGACTGATACACGTTTGTACAAGCTATCACGTCTTACATAATATTATGTCTTAAGTCTACGACTGATACAGATAAAAGGCGTGCGGAATTTAGAAGTTTATACAACGCAGGTAATTAACAATGAAACTAATTATTAATGGTCACCCATTCTAACTTTAAACAATAGGTGTCAATATCTGTTGTGCTTAAATCTTATCTCATATAGGTACTCCGAGCATACAAGTGAGTACCACCTATCAGCTGTTACATAAGATTAAACTTGTAATTAATCTGTCTATTAGAATGTCAAAAATAAGGAAAGAATGAAAAAAATATAAAATACTGACATAGATTCAAATACAATATTAAATTTTAGGTCTCAAATGATATTGTATTACTTTCCTCCCTTTCCACAATTTTAAAATAGTGGAATATATAAAATAATATGAAACGATTTTAAAAAGATTAAAGCAAAATACAATAATGGAAGCATTAAAAGATATATAAAAGAAAAGCACAACATCAAAACTAAAAATATTCACAAAGTATAAAAGTCACTGTCTTCCACAATATGCGGGAAAATCGCCACAAATGAATGCTGTATAAATGTTAAATAAAACACACAAACATAGATGGATATCTTCCACGTGATGCAGGAAAAATCGTCACAAATTAATGCTGTATAAATTTTAAATGAAACACACAAACATAGATGGATATCTTCCACATTATGCGGGAAAAATCGTCACAAATTAATGCTGTATATATGGTAAATGAAACACAAACGTAGATGGATATCTTCCACATTATGCGGGAAAAATCGTCACAAATTAATGCTGTATAAATGTTAAAAGAAACACACAACATAGATGGATATCTTCCACCAATTAGGCACATATAGTATCCACCATGTATGTATCATTGTGTCAGCATATATTTTCCACCATTTATATCCACTATGTATGTATCATCGTGTCAGCATATATTTTCCACCATAATTGTCCACCATGTATGTATCATCATGTCAGCATATATTGTTCACCATTTATTTACTATGGGTCGTGGAAATTGCAGTCATCTCTGTGGCTGCAAGCTGGAGCGAGGGATACAAGGAGCTTATATTCTCCTGTGGTTTCGTATGCTCGGTTTTATCGATGGATGGTGAATGGTTAATATCTCCATTTGCAAGCTTACTGCCGCTTGTGGCTTGAGCCGCCACCATCTTCTTCAATACTCTATACTCGGTATTGTCACCTTCTTTGTTTCGATACCGTTTGGCTTGGCGGAACTTAGAACTTAAACACTTTATGAGAATACATATACATATACTCAACCCAATTAAAAAACTGAAACCAATGGATACATGTGTCCAATGGGGCCAGGGCTTGTCTACTACTTTGACATGACGAATGGCATTTAATTCAGAGACCAAAGACTTAATAGGGACGGAGTCGAGTTTACGTAATTTTTTCGGTAATGGCGGAATAGAGGTATTAGGAAAAGCATTCGCTAAAGGTTTCCATAAATTAATATTAGAAATATTAAAATGGGTATAAATTTGCTTAAAGATATGAGCCGCATTATAGCGAGTCTCCTTTTGAAAATAAGGCAAAAGAGATAAGTATGCATTAGATGCCGAGCAAGTCATATTTAGATGAATTAAACTTAAAGGTGGGTGGGCTTCAATTTGGAAATTTCTATTTAAAGACTTCTTCCCGTAACAGACTAAAGTAAAGCGTAATGTCTCGTGGGTAGCGATTGCCCAAATTCCATCTACTAAATAAATGGCTATTGGAAGTACAGATGTAGGCAGAACGTTAATTTCACATACCTTCTTTACTAAGTTTTTATCTTTAAGAAATATTACCACTATGCATTGTTTATTTAGGTTAATCGGATATAGGGGACTACGTAGCGAGCAAAAGTTAATAAGATGATTCGAACATCGAGTGACTTCATCTGCGTTCATTAAAGCGACTTGCGTGCGTTCAGCGTTTACTGCCAAATAACGACTTTCAAGTGCATAAGTTGTGGTAATTTTTGTTAAATCATGATTCTTGTGAATTTTGTCTTGCGGCGTATACGGAATAGGAAAATTATGAGCCTGGAATATTTCTAATTTACTATTAGAATCTAGGAGAGGGATATTAAACATTATTAAAATTTTGTCATCAATTATTACGGCGGAACATGTTAAAATTCGTGTCGACTGGTAAGTGAACTGAAGTGGGCAGATGTGATTTAATATCTAAAAGTAGTGATTTTAGGTCTTTTGGAGAGATTGTACTTGGCGATATGTGACCGAGTGAAAGCATGTTGAGTTGTAATGTTAAATGCGCGAAGTAATCTAATCCCTTATCCATAAGCGTTTGCAATTCCGATAAAATGTACCTAATTTTATATGACAATCGTAAAAAACTTTTGACTTTCCTAATCTCTTGAGTAATATTGGCAAGTATGCCGTCAAAATTAGATTCGAAAGATTTTAGATTGGTCACCAATGTATTTATCGATGCTCTATTCTTAGCAATTGCGATTCGGGACGTATTTAAAATGGACATACTGTCCTCAACAACATGAATCACGTCATTTTGAGTTTCGCTTAATTTTTTAATTTTTGCGTTTATAGAATTTAAATCGGATTCACTAGCAGTGCCAAAAAGAAAGCTTAACGCTTTGCCAATGAAGGGTATGAGAGCCCGACGAGGTCGTTTTGGATGTAGTAATTTGAATTGTGAGGCGCTATTTAGTAATTTAACAAATTTCTTTTCGGTACTGCGGAGCTTTTGTGAGGTTGTTTGTAATAATTTCACATAAAAGAAATCGTCCTGGTGTGACGTATATGTGTCGATAATTATATGTAACAAGGAAAATGCTTTTGGCGCATCTTGCTTCAAGGACAACACGAAGTGTTGAGACGGTTTTAAATCCACAACAAAAGTGACAAGCCAACGTGAACGAGAAGTGCTAAACTCGCTAATTGATTGAAAAATAACATTTTCGTAAAAGTGTAAACCCCCGACCGAGCCAAACAGCATAACAACGAGTAAAAGGCGATACATTTTCCTATGAAAAGAAAACAAAAAAATAATAATTATAGATTGTATTACATGGGCGATATGCAGACAATATTTACGCGACCCTATGCTAAATAAAGGGTTGATACTAGGTAAACTATTCATATTTACAATATATACAAGTGAAGCTTAGTTATCGATCATGCCAAGGATTCTCAATAGGCGATACATTTTCCTATGAAAACAAAACAAAAAATAATGATTAGATTGTATTACATGGACTATATGCAGACAATATTATTTTACACGACCTTATGCTAAATAAGGGTTGATACTAGGTAAACTATTTATATTTACAATATATACAAGTGAAGCTTATTTATCCATCATGCCGAGGATTCCCGAAAGTAAATTTCGTAAATCCGAATTATTGTGTTTTTCAGTAGTTGCTCCGGTCATTAACGGCGTGGGGGCAGTTTGCGTAGAAACAGGATGTTTGACAACACGGAAACAAGTGTCGTCCGTTTGATTTATAACCACATTATCGAGACATTCTTGAGAGACATCCATTTGGGGGGGTAGTTACATGCCTAATAACATTGTTAATTGAAGAAGGGGGATCAGTACACGGTTGATCGATATCCGATGTATTTGATTCGTGGGGTGATAATGGTTGTGTGGGATTAGAACGAATGCGTTTAGCTAATTCCATCAGTGGTATATCGTCCTCTAACGAAGAATCATCGCGAGTTAAGCGATATCGTTGTACTATGTCAAAAGTAGCATTATCTTCTATGTCAGACTCGTTTCCGGACTCGTCACTGTCTGGTGCAACCACATAGTTAGCATTGCGAAGGGGACGGGTGTCGTCTGGTGTAGGGATATCCCAGTTGTCAATTTTAGCTAGCCGTATATGTTCAGCATGAGATGCAGTAGTCTTTCCATCTAACTGATTTCTCAAAATAAACGTGACAGGCGAAGTTTGCTCAATGATCCGAAAATATGGTTTCCATTTTCCTTGTAGTTTGCTAGACCGGACGTGATTTTTAAGATAAACCGGATCACCTACGTTGAAAGCTTCATCTTTTGCGGTTTTATTTGCATAATGAGACTGGCGTCGCTTTGCTTGTTTGAGGTGTTTATGAACTAGCATAAAAGATTTATGTTGATTTTCTAAAGCAATCTTATGAAAGTCGTCACCGAGGTATTTTCGACGTGGTTTCAACAAATTGTCTATAGGCAATACCACATCTCGGTTAAATAACAGGTAAAATGGAGAGAAACGAGAAGATTCGCTGATATTGAATCGAACAGCAGCCAGCGTTTGATTGATAAATAGATCCCATGTTTCTAAATTATCTTCCATTTTTTTTTAAAGCACGTCATGGAGGGTTCGGTGAAATCGTTCAACCTTAGCATTACTTTGTGGGTGGTAGAATGAAGTAGTAATGTGTTTAATATTTAATTCTGCTAGAGTTTCAAGCATGATTTTATTTTCGTTTTCTGAACCATTGTCAGTTACCAATTGCAGTGGAGTGCCGTAACGTGGAAATATTTCTTCCAGCAAAAGGTGGGCAACGTTAACGGCAGCTTTGTCCTTGACCGGAAAAGCCTCAGGCCAACCACTATACCAATCAACAAACGAAATGATGTACTTATTGCCAGATAGGGAAATTGGATAAGGGCCTGATAAGTCTAACGACAACTTTGCAAAGGGGTAAGGAGGGATGTCAGTTTCCTGCAGAGTGGGCTTGGCTTTACGAAGTGACCTGGTTTGACACGGGACGCATGCAGACACATACGTATAAATCTGTTTATACAGGTTAGGCCAATAATACTTTTGTGCAACCATACTGTAGGTCTTATCAATACCAAGATGAAACAAATTGTGATATTGTTGTAAGACTTCAGCTTGCAGATGAACCGGTACATATAATCGGGGATTAGGTTCGCTGTCGACATGAGAAACATAGTACAGAACATGATTTATAATTAGATATTTCTTGAAATTTGCTGATTTATGATCGTTCTTAGTCAACTGAGAGATAATTTTACTAATTTGTTTGTCTTTCGATTGCTCCTCAATAATATCATAACCGGCTATAGATATATCCGTCGTAGTTTGGGACTCGGGCTCAATCTCGCATTTTGCATATTCGTTGGGGTCAAATCGATTGGAATTAAGAGCATTTATTTCTAATGCATTTTCGACAAGTTGTAATTCCTGGTGATCCTCAGTAATAGCAGACTTTTGCGACATGCGACTTAAGAAATCGGCAATAATATTTAGTTTGCCGGGGAGATATTCGATTGTACAATTGTAGCTGGTCATATTTAAGGCCCAAAGTTGTATTTTCTTGTTTTGCATAGGCGAATCAAAGATATACTTGAGGGGTTTGTGATCAGTCCTAATGACAAAATTTGCGTCGTGTAGATAATAGTCGAATTTCTGCAAAGCGTAATGTATTGCATAACACTCCTTTTCGATGATGGACCACCGTGTTTGAGTGTCAGACAATTTATGAGAGAGTAAATATATGGGAGCTTCGATTTCTTCGCCATGATGATTTGATATGTTTTGCACAAGACATGCGCCTATTGTAGAATCGCTAGCATCGGTATACAGAACATATGGCTTATTGCGATCTGGATATATTAGCAAGGGAATACTGGCTAGCTGATCTTTAAGTTTCTTAAAAGCTAGTCTACATTCTGCATGAAAATTAAATGTAACGTTCTTTCTAGTTAAGGCGATAAGAGGTTCGGCGATCTTAGAAAAGTCATGGATAAAACGGCGGTAATAACCACACATTCCTATAAAGCTCCGAACACCTTTTACGGATCTAGGTTCAGCCAAAGAATTTATCGCCTTGACTTTCTCTGGGTCAGGCTTAATTCCGTGTTCCGAAATGATCAAACCAAGATAATTGGTTTCTTTTTGAAGAAAATTGCATTTAGAAAGTTTGAGTTTTAAATTATGTTCTCTTAGACGATGAAATACTTGATCAATATGGGAAATGTGTTCATCATAGGATGAAGAAAAGATAAGAATATCATCAAGATAAGCAATTGCAAAAGCGTTGAGATCTTTTAGTACGACTTGCATCAAATTTTGATATATTCCTGGGGCATTGGCGATCCCGAAAGGCATGGTATTGAATTCGAATAACCCTCTATGACAACTAAAAGCAGTTTTTTCACGATCTTGTTCATCCATTAATATTTGCCAATAGCCTGATTTTAAATCAAGGGTTGTAAAGTATTGCTTATTGTGAAGTTGTGCCAAAATGTTATCAATTAGGGGAAGAGGATAAGAATTAGGCTTGGTAATTTGGTTAAGTTTGCGGAAATCTACGCAAAAGCGCTTACTACCATCCTTTTTATCTACGATAACGATTGGAAATGACCACGGCGATTGTGAGGGAGATATAACTCGTGCAGCTAACATGTCATCAATAGCTTTGTCTACAGTCTCAAGTTTGTTTAAAGGTGTGCGGTAAGGTCGCAATTTAATTGGAGGGTGAGAACCTGTATCAATTTTCATTTGCACAGTATCAGTCTGCGTCAAGTCTAAATCAGATTTAGCAAATAAATCCTTATTCTGGCTCAAAAAATTTTCTATGTTTAATTTGTGTTCCTTGGGGACATTAATGTTGTCTAATACGTTGTCGGTATCTGGTACGCTTTGCATAGAAGAAGAAAATTCATTAACAGAGTTCACACTAGCTGATTCCACCTTTTCGATTTTACCAACTATGCAACCTTTACGGAGATAATAAGTTCGATTAGAGTTATTTGTAATTGCTACAGAAAATTTGTTATGCGATTTTGCAATATTAATACTATTACTAATTGATAAACCTGCTTGGTGACTTAGATAACCTTGATCGATGGAATTAATCTCGTACATTTTAGAGGGATGTAAATGTGGGGAATGTTTTACACGTGCGGCACATAAAACAGACTGTTGTGGTTTAATTTTTACCGGAGTAACTAAGCGAAGAATTGAAGAAATATGTGCATCTTGAACCAAAGGAATATATTCATTATTAACACTTAAGCAATCTAAATCATAATACAGACGGACACCTTGACTTGTCAACCAATCACGACCGAGAATAAAGTTTCTATTGATATTAGAAACAACATAAAATTTGTGTGTCAACAGACTTTGTCCTAACTTAAAGGAGAGACTAATAGCACCGTGTATAATTAAAGAACCCCCACTAACGGACTGTAAACCTATATCGGCTTTTTCAATGATTGGTTTGTTTGATAATCGTTGATAAATCTTAAAATTAATTAAACTACAATCGGCTCCACTATCTATCAATGACCTATAACGTTGTTTATTTACTTTAATAACACAAGAACTCGGATTTTGAGATAAATTCAAAGTAAAAATTGGCATGTTATTCGAGTTGCTTTTTCCATTCGCTTCAACATGGAAAGAGCGTTTTAGTTTAAATGTCGGTCACGATCATACCTATCGTTTCTACGTCGAGAGAATGTTGGCTTGGAAAATCTTTGTCGCTGTGGTTTATTTGGACAGTTTCGGCTTATATGTCCAGGGGAATTACAATCCCAGCAAATAATTTTATTTGAGTGACCGTTAGATGAAAAATTTTGTCGCCCATTATAATTATCACGAGGCTTGGAAAATGTTGAATTGGTATTTGAATAGGCATTTATATGACCATTGTCTCGTCGTTGTGTACAATCTCTCGTATTATGACCGAATCGATTACAAATAGAACATCGTCGATTAGGGCGTACATGATCGATTTCCATTGGCTCAATGTTTCGCATATCCTGAGATGGAAATGCGTCAGTCCTTAACGCAAAGCGTGAGCGTATATTCTGTTCCGCCATCGTAGACACAACTGCATCTTGTAAAGTTTGAGGGTTTTCTCGGATTAATTTTAATTTTAAGTAATCTTTGTTTAGACCATTTGAAAATATCGAAATCAATTGGCGCTGAACGGGCGGTAATAACATTTCTTCTGTCGAATATGCTCTATTAGCGAGATTAATTAGACGTTCAGCATATATCTGTACCTTCTCGTCATCTTTTTGTTTGGCTGTTTGCAATACAGCTAAAGCGTATTGATTATCAGTTATCAAATCATACCGTGAAGCCAGTTCCAGCTTAACTTCAGTCCATGACGCGTTTGGATTTGCGGGTAAATATCGGGTTAAAAAATCACTAACTGGGCCCTGGCTAGCTTGGTAAGCTATATATTTAACTTTTTGGTCCGAAATTTCTGATAACAACGCATATTTTTCGATACTTTTTATCCAATTAAAATATTTACTTTGATCCCCAGAAAATGATTCGACTAAATGGTTTACCCCATGATGTTTCAAAGTAGTGGACAATCCTATCAATTCCCCAGTTAAATCCGAAAATAAAGTGTTTATATCCGGTTCCGTGGCCATGATATCTACTACAAAAGGAAGGACTCACCTTGTATATTCTGAAGAATTGTCCACCACTGTCGTCAAATCAATCTGGAAGCAGCATAACCACAGGTTCGTCGATCAACGGCACCACTTAAGAGTATGTAACATAACACATACTCTTTTTATTAAACAGATGTTTTATTACTGCATAATATATATACATATGGTGGTTGGATCAGGAGATATCTAACTAAAGATGTTCTCTTTTTTTTTTTTTTTTTTTAAATATAGTTTATTTATAAAATTCATATAATTACATTCAGTTATGCATAATTATATTAACAATGCAATAGATAATTTATAATTTAATACAGTAGAATTATTTATTTATTTACAATTGTTATAAACAAAGTCAATATGAGATGATATATACAAACGGTAATATAATACAAAATACAATTAAAGTTCCTATATTATAGCTACTTTCTTATATACAGCTAAAAATATATTTGAAGTCTGTAGTGGAAAAGCGTCTAATTGAAAGAGAGTGTGATGTTTCCCAGCACAAAAAGAACGTGCATAGGGAATTGTGGGATGTTATGATGGCCATGTTAATGTTAGAGGTGAGTGTTGATTACAGTGAAGGAATAGCGGTAAAACAAACGGGTAAAACTTGAGTTAGTGTTTAAATGTTTTTAATGGATTTCTATTTTACTGTTGGACATATTTCAGTGGGTGTATAGGTATTTTATTTATATGACAGAGTGAGATAGTGCCATTTAACGAAAACGAAAGATGACTAAGATGTCAAGTTGTGACAACTTAAAGTAAATAGCACGGTCTGTTTAGTCATATAGTAGAGTAATTATTATGGAAGCTTCATACAGGACGATAACTTGCCTTATACAGGAGAATTCGGTAAGGCAGAGTAGGCTGAAGCTTGGTGATTTCGATTTTATTTCCTTTTGTATAATATTGGTTTATCAATTAAGCCAAAATTTTCCAGAATTTATATGGGATAGGCCTACAGGTGTTTGGTTATTTTCGCTTGTAGGCCTACATTCTTACTAAAAATTGCAATGAGTGCTCATATACGAAAGAAATATAAGAAGATGTCTATGGTTGTAGCTACTTATTATAGTAGCAAAGTCAATATTTCATGGGAGAAGTTGCAGAGTATAAATTCAGACATGACGACACAAACCTAGGCTTAAGGAGGGTCATAAGGTAGTGAAGACTCGAGCTTAAGAGAGTAATCTTTATTTTTGTTTTCTTTTTGTATAGAATTGGTATATAAGCTCTTGTGAAATATTGGTGGATAGAGGGTGTCTTCGGTTAGACCATATGATCGACAGGTATAGGTATATATCATGAATGTATTTAGATTTTATATTGTGTAGATGGATTGTATTGTTGTTGATTTTGAATTCTTTGGTGAGATGAATGTTGTTTATATGTGTAGTAATGAAACATTTATAGAATTTTAATTTGGGGCAATTCAGAAATAAATGATGGTAAGATTCAGTTGCTCGGTTACAATAGTGGCATTTATAGTTGATAGTATATATATTTCTGTATAGCATAATATCTTTTGTTAGTACTGCATTATTGATGATTGTATACATGAAATCCTTTTCTTTTTCAGATAAGGAGGAGCATTTATAGAGGTTTGTCCAGACTTTTGAAAAGTCAACATGAGGTAATTGTTTATTTATTTTTGGTTGTGTCTGTAATAAGTCAATTAGGGACCAGTATATGTCTTTAAGTTTTGTATTGTATGTATATTTGATGGATGATTTGAGGCTATTGTAAGTTTCTTTTATATCTATATATGATTGGGGGAGTTTTTCCGAGTGGGTATAATTATTGGATGCATATCTTGGCAGAGTATCCCTTGTAGTAAATCCTAGCCTGTATATGTATAGGCCTAACCAGGGACTGTTGTTGTCTTTGATTGCTTTTACTATAAGTTGTTGTTGCATTGCCTGGATTTTTAGTCGAATGTTTGGCACTTTAAGGCCACTATTTTTATGCTCTAGGTTCAAGGTGTTTCGATTAATTGTTTCACTTTTATTTTCCCAGATCAAATTGTAGATTATTTTATTTATGTTTTTAATAATTGAGTTTGAGGGAGGAACTATCCTAGCAACAAACCATAGTTTGCTGAGTATATAGGTGTTTAAGATGCATACTTTTTCTTTATATGAAAGAGAGTGATTTTCCCATGTCTGGATGGTTGAATTGATTATTTGAACAAGGGGTAGCCAGTTCTTTTCCATTTTATTTGAGCCAAACCAAATGCCTAGTAATTTTATAGCGTCTGTTTTAATATTAATATTTATATTTACAGGATAGGAGTAGTGTGATGGTTTTCCAACAGAAAGGATTTCAGTTTTATCATGGTTTAGTTTGGAGCCAGATATAGAGCCAAATGTTTTGAATTGTTCGAGGAGAGTGCTGTATGAAGAAAGTCTAGATATTATAGCAGAACAGTCATCTGCATGCTGAAATAACTTAATCTCTGAAGGGTGGTTAGGGATCCTGATGCCTTTTATGAGGATGTTTTTGTTTATGTATGAAGCAAGGGGGTTGATACACAATGAGTATAGAATCATGGATAGTGGACATCCTTGACGAATCCATCGGTTAATTTTAATATTTTGGGTAAAGGATCCATTTACTTGGACTTTACTAATCGAGTTTTTAAACAATATTGTAACCCAGTTAAGGATGTAATTTGGGAAATTAATATGTTTAAGTAGATTTATGATATAGTTGTGTTCAATGCGATCGAAGGCTTTTTCTTGGTCAAATGATAATATATAGGCACTGGACTCATTTGTGTTTATATAATTTAGTATTGTATCTATTGAATATAGGTTATCAAAAATGCTTTTATTTGGTCCAGCTCCTGTTTGTGTATTAGAGATTAATTTGTTAATAACAGAATTTATTCTTGTGCTTAGAATTTTTGTTATGATTTTATAGTCCACACATAACAGGCTTATCGGTCTATAGTTCTTGAGTAATCGATGGTCGCCTTTATTCTTGTAGTTAATTGTTATGATACCAGTTCTCATTGTGTTAGATAATTCCCCCTGTAGATAGATGTTGTTTAATACTTCTGTTAAATCGTTTCCTATAATGTCAAAGAATTTTATGTAGAAATCTCCTGGAATACCATCTATACCCGGGCTACGGTTTGTTCTAAATTTTTGTAACGCCTTAAGGACTTCATCTCTAGATATAAAATGTGATATTGAATCTCTTTCCGTGTTTGTTAGTGTGTTTATGTCACTGTTTTCGATATAGGACTTCATTAAGTTATCATTAATATTTTGAGAAGTATATAGTTGTTGGTAGAATTGGTGAATTGTGTCTAATATATCTTGTTTATTGTCACAGATTGTATTATTTTGATTGATCAGTTGTTTAATTTGTTTTTTTGCACCCTTTTTAACTTCTGCTAATTTATATATTTTAGAATTAGTAGATACATCAATTTGGGGTATTTCTAATTTTGAACGTATAACGTAGCCTTGTTTGGTATTATATTCTATAAGCTCAATTTTTGATTTAATCTCGTTTATAGAGTTATTCTTACTAGGTATTTCATTTTCTAGGGATTCCAGTTGTTGATAAAGGTTACTGAGGATATGTTTGTTCTCAACTGCTAAGGCTTGACAGTAATTTTGTGTAATATTTCTAATAGCAGCTTTACCTTTTTCCCACCATTGTATGTTGTCAATGATTTGGTATTTTTTGTTTTGCCAGCTTGACCAGAATGTTTTAATTTGATTTTGGTAGTTTTTATCATCTAGAATAGAATTGTTAAGTTTCCAATATCCTTTACCCCATTTAAGATTCTTAAGGTTGATATTTAGTTCCACTGCTTTATGGTCAGTGAAATGAAGTGGTATATGTTTAATTGATTTGATGTAAGTTGCATATTTATTACTTATGTAAATGCGGTCTAATCTGCTAGCATGTCCTTGTGAGTTGTGATAGGTAAAAAGGGGAGTGTCAGGGGAGATAATTCTGTAACCATCACTTATATTAAGTAGATTTTGTATATCAAGTAGATATCTTATAGCATCTTTTGGATGGTTATTCATGTTGCCATGTTTGTTATCTTTACTGTTTTCAATAAGGTTAAAATCACCAGTAATAATATAAGAATGTTGTGGATTATGAATAGTTTTGACATATTCAAGAAGTCTCTTGTAGTAATAAGTTTTCAATTCTCTCTTGCAGGGACCATATATATTGAATATTTGAATAGTTTCATTATTTGCATTTACCTCCAGATGTTGGAGCCTACCTGCTAATTCATCAGGTGTATTGTAGAGTTTATGTATAATGTTTGGGCTTAATAATAGGGCAATGCCAATCTTTGTTTCATTATATGCAGTGTATAAGTTATAGCCAGTTTCGTTTTCAACATTTTTTATTTGATGGACATTGGATTTTAGAATTTCTTGTATACAAACAATATCTAGTTTGTTAAATATATTGCTAATTTGTTTAATCTTTTGAAGATTTCCTTGTAGAGCGTTTATGGAGTAAATTAACATAATACTTAGGTAAATAATAGGGATAGAAGGCTTCATTGTTAACTAATATGGTTTCAAGAACTTATAACGTCTTAATTTGTTTGATCTCTAAACTTCTGTTTCGGTGAGCGGGGATTCCGCTCGCGCCCTTTTATCATCTATTTCTGTTTCGGATAAACTATCAAGGCTTCTTTCCCTTTTACTTACTGTGTCACACTTAGTGACTGTAGAGTTATTTAACAATGAGACATCAGCGTCATAGTTAAGATTTGACTGCGATGTTTCAGGGATATCATGGGATGAGTTGTCAATGATACTGTTATCCTCTAAATAACTTTGACCCACTGAGGATCCTGTGTTAATGGGGGTGGAAGAAACATGACCACTAGATGTATCAATAATAGACTTATTAACATCATTGATAAAATGGCTATCAGGGCTGAGGATAACATTTGTTGTATTGGTAGTGATAGGAATGTCATTGTTGACTACTGTTGTTTTTATGGAGTCTAGAGTAGCTAAGTCCTGGTTTAGACTTCCTGGGTTTGCAGGTTTGACTTGACCAGAATTATAGACATTTGTTTTTGTCGTATTATTTTTTGAGGGGATAATATTATTGACACCAGGGTTATTGTCTTCACTAGGGTCATAACCTAAGACATGGTTATTGATATTTAGGTGCTCATGATTAGGTTCATAAATATTATCAATATTATGGGTGGGTTCAGTGGCTATATCAGCAGATACTATAGCACTGTTTGGACTAGTTTGGGGTTGAAGGGCAGGAAATTCCATTTGATCACCAGGATTTGGTGCATTTGGGTTGGTTGGCAGACTATATCTTTTGTCTGGTTTTGTACATTCACGGCCAAGATGCCCATGCAGGCCGCAGTTGTAACAAATTTTGCCCCTAGTTTGGCCCTCATATTTAATGGTCTCCCTAGGTCACAGAAAACCCAACTGCCCTTTGACTCTCAAAACCAATCTTAAATAACGTAGTGTCATCTCTGCCGCCTGAATCCTGATTGGTTTACAGGTTACATAAACAATTAAACTGATTGGCTAACTCGTAGTCACATTGAGTTTGATTGACAGTAAGATAATCCAACATAAACTAATTACTAGAATTCGCACCTCTAAGCTCTAAAGCAACAATGTTAACACCTGTCATGGATTCTGACTGCTACACGTTTGTACAAGCTATCACGTCTTACATAATATTATGTCTTAAGTCTACGACTGATACAGATAAAAGGCGTCCGGAATTTAGAAGTTTATACAACGCAGGTAATTAACAATGAAACTAATTATTAATGGTCACCCATTCTAACTTTAAACAATAGGTGTCAATATCTGTTGTGCTTAAATCTTATCTCATATAGGTACTCCGAGCATACAAGTGAGTACCACCTATCAGCTGTTACATAAGATTAAACTTGTAATTAATCTGTCTATTAGAATGTCAAAAATAAGGAAAGAATGGAAAAAATATAAAATACTGACATAGATTCAAATACAATATTAAATTTTAGGTCTCAAATGATATTGTATTACACTATTACGAAACATGTTGAGACTGAGAAAAGCTTTTGCGAAGCATCGCTATGTACAGAACGAATCAAAATTAGAAAAGAAACATATATACAAACACATGATGAACAACAAGTTAAATAACTTGTGAACAGAGTAATCCGTATTAATTATTCCTTTGGCAGAGGAAAATTCAGCCGACAGCTAGGGATATGTATACTCTGCTGGTTGCGTATGTAATTAATTTCAATTAACATGTATCATTAGTGCGGAAACTTATGATTACGTCAGAAGTAATCCTAGAGATATTCGATAACTTTATACGTAGCATGGTGAATATAATATTATGTAAACACATATAAAAAGAAGACATCATACTTGTTTGTCCTGTCTATTTTTTCCTTACAACCTGTCGTGCCCTAAATATATGCAGATATAGGTTAGACTATATTTAAATAATAACAAGTGATATCACACTGAGTAGCTTTACTGTGTTCGACCTATTGTATGCAAATGTCCTATTAAGATTCTCAGAACTATAAATGGCTATATACAGGTATCCCAGTCTAGGTATATAATCATGCAGGTATCGTACTATATAATTTAGTAGCTATATAATATGACAGAAGAAGAAGAAGAAGTGTTTATTAAAGTGTCACACGATGTACATTTACATATCATAATCGAGTTAAAAACTTAATTAAAAAGAACATCGCCCGGCCATGACGACCTATGGGACACTGGACATATATATATATATTTATATGTATATACATAATTATCTAAAATACAGATTTATATTAAATAAAATATCCTGTTATAAAATAATATCACATATCTTTTAAAAAAACGGGCTCTCCTTTGAAACATATCAAATATAAAATTGCATATCATACTGGGGTTGATATCACTAGAAAAAATACTTATTACTTTCTCTTTGATAGACATTTTATAGAAATTTGCGTCTATCTTATGCATTTCTGTAAAAGGTCCATAACGAAGGTCGGAGTACATTTTGCATTCAATTAAAAAATGGGATTCTGTCTCAATTTCTGAGCAGAAGGGACATAATCGACAAATGAATGGGGTTGGGGGGTGACTGTATCTCAGTGTTTCGATCATTAGATCAGATCTACCGCTGCGTAATAATGACGTGGCTTAACGTATATGGCGTGGGAGATTGTTAACTAAAACATAAGGTTCGGGTTTCAAATCCTTTTTAAACAAACGATAGGTTCTCAATTTGTTGCCATTAGGGTTTTTACTGTCATTCCATAACTCTTGGAACCATTTACTCTCGTCATTTTGGAATAAATGACACTTTAAAGCTTTTAAATGAGACTTGTTTATAGATTCTTCATCACATATATGACTTATTCTAAGATTTTTTACCAGGGCGTGTACGTTCTTTTCCGTACCAATAATACAATACGTAGACACCACTATTTATGTTATTATACTATTCAAAAAAAGTAGGGGATATTTGATTTTGGGGCATAATACTAAAATATGCAAATGACTACGAAAAAAGTCACTATAGAACCTAACAGAAGAAACATTTCCAGTTACATGTGACGCCCAAACGCACAACACAGGCGGTTGTGGCGCGGACGATGAATGTTTCTCAGTCTGTCATAAGCAGGCTATGGTCCAGATACCGTGATACACAATCTGTACAGGACAGACCACGCTCAGGTCGACCAAGGGCGACAACTCAAGCCCAGGATCGATTTATCCGTACCTTGGCCTTGAGAAATCGTGTCATCACAGCAAATCAGATCAGCGCTCGTCTTCAAACAGACACTGGTGTGAGAGTGAGTGGCCAGACGATTCGGAATCGACTGCATAGGGGTCACCTTCGCGCCCGACGTCCTCGCGTGATCCCTTGTTTGAGAGATCATCACATTCAGGCAAGACGTCGTTGGTGTAGGGATCGTCAACACTGGTATAATCGACGCTGGAGCAATGTGATGTTTTCAGATGAGTCAAGGTTCACTGTTGATTTTTTGGACAGACGTAGGAGGGTGTGGCGTCGTCGAAACGAGCGCTTCCAAGGCGTTAACGTCATCAGACATGATCGATTTGGGGGTGGTTCTGTTATGGTGTGGGGAGGCATCACTGTTGCTGGAAGAACGGCTTTACATGTTGTTGCAGGGCGTGTTACAGGCCAGTACTACCGGGACAACATCTTGGCAGTCCATGTTGTGCCGTTCGCACGACGTCATGGCCGCCGTTTCATCTTCCAGGATGACAACGCAAGATGTCACAGGGCCAGGATCGTTACAGGTTACCTCCAACAACAGAACATCACCACATTACCTTGGCCAGCACTGAGTCCCGACCTCTCCCCCATCGAGCATGTCTGGGACATGCTTGGACAGAGGTTACGTCAACGTCAACAACGTCCTGCCAATGTCCAAGAACTTGCTGCTGCGTTGCAACAGGAATGGGACAATCTGGACCAAAATGACCTTAGACGTCTCATTAGGAGTATGTTTGGCAAACAGAGGAGGATTTACCCGTTACTGACTTGGTTGTGATGCTGTGGTAACTTTGCTGTTTGACCCCGGGTATCATTTTACCCTTATAATGGTCAGTCTGTGCCTTACTTAGTCTAACGATCATTTGGAATAAATCGATGAATGTGAACTTCATTTCATTTTGTCATTTGTTTCTTCGTCAGTTTCATTAGGTGACTTTAATAACACTTAAAAAATCAAATATCCCCTACTTTTTTTGAATAGTATATTAGGTACAACTTTCGTATCGTATCGTTACAAAATATATGAAAAGTGAGATAAAAGAATAGGTATTTTGGGTTTTACTAGATACCCAATCTGACCCTCCCTATCTGCATAGTTTTCACTTATTATTAAGTGAAATTTTTTAACTAATAGGTCCAGAAGTTAAACAAAGTTTTGAGTAACTCTATGTACTGGACAATGAGTATGCGATTTTCATATTGATAAAGATTTTTGTAGATACTCTGCTGAAAATATAATGAAATTTATTATTTTTTTTTTTTACAATTAAGAAATGTCTAAAAGACTTTACAAGTTTACAGCATCTGATACCATTTGATATCTATTTGAGTTTGGGTTTACATTACCGACGGTGTCACTTGATACCGCCCCTTTAGGTGTTGATGTTAATCCCATATCAATCAGGGAGGGTTGTCTCATATGATGCGTGCTGATATCCGCTAGATTGAAGGTGTTATGTGGGTGTTCACGAGTATCAGACGACGCTTCAGGGCGACCTTGGCCTTCACGCTGATCTGCGTGTAAGTATCGTCTGGAGTTAACATTGTTTCTGAACGGTAGCTAATCATCTTCGCGTGTAATGAGATGTTTTCGGCCGTCAAAACTACTGACAAATATCTTCCCGTCGTAGGTCCAACAGTTTTTGATAACTTTGTCTTTAAAGAGATCACGTGTTACTTTGTATAATGCTGAACGGGTTTTAGTTAGCGCCTCGTTTATGTATACTTTAGTTTTGTTCTTAACATTATACTCCTTCAGATTCTTTTTATTTGCATATACTGAAGCCCTGTCACGGTAGCTAATAAAGCGTACTATGATATCTCTGTGAAACTTGCCCTGTTTGTCCCCAACTCTGTGGGTACACCCAATATGTGACTTATCAAGCTTGGTAGCACCATCAGGAATAACATGATTGTTTATTAAAGACAGAACAATATCATCAGTGTTTTCGTCATGTAACTCGCTGATGCCACTTATTTTCAGGCACGTACGTCGGGAATATTGCTCTAGGTCATCAATTCTTGATTCCAAATGTTCAACTTTTTCATTAAATTCAGTTAATATTTGAGGTTTAATTAAGTTTATTAGGTGGTTTACAAACACGTCTCGCTTTAGCAACTCAGCCAAGAAGGACTTTCTTGAGTTATCATCCTGGAGCATAGTGTCTAAGAATTCGTTAATACTGGTTGATGTGTCCTGGTGACTCCTCTTTGTCTTTTTGGCTTTATGGTTTGTCATTTTTGTTAAATTTATGTAACACCCGGAAATGATTTACTATATGATGAGTACAGTTTATCTGGCATAGAAACAAACCTGGATAAATTTTCAATTTTAGTAATAGTATATCAATGTAAATTTAGTAATTTCCGTCATAAATGTCAAGACAAATAATTCACAGCAAATCAAAATATATCGACAAGACTGACTGTAAACAATCACTCATCAACACTTGGACGCCTGGAAAGTAGTACTCAGGTAAACAGGTTTAGACAGCAGAAGTGTAAATTGACACAAAAAACTCACGTTTTAGCAAGATCGCATAATTGTAACTTGATAATATACATCAGAAATGGCACAGTATAACATATCCATAACTATCACAACCCTTTAAGGCTCTATGCATTAGATTATCACTAAGAAATACATTTTTCTTCTCTACCAGTGGAGTGTGTCAACTGCCCCAGCGGTGCCCGATCTGACCAGTTGAGTTTTACCCTTATGGACATCCACTACATATTTGGGGGGTCACACCTATTTTTAACTGATGACCATATTTTGTCATTAACTACTGGACTGATAGGGTTTTGGCTTAGCTACTACAAAGGAAATAGGTAAAGAAAGAGAGAGAGAGACTAAACGTTCGCTCGACACAAACTAGATCACTTTGGGACTAACATGTTTTTTTTTTAAAATTTTATTTCAATAATTCGCTTACGCGTAGGGGTCTTTAGCAGTGGGAGGAACCCGGAGTACCCAGAGAAAACCCACACGACAGACTGAATGTATGTGATAGTTTACATTTTACAATATGCATTTCAAATTTTTTACATTAAAACCCTTACGAATATTCGCGAGAATACTTGTAAAACGTTCACACGCCCTACTATTATCGTCCCAGAGTAATAAATATTCCTTCCTTCTATTACGAAATTTTGATTGAAAAATCTTTTTCATTTTATACAACTTGAATTGTCTGGAATATTGTCCTTTTGTAAATTTTGATAGACCTAGTCCAACGGCTTGTATTTGATGAGAGTTGTTCCACTTCGAAGAAAACATTATTTTAAAACACATTATAATATACAGCACTTCATCACTAAGAAACCACAACACACAAATTATTAACAACTCATTCTGGCTAATTTCTACTCAAGGTTTTACACACCACATTTTACTCCTGCTTTACTTCCGACGCTGCTTTACTAAAATCGCTCTTGTCCGGTGGAGTCTTTTCCGGCATTTTGTATTATTCTACTTTCCCTTCCGGCGATCTCTGTTCCTGTGTTTCAGGAAGTTGCCACATTTCGTGTCATGCGCAAACCACACTGCTAAACAGCATACGTCTATTAAAGATCATTTCTTAATTTTGACATCAGTAAGGATCTTAATACATCTCGACCAATTATAAACGCGTGTTTCCGTGCCCTTTGAATAGAAATCAGAGATCCAATATTGTAGTTAATAGTATAATTTATTCATGTGACGACTAGACGATAGTCCGCGAATTTAGAGGCTTGAATTTCCGAATAACACGCCTGGTTATTTCTAGTAATTTGAGAAAACTAGAGGCTTGACCATTGATTGGTTAAAAACCAATCTTGTCTAACTCAATCCTTCAAGTGTTTTATTGAGTAATTATATTGCTTCCAGTTAATCCTAGCGTATTGTTTGGAAGTCTTAGGCGTCACTATTAACTATACTTAAAACCAATCTAAAAATGACATACAATTTTTTGGTACGCTCATGTACTCTGGTACCATTACAATATACTTTATTTACTCCAAACAATACTACATGTAATCACAAACACACGTTGGGCTGTCAAGCGTATTATCGGAATCAGAAGTTTCCGGTCAATTCAGCCAATCATGAGGTCGATTTATGAAACGGAAGTAAAGGAGTTACCTCTCTTTATGAAAATAAAAACAGTATTTGGCATATTTGACATACAATAAAGAACTCTTCTATTGTCAATACGTCAATATTCTTATATAACAGGGTTAAGCTGTTATCTATCAACGTCAGCAAAGAAATGTTACTTTAGTTTTAAAATAAATACGCAATTTAAATATTATTAATTAAATACATATGTAAATTATATATGAAAATATACACCACTACATTATGCCAAATCAGTAGAACTTGTATTAAGCAAGCACCCAAGGGAAATTTAAAAATGCTCGCTTAATGGAGGTGCTCTTTGAATAGAGGTATCCAATATTGCCCCAACCCCTACCACAAAAAATAAAGATATAGATTGCATATATTTTTTATTCATGTAGTATAACAATAAAATACATGTACTTTTTATCTAGTTGTGAATTCAAAGTAGTCGCGTATACATGTTTAGTAATACTGGATCTCTAGCCCCCCAATATTTCTTTTACTTTCATCATACTGAATCATAGCGTCTAAAAGCGTTTCAAAATGCCATGAATTTGAGTATTTCCCACCCCAACTATTTTAGCGATTACGCGACCACTTAATACAATCTCGGTGCCTTTTGTGCTGACATAAATTAATTACGCTTGGGTGCATTGGGAGCGAACATCAATACTTGCATTGATAAATTTGACCGTCGCTGAATCTTGCGCCGAACGAAAATTCTTTACTCTAATCTCGAACATAACTTCTGTAAACTTGTCATTTTGTACCAACCTTCGATACTATTGTCTACCATTGTGATGCATTCGATAATATTTATCCATTTTTGTGAAGAAAATCGATGAATTAATGTTATTTTATCAAAAAAGCACATGAACAAAAAACCATCGCTGATTTTATCACCGATTCACAGGGGGTGTAACTCTGTATGTAATATTATAGGGGGCGCTAAAAAGTCTGTTTAACAAAGAAGTGGCAATGGAAAAGAGATACTAGATGATCGTGACAAAACTCGGTACTTTCATTTTATTCATTCAGTATCAAATAATGTGTCGTTACGCGTGAAAACTTAGTCGTTTAATAAAACAAAAGATTAATATACAGATAAGCCCGGGTTGATTGTTATTTTTACATTTCTTTTTACCTGATCAGTGGGGGTCCAGTTAATTAACTACTACTCACGAGATTAGCGGGAGTGTTACAAAGAAAGAACAAGATGGTATCATTCAACAATGGCCGTTGAATGGGCGATGTTTTGTTGAATTTATTAGTAAATAGTGACCGCTGGCAGCGTTAGAGGAGTGACCGTTGAAACAGTAGAATTTTTACGGGGGGAATTAATCGTGATGCCCGTTGCACGCGTTGAACAGGTGCGTGTTTAGTAGGGGTTAAATTACTTAAAAATCGCTCGGGGGGATTTTTTGGTGCTCGTTGAAGCAAGTGTTCGCTGATTAGGAGTGCACGCCCGAGCAAGTTCTACTGTAATTAGGGTTTCACACTGCGTAGCTTGTGTGAAACACTATTGTTTTTGTTAAGATTATTCTTATTAGGGTTTCACACTGCTTAGCCAGTGTGAAACACTATTGTTTTTGTTCGGATTATTCTTCTTCTTATTATTATTATTATTTTTCCATTTAAGCATATATCAGAAACTACTTGTCGGATCGATTCGATGTCTTCGGTTTTACTGGGAAAGTGGGTTTGACTTAAATTTTAAAGCTATTTTCAACGTTCTGCGAAAATGCGAAATGTCCGAAATCACCGAAGTTGTCGTTTGTCGATATTTTGCCGTAATGTTATCAATAATTGTCGGATTGTAATATTTGATACATTTTGACATAGCCAGAGACAAGGCACATAGCTACAGTTCTTTGGATTTTTTTAATTTTCGACGAATCTTAGGAGATATTAGGCGCCAAATTTTGAAAATTTAAATTTTTACAAAAAACTTTTTTATTAATGAATATTTTTATGTGGTATTTTACTTAGGGTTAAAGAGTCATCTGATTTGACCAAAAATGGCAACATTTTTTGCCACCGTATTTTTCCTTGGCCCACATTAGCTAATTCAGTTTTTCAGTCTTGGATTAATTATTTATTGTTCGATTTGTATAAAACAAAGTTCATATGCTCCGTGGTCCAAAATGTTATTTTTTTTGTTACCGGTAAAATTGCCTTTCGGCAACGGAAGTGACGTAGATTTAGCAAAAACTACAATTTTGAGAGTTCGGTTTCACTTTTTGAAAGCAAAAATTATTTTTGAATCTGGTATGACTGAAAGGGTGTGCCCTGTGCAGAAAACATCGGACTCACTTTTTTAATTTCGATTTCGTTTTCGGGTAATTTCAATTTAAAGGTGAAAAAGGGTGAAAAAATGAGCCATTTACAACCCATTCGGGCTTTTCATATTTTAATATATTTTTTCGCAACTTTCATAAACTAGTAGCAATAATCCATACGAAGAGAATATATGTGAAAATTAGTTTGTAATATAACCAGTTGCCGAGAAATGGGAAATTTTGCATGAGTCCCTTTTACGCTAGTTTGCCTGTAAAAGTGTCAATTATTATTCGATTTTCATCAAAGTGACACCATTTGATGCGTAATGTCAATTTTAACTAGGTCAAAACAATTTTTACGCTAGTTTGCCTGTAAAAGTGTAAATTATTATTCGATTTTCATAAAAGTGACACCATTTGATGCGTAATGTCAATTTTAACTAGGTCAAACCAATTTAACATTTTCAAACATTTTGGGATAATTTGGGCAAAAAATCTATTTATAGCCTTCAAACCAGTAATTTATTCAAACGAGTCGTATTTGTTATTTGTTCAAAATTTTGATATTTGATTCCAATCAACTAATAGAATGAACCCATACGATCATATAGATATCACAAAATGGTTTCTAACTTGTACGGTTGCAGATAAATAGACGATTTTCTACAGGTCACTTTTCAAGGTTTTTGTTCTATAAAAGTGGCAATTATTATTCGATTTACATAAAAAATTTCACCATGTGATGCCTGATTTCATAAAACTAATTTAGAATTTTCATTATCACCGGAAGTAATGTAATTTTGTCAGGATCACTTACATGTAACAAATGTATTTTGCCTGTAAAAGAGTCAATTATTCAATTTGGTTTTACCATTTGATACCTAATGCCAATTTGGACTAGGACAAGCCAAATTAACATTTATACTATCACCTGAAATGACGTCATTTGGTCAAAAACTGTATTTTTAGCCTTCAAAACAGATATTTTATTCAAATGAGTCTGATCTGTAATGTTTTTAACATTATGATATTTGATTCCAATCAACAAATAGAATTAACCCATACGATCATAAAGATACCACAAAAACGTTTCTAACTTGTAGGGTTGCAGAGAAATAGACGATTTTCTTCAAGTCACTTTTCAAGGTTTTTGGTCTATAAAAGTGCAAATTAATATTCGATTTTTATAAAATTTTCACCGTGGGATGCCTTATGCCATTTCTGATTTCATAAAACTAATTAACATTTTTATTATCACCGGAAGTACTGTACACTTACATGTAACAAATGTATAAAATGAATTGATATTGCTGGATTTGGTTGATTCGGCGTCCATTTTATTTGATGTGTGCAATAATAAGGTGGAAACCTGTTTAATGGTTTCATTGGTACCGGAAGTGACATATGTTTAGGGTAACGTGGCACCGGTGAAACCCGTCATTACTGCATCGCAGTTCTAGTTCTTCTTCTTCTTATTATTATTATTATTATTTTCCATTTGAGCATATCTCAGAAACTACTTGAAAGTGGGTTTGACTTAAATTTCAAAGCTATTTCCAACGTTCTGCGAAAATGCGAAATGTCCGAAATCACCGAAGTTGTCGTTTTGCGATATTTTGCCGTAATATTATCAATAATTGTCGGATTGTAATATTTGATACATTTTGACATAGCCAGAGACAAGGCACATAGCTACAGTTCTTTGGACTTTTTATTTTCGACGAATCTAAGGAGATATTAGGCGCCAAATTTTGAAAATTTAAATTTTTACAAAAATTTTTTTTATTAATGAATATTTTTATGTGGTATTTGACTTAGGGTTAAAGAGTCATCTGATTTGACCAAATATGGTAACATTTTTTGCCACCATATTTTTCCTTGGCCCCCATCGGCTAATTCAGTTTTTCAGTCCTGGATTAATTATTTATTGTTCGATTTGTATAAAACAAAGTTCATATGCTCCGTGGTCCAAAATGTAATTTTTTTTGTTACCGGTAAAATTGCCTTTCGGCAACGGAAGTGACTTTTTTAAATTTCGATTTCGTTTTCGGGTAATTTAGATTTAAAGGTGAAAAAGGGTGAAAAAATGAGCTATTTACAACCTATTCAGGCTTTTCATATTTTAATATATTTTTTCGCAACTTTCATAAACTAGTAGCAATAATCCATACGAAGAGAATGTATGTGAAAATTAGTTTGTAATATAAGCAGTTGCCGAGGAAGGGGCAATTTTGCATGAGTCCCTTTTTACGCTAGTTTGCCTGTAAAAGTGTCAATTATTATTCGATTATCATAAAAGTGACACCATTTGATGCGTAATGTCAATTTTAACTAGGTCAAACCAATTTAACATTTTCAATGTCACCGGAAATGACGTAATTTGGGCAAAAAATGTATTTATAGCCTTCAAACCAGTAATTTATTCAAACGAGTCGTGTTTGTTATTTGTTTAAAATTTTAATATTTGATTCCAATCAACTAATAGAATGAACCCATACAATCTTATAGATATGACAAAATGATTTCTAACTTGTTCAGTTGCGAAGAAATGGACGATTTTCAACAGGTAACTTTTCAAGGTTTTTGGTCCATAAAAGTGTCAATTATTATTCGATTTTCATAAAATTTTCACCGTGTGATACCTAATGCCATTTACGATTTCATTCAAGTAATTTAAGATTTTCATTATCACCGGAAGTAACGTCATTTTGGCAAAAACTGTATTTTTAGCCTTTAAAACGGATATTTTATTCAAATGAGTCTGATTTGAAATGTTTTGAAAATTATGATATTTCATTCCAATCAGCAAATAGATTGAACCCATACGATCATACAGATATAGTACGGTATGTATTCCCGTAGGATTTTTGTGCTAAAATTAGGTTTTTTGTTTCTTTGGATTCACTGAGGACCAGTCTTTCAGGAAATGAAGGGGTTCAAATTTTCCCGCCTCTCACTACTTTTTGGCGGGCTTTTTTCCTTTTTACCCCCAAAAAACGACAATGTATCTATTTCTGCTTACTGTTCACCAATTAAAGTAACATAAGTGTTGTTATTTAAAGGTTTTGAAGGGTCCCGACTTGATTCATTATACTCACAAATCAACAGTAAGTGTATTTAACCGACTTCCGGTGTCTTCGATCGACTTCCGGTTCATCAGCTGCCACCAAGTTCAGGGCATTCTAATCGCCATCGGTGTCACTGTCTGGAATGTCCTCTCTTATCGTGTTCACGCAGTCTCCGCCATAGCATTTGCACAAAGGAGTGCAAGGCAAACCATTTGTAGAGCAATTACATCGCGCTCTGCAACCCGTCTTGCATCCACATTTGATAAGTTCAATTACTGCCCGTGGGGCAGGAAGAGCAAGACACCTAACAGGAACATACAGTTCTTATCTCCGTGAGATACAAGATCAAGCAGCAGCAGCAGGACATCAGTATCTGGAGACCAGACGCACAGTTTTCGCATGACACCATTGGATACAGAAGATAGGACCTGATGAGGAATCAATGTGTCAGCCTCTTCATGAGTGTGTCTCCTCAAAATGAAACAAGCCAACAGTGAGGCTGATGTCCCCCGCCGAAATAGGAAAATAATTAGAGGACACATATAAATTTATCACAAATTATCTTTTACAAAGTATTGAACAATCAAACAGTATATCTTTACTTATAGTCTAAGCATACAATGTTTTTGATGGAATAATTATAGCATATTAAGGGGAAAACATGCTCTATGCCTACAGATCTAGAGTTTGGTTGTATCAACGGGTCTATTTTCCATCTTGCTGCAAGTTGTGCAAAGTTCACTGTTTTCTTTCTGTCATTAAATGTCAATTCATTATTGCATACTACATATTTAATTAATTTATAATAGTTTCTTTTTCAATTTGTTTTTTCCATTTATTTGTTTATTTACCTTGCCTATATTCATTGTATTGGATTGTATTGGAATTGCTCAATTGATGCTTTTATCAATACCTGGTTATAATATTATGACATGTAATGTGGCAAGTTGAGTCGGGACATGTAGGCTATAATGTAACCTAAATGTATACATAAGTGGATTTCGTTTCATTTTTTTCGAAAATATTGTACAGATAAAAGAGGAGGAATTACAGGGGTAATACATTGGAAAGCTTCTTCAAGAACTAAAGCGCAATCAAATTGCTTATCGCTCTGCTTAATCTGAGCAGAAAATGCTCATTATCGATCTTAGTCAAGGTATTACTGTAATGAAACTATACACCAAGTTTCATCACTCTCACTTAATTAGAACTAAAGTTATAGTGTCCCAAAGCATCAACCAATCAAATTGTTTATCTACTTAATTAGAACTAAAGTTATAGTGTCCCAAAGCATCAACCAATCAAATTGTTTATCTCTGCTTACCCTAAGCGGAACGGACAGACAAACAGACAGACGGACGAACCCATTTTAATAGTTCCCTGCTTTCTTCGAAAGGCGGGGGACAATAAGCATGAACATTTACTCAATTCGAAGATCAACCAATCAAATTGTTTATCTCTGCTTACCATAAGCGGAACGGACAGACAGACAAACAGACAGACGGACGAACCCATTTTAATAGTTCCCTGCTTTCTTCGAAAGGCGGGGGACAATCAAAGTAGGAGAGTTATTGTTTTCCAAAGTCTCGACCAATCAAATTGCGTATCGCTCTGCTTACCCTGAGCAGAAAATGCTCATTATAAAACTTAGTCAAGGTATTACTGTAATGAAACTATACACCAAGTTTCATCAATCTCACTTAATTAGAACTAAAGTTATCGTGTCCCAAAGCATCAACCAATCAAATTGCTTATCTCTGCTTACCCTAAGCGGAAAATGCTCATCTTCGAACTCCATCAAGGCATTGACCTAATCAACACATACACCAAGTTTGAACATTCTAGCTCAATTAGGAAGAGAGTTATCGTGCCCCAAAGTATCAACCAATCAAATTGCTTATCTCTGCTTACCCTAAGCGGAAAATGCTCATCTTCGAACTCCATCAAGGCATTGACCTAATAAACACATACACCAAGTTTGAACATTCTAGCTCAATTAAAAGTTATCGTGTCCCAAAGCATCAACCAATCAAATTGCTTATCTCTGCTTACCCTAAGCGGAAAATGCTCATCTTCGAACTCCATCAAGGCATTGACCTACTCAACACATACACCAAGTTTGAACATTCTAGCCCAATTAGGAAGAGAGTTATCGTGTCCCAAAGCATCAACCAATCAAATTGCTTATCTCTGCTTACCCTAAGCGGAAAATGCTCATCTTCGAACTCCATCAAAGCATTGACCTAATAAACACATACACCAAGTTTGAACATTCTAGCTCAATTAGGAAGAGAGTTATTGTGTCCCAAAAAGTGTGACGGACAGACAGACGGACAGACAGACAGACAGACAGACAGACAGACAGACGGACGAACCCATTTTAATAGTCCCCTGCTTTCTTCGAAAGGCGGGGGACAATGAAATGAAATGGGGTTTAACGTCCTACTGTTCTGCTCCTATGCTGGGCTAATGAAGACGGGTCTCCTCAAAAGCATGTCCCTTAATGACGTTGTCATATACAACGATCATCTGAAAAGAACGGTCCCTTGAGAAGTACTCAAGTGCTCCTTGGCCCAACATGCATGTCAGCTTCTTCTTGGTTGACAATGCAGATAAAAGTTCTTTAATAGACATTGTAAGCTTCATTTCTGGATGGATTTCATATTCTACAGAAGTCGTTGCTCTCTTCTGCCGAGTTTTGTTCTTCAACGAGTTGTCTATGTATCTATCAAACACAAGTCGACCCTTATCATAGCCAGCCATCATCTTTTCAATGCGTTTGTTGAAAGCATCTTGAAGATCTGACAGCTTCAGCGTGGTTGGCGTCTTTCACATACTCTGAACCACACCCATGGCATCAACTATCAGTACATTCACTGAAGAATCTTCTTGGACCCGGTCTGGCTGTGGGTCAACTTCAATATGCTCTGCTTTGACATCTTCAATTGCGTGCATGAGACTGGCTTTGTCTATTGGGATATACAGAGACCCATCAACCGCGCAGAGGGAACGAGGCACCGTTGACATCTCATATTCGCCAATTGTTTCCTCAAGCTTTGGCACTAAACTTGGTCGGCTGCCTTGGACGATAAGAAACCTTCCTAGTAATTGACGCTCCTCGCGCAGCTTTACTACCTTGTCTCCAAGACGCACTTTCGTTTTCTCCATCCAGTTGGAGAAGGCCTTCAATTTGAGTTTCTTCATTTTGTCCCACACGGAGAGACTGGAGGTACGCATCAGACGTTGAGAAACGAACTCCTCATAGCACTTTTGTCTCTTCTCTGTGAAATGCAGAATGTCTGACTTTGCGTCGTCTGACACAAGCGCTGATGAAACCAGACTCTTCAATGGGGTGTTGGCTTCGAATGGATTGCCTTCACAATGCAGTTCGATTGAATGTCGAATCTTCAAAGCATTTGCTCTTGACCTCAGTGCAATTTCTCCTGAAAGCTGATAATGTTCTTTCCTCGCAGAAGATCTGGAAGCTTTGGGGAATCTGTCGAAGTACTGATTCACAAGACGAGCAATATGAGGTGTGGTCGTAACAAGTCGGTCCAGAGCTGCTTCATCTCTACTGATTCCAACCATTCCACCATGTCCCTTTAGCTTCTTTATCTCTTGCTCGAGGGCCTGATCGGTGAAGAGATGAGTGAAGGGTATCTCCGATTTTGCTACCACGAAGGCACCAGACTTCAGTGCCTCCCAGGTCGCCGGGTCATCTTCTTCAATGGCATTCATTTGAGCGAGGTGTACTGGCATCAATCGAGCGTAGTTGAGTAGATCACGGGCAAAGAAGTATTTGATGAGATTCTCTAAAGATGACAAGTAGCCTTCCCAGTCACCTGAGCGACAACAGCTGATGAGTTGAAGAAGAGTTTCCACTTGGCCAAGGTACTGTTTCAGAAACTGAGCAAACTCGCTATTGCCTGTTTCGTCTTCGAAGGGCTTGACTTTTTCTTCATACCATGATTGGATTTCTTCATAGGTCTCTACCACGTCTGGACTGCGTTTGTGGAGTTTGTCCTTGAGAGTAACGCACTGGATGCGAACTGGACCTTTTTGCATTGTCGACAAGATAGCATCAAACTGCAACATCATGATTGCTAAGCTGGTTGTGATGTGGTATTCAATACCTCGCTTGTAAGCTTTGCCACCAAAAATCCCACGCAGAGCTGCTGATGTGTATGCACCACTTTCAATGGAACACGTGTCAAGGCCACTACCATCAATCGTTTTTCCAAGAGCATGTAAGGCAGCAAACGCAATGTGGAGAGCCCCGGATCTTAGGATCCAATTGGTGTTGCCAACTGACTGTTGAATTTTCAAGGCACGGGCGTAAAGGTCGAGATCAAACGTTATAAGCGTCCTTATATGAGGAACAAAGACATTGGCTGAGATACCGTGTGTTAATTGCAGAGCTGTATAGAGTGTACGATAATCTGTTGGGGAGGTCCTGAACAGCGGAGCGATCACCTCTGTGTTTGTACGCGTGCGAGTATGGTCGTCAGAAGACTGTGGTAATAGCAGGGACCTAGTTGCAGCCCAAGTTGGCATCACATCTGCCTTTGGCAATTTATCTGGTTTACGCGTTTGTCCTCTGACTGACAGTATGGAGTCCGACTGATCCCTGTCCGTCGAAGACTCAGAATTACTTAACGTCTCCTGATTATCCTGAGTGTCTTCCTGTGCCGTCTGAGGTTCGGTCAATGTTTGTTCCCTGTTATCATCAGCTGCGAGGTAGTTAGCCAGTGCCCAGGTGTGAGTGAAATCTGTGGAAACGAGGTTGTTCCGCTTTCCGATCGTGCAGACCGCGAATCTTAATGGATTGGTTCTTGCTGCAGTTTCACTTCAAATTTCAGAGGTGCCTGTGAGGGAATTTTCTCTGGTATACGGAGTGGCTTATTCATAGGCTCTCCATCTACAGACTGCTGGTTGATTACAACGACCGTACCATGGAATGTCTCCTGCCCAGTTGGCGTGTCTTCCAAAAGATCGATATTATCAATAGCGAACCAGATGTTGACGCCTCTCTTGACGAAATCAGGGAGACAGAATCCACCAGCTTCCTTCATTCGTTGCAGGACACACTGATCAAGTTTTTTCTTTAGCTCAAGAATCTTCTGGTAGTCGCTTCCGATGTCGACATCTGAGAGGTTTTGGACAAGGTTCTTGTCGCGTACTCTAAAATGGATAGCAAGGGGCAGTCCAATTGAGAGGGGTGTCTGGACGGTTTGCCGGAATGCTTCATCGGCTCTTAGTTGATGTTTCACCTGACGATCAGTACGGGTATTCTGGACTAGAAACTGGGATGCGACGTCAACTGTTCTGTCTACATCTTCATCCCGCATTCGGGACACTTTGCCAACATGCGTACCAAACAGGAGATGGCTCAGGAAGAATTGGGAGCAACGAAGGATTCTCAAAGTCTTCAAAGGTGCCTGTAAATGACCAATCTCGATTTGGCATGATCTCCTCTCGTAGTAGGCTGGCGGCATTCAGTAGGTTACCAATTATTTCACCATTATCCAGCATTGACAATCGGAGATCTACGGCTTAAATAACTGCCGTTGACAATATAAGCTTGTCTGGCTCATTTCGTCGCACAGAGCTGATAAACTCAACACGTGGAAGCCGCTCAGCAATTATCTTTTTCAGATACTTGCGATAGTTTTTATTCTCACTAACATCCACATTATATCTGGTCAAGATCAACAAGTAAGCATCATTGACCTGAGCCATGTTGAGAGTAACTTCATCGTCAGTGAGAGTATTTTGTATGGCGAGGACTAACTGTTCATCACATATTGAGCGAAGAAGTGACATATTACCGTGGTTGGATTTCGCTGATGTGCGCTGTGCGGACCGCAAGCATGTCCTATGATAGTACTTTTCGAGAGCTGAAGCGTCCCCCGGCTCCTCTAGATCTGCTACACAAATTCTGACTTTGTCATCTATGGTCAACCGCTTTATTTCAATGAGAGTCTTGCCCATTGAATCAGACAGTACTCGATGCAATGGTTCTGAGTCAGCCTTGGGACAAAATTCACAGGATGAAAACAGACATACCTCCTCCTTTGGTAGTGTCTTTGATCGTTTGGGTCGAACAGATCCTCGAGTAGAAGAGGGGACGGGGGAGTCGGATCGGGACCGCTTACCCCGTTGACGTGCAATCAAGCGCTTGTTCACAATAGGTTTACGACACTCGCTGTGATAGTAAACAGAATTTAGTTCCAGTTCGTTCAAGTCAGACAAGCGGTCAGTTAGTGGCTGGATATCACTTTGACCTGCAGACACTCTCTCCCGGCAGCATTGTAGAAAGTCGTGAATCATGTCTGGATCGTTCACTTGTCTCCTGCTAGGGGTGGCCCCCTCTTCGCAAATCACGCAAACTCGATCCTCGGACATATGGACCAGATCGTCCTTACTCCATCTAAATTCACCTTGAAATATCCATGGGTATTATATAGTTCCAAACCTGTTACTGCGAGAACTCGCCTCTTAAATCTTCTATTGATCTCCTTCCTTTCCTTGAATGTATCCAGTACTGGATACGTGTCCGAGCGTCCATAATGGAAAAGAGAGCACTTGATTACTAGCACACGTCTCAGTTTTACGAGAACAAAACAGAACGTGCGTTCAGAATTTCTCCTGCTTCGTGTGACATGTCACACTTTGTTATAGAAACGGGGGGCCATCATAAAGGACGTGCGCGTGAGTGGGGGAGGGGGTCTGTTGAGGATGCTGCTGACATTTCCAAGCAAAAAAATGCTGAAAACTTACCTTTCAGTCAACGATAGCCGGGCAGAAAAAACCGTAAAAGAGAAACTAGTTCTTGGGAATCACCGGATTTCCATGTCACGCAAATGTCGTATCAAACGCGGGACATCACGAATTCTTCGTTGATGGAATCAAGTTTAATTTTGTGTCACAGTCCAACCATGCAATAAAGAGGTTATTTTAATGTCCCTGTATCATTGCAAAGTAACTTGTACTGGCTAAAATGAGAGCACAGATCTGGTGATGATATGATAAACTTTTACTTCGTGGGCAGGGTTCAGTCCGCTGTCCTAACGCGCCGAGACATCCCGTGATTAATCATAAGTCAACGATGACATCGCTGATGGCGGCTTTCGCGGTGCTACAAATCAACTCAGCAGAAAACCTACTAAACAACTCTAAAATTGTGAAAATCGGTGGATAAATGACCGAGATAGGTGTAATAACCGCTTATCGAGTCAGCGGGGCGGACAAAAGGGGTACGACCCCCCATGGGGGGTCTGAAAATTTGAACCCCCTCATTTTCCGACAGTCTGATACATACTACATCCAAAACAGGCAAAAAATCAATTTTAGCACAAAAATCCTACGGGAGCTGAATTTATGACATACCATACCGCACTAATACCAAAAAATGGTTTCTAACTTGTATGGTTGCAGAGAAATAGACGATATTCTACAAGTCACTGTTCAAGGTTTTTGGTCTATGAAAGTGGAAATTATTATTCGATTTACATAAAATTTTCACCATGTGATGCCTTATGCCATTTCTGATTTCATAACATTTTCATTATCACCGGAAGTAAAGTGATTTTGTCAGGATCACTTACATGTACCCCCCTGGGGTGTAGGGGGTGATAAGAATATACCCTTCGTATGTCCTGCGTGTCGTAAAAGGCGACTAAAAGGATCCCTGTAATGGGGCAACGTGTTTGTCGTGCCTTGCGACCCGTGTCGGTGGAGAGTGGAATCCTGGTAATTGAGTGGGGATTTAGCTTGCGAGCCCTATCTCTGCAACACATTGCTTCGGCCCACAATTCACCTAGACGGGAAGTCCGAGTGGCCCACTCTGATCAATCGGCTTTGGTCGTGTTTAGCTGACGAGTAGGCGCATCTTTCCCATAAATCTGTAATGTATTTATTGCAGTTCTACCTTTGTGTCCTGGGTGCCTACTCTAAAGCAGCGGCTTGGGTCAACTGGATAAGGTAAAAATATTATATCTTTACTTTGTCTAGGTATATCCCTGTCTGTTCTCTTAGGGCGCATGCGCTGGATATCCGCGCCGCGCAGTAGCCTGCATGGATATTGCAACCCTTTGGTGGTTGGAGAGCAGGCAGGGATGAATTTTTTAAAATACACTCATGGCTTCCCAAATCAAGAAGACTCGTATGTTAAAAAGAACGTCGACCGAGGATTTGGAAACAAATGGTTTACCCAATAAAACATCCCGAACTTGGCCTAGGTTTCTGGTTATACAGAGTACCAATGATATTAATTTAAGTAAAACTTCTCCTTTTCTGATTGCTAAAGGTCTTGCCGGCTTGGCTGGTGAGCCTAAAAGCGTGAAGAAAATGAGAAATGGTACTCTGCTAGTGGAATGTGCTAAAGAATCACATGCTTCATCTTTATTAAAATCTAAGACTTTAGCCAACATTCCCATCAAAGTTGCACCGCATAACTCTCTTAATTCTTCAAGAGGTGTTATTCGGTCTCAGGATTTAGAAGGCAGCAGTGAGGAAGAGATGCTTGAAAATCTCTCCTCACAAGGTGTTACTTACGTCAAACGTATTTCCATCCGACGTAATGGTATCATTGTTCAAACAAACACCTATATCCTGACCTTTGATAAACCAGATCTTCCTAGGATGATCAAAGCTGGTTTTCTTTCCATTCCAGTTAACCCTTATATTCCAAATCCATTGCGTTGTTTTAATTGTCAACGCTTTGGACATAGTAAGAACGTGTGTAAGGGGAAAGCTATGTGTGCTCGATGCGGACAGGATGGTCACGAAAGTACATCTTGTCAGCTCGATCACCATTGCATTAACTGCAAAGGGCCTCATTTTGCATATTCCCGAGAGTGCCCGATATGGAAAAAAGAAAAACAAGTACAACAGGTGAAAACAGAGAAAAACATTTCATATCCAGAAGCAAGGAAGTTGGTTGAGGCTGTAACCCCAACGTTTGCAATGTCCTTTGCAAACGCAGTCAAACCGAAGACCGCTTCCATTGCTTGCCAAACACCTGTTGTCTGGCCAGCTCAGACAGAATCCTCATCACAAGAAAAACCTCCAATTCCTCCGAAACCTGCAAATAATTCTCTCAGTACCCAGACTGTTAAAAAGTCTGGAGTGTCTGAGATAGAGGAGATTGTGCCCCCACTCCTCCAGCAAAAGGTGGAAATCCACCAAAAACAAACAAGGAACGTTCTGGTAAAGGCGTTCCTCAAAATACAAAACTTAATTCCTTCCGAAGTCGGGAGGGTGATGAGGATCCTGTCCAAACCTTTAACAGGTTCGGGATACAGGACAATCTCATGGATGTTGTTGTAGAAATTCACGACCCCAAACAACATCATAGAAGTCCCGTTAAACCTCCCTGAAAATGGCAAATTCCATTATTCAATGGAATTGTCGTGGTCTTAAACCAAATTTTAATGAAGTTCAAATCTTAATTCAAAAATTTAATCCCTTAGCTATTTGTTTACAAGAAACTTTTTTAAAGAATACAGACGTCTTAACACTCAGACATTTTGTTGCCTATCATCATTTTCCTAACGATGATGGTAGAGCACACGGTGGTGTTTCCATTTTCCTTAATGGAAATACTCCGCAGAGTAAAGTCACCCTCAACTCACCTTTACAGGCAGTTGCAGTGAGGGTGACTCTACATATTCCTATCACACTCTGCTCTGTATATTTACCACCTAGTTTACATCTGAACCCCAGAGATCTTGATGGCCTTGTTGCACAACTTCCCCTCCCGTTTATAATTGCGGGAGATTTCAATGGTCATCATTCACTCTGGGGTAGTCCAGATGATAATAACAGAGGTAAACAAATAGCGGACTTCATTAACATTAATAATTTGTGTTTATTAAATGATGACTCACATACTTATTTACATCCTGCCACAGCTTCTTTTTCTTCTCTTGATCTCACCATTTGCTCTACGGTCCTGTTTCAGGATTTTACATGGAGGGTGAATGAAGATCTGTGTGGTAGTGACCATTTCCCCATCTTGATAGATAATAATGGTCCCTCTCCGGTTGAAAGACCGCAGAGGTGGAAATTGGATAAGGCTGATTGGGCTCTTTTTGAATCTTTGTGTCTCTTCTCTTTTGACGCAAAGGAGTTAGAAGATGCAGATGAGCCCATGGCCTTATTCACTTCAATTCTTCAGGATGAAGCTGAGCAGGCGATTCCGAAGACCACGACTAAGCCAAAACGTTTCAATAAACCATGGTACAATAATGATTGCAAATCCGCTCTTAGAGAGGGTGATCGTATCTTAAGAAACCTTGAGAATCACCCTTCCATGGAGAATATTGCAGCATACCAAATGTTCCGAGCGAAAGCCCGTAGAACCATACGCCAAGCAAAGAAGTCTTCATGGCAGAGTTATGTCTCAAGGATAAATTCCCGTACCACTTCCAAATCGGTATGGGATAGGATTCGTAGAATTAAAGGTAAAAGTAGTGCTTTATCAGTTAACCATCTAAATGTTGACAATACCACCTTAACAACATTTCCTGATATTGCTAATTCTCTGGCCAGTACAATTTCATTCAATTCATCATCCAATTTCTCCTCTGATGCCTTTCGGA
The DNA here is from genome assembly GCF_932274485.2 of Patella vulgata. NCBI lineage: Eukaryota > Metazoa > Mollusca > Gastropoda > Patellidae > Patella > Patella vulgata. The sequence goes on from NC_065879.2 coordinate 48,590,486, forward strand.
GCATTAAACATCAACAGGAGAAAAGGCGACTTAATTTCAAGTCCCGTAATGATGAATGTTATAATGACAAGTTTTCTATTGCCGAACTCCGTGATTCTCTTAAGAGGGCTCGGGATACTGCAACTGGTCCAGGTGAAATTCATTACCAGATATTAAAACATTTACCTTTTTCTACACTTTTAATATTATTATATCTTTATAACCGGATTTGGGTTGATGGGAATTTTCCCCCTTCATGGCGTGAAGCCCCAATAATTCCCATCCCTAAACCGGGGAAAGATCCTACGAATCCTACCAATTATCGTCCGATCGCTTTGACTAGCTGCATTTGCAAAATCATGGAGAGATTGATCAATCGAAGGCTTGTTTGGTACCTTGAGTCCAACAACCTCATTTACAGACCTCCAATGTGGATTTCGGTCCCAAAGGAGCACTCTTGATCATCTCGTTCGATTTGAAACGTTTGTCAGGGATGCTTTCATCCAGAAACAACATTTAGTTGCTATATTTTTTGATCTGGAGAAAGCTTATGATACCACATGGAAATATGGTATCATGCGCGACCTACATAACCTCGGTCTGCGGGGTCGCTTACCTATCTTCATTAAAAATTTCTTAGAAGATAGGTCGTTTAAGGTACGCTTGGGATCAATATTCTCTGACCCATTTCCCTCAGGGAAGTATATTATCTCCCACTCTTTTTTCCATTAAGATAAATACCATACCATCGTGCCTTAAACGCGGGGTCGACGGCTCTCTTTATGTTGACGACTTTCAGATGTGTTACGGATCGACAAGTATGCAGACAATCGAACGTCAGTTGCAGCTTTGTTTGAATTCTATTCAACGATGGGCAACTGACAATGGATTTCGATTTTCGAAATCCAAGACTGTTTGTATGCACTTTTGTCAGCGAAGAGGTTTACATCCTGATCCGGAACTTACACTGGATGGAAGCCCCATTCCAGTTGTAGATGAAACAAAATTCTTGGGTTTGATATTTGATAAGAAATTATCATTTATCCCCCACATCAAAACCCTCAAAAAGAAATGTCTGAAAGCCCTTAACATATTGAGAGTCTTATAAAACACTGACTGGGGAGCAGACCGTAAGGTCCTGCTCAGATTATATCGAGCATTAATAAGATCTAAACTCGATTATGGGTGTATTGTGTATGGGTCAGCCCGCGAGTCTTATCTCAAAGAGCTTGACACCATTCACAACCAAGGACTTAGAATCAGTCTAGGAGCATTCCGAACATCTCCAGTGCAGAGTTTATACGTCGAAGCGCACGAGCCCTCATTGCACGACAGACGTGATAAACTTGCACTGCAGTATGCTACAAAAATTGCATCTCTGCCTCATCATATTTCATTTAACACCATATTTAGACCCTATCATGAACATCTATATTTACTGAAAACCAATGTTATTCCATCCTTCGGTATTCGCATTCAACCCCTTTTGTCTCAGGCTGGTATCAGTCAAGACAGTATTGCGAATACCCCTTTCTTCGAGACACCACCATGGTCTATATCTCCCCCAAGATCGATCTCGATCTTACAAAAAACAAAAAGAAAGATACTAGTTCCACAGTGTTTCAATCTCTCTTAAGAGAGAAAAGGTCTAAATATGGTGATTATGCTCCAATTTATACAGATGGTTCCAAAGATGGCGATCGGGTAGCTTCGGCTACTGTCACGCCATCTGAGACCATTTCTGTTCGTCTTCCTCCTGCTGCTTCCATATTTACTGCTGAACTCCAGGCCATCTTTCAGGCTTTGGAGTATATCAAATCCTCTTCATCCTTAAAACACATTATATTTACTGATTCTTTGTCCTCTTTACAGGCAATAAACAATAAGCAGCTTGTACACCCTTTAGTAGCAGACATTTATCGTCTGCTACTATCACACGAGTTTAACGGCAAGGACACTGTCCTTTGCTGGCTCCCCAGTCATGTTGATATTAAAGGGAATGATCAAGCAGACTTAGCTGCCAAGTCTACTTTAGATCTTCCCATATCACAATTTCTTTTACCTTTCACCGATTTTAAATCGTCCATTAAATTATTTATATATGACCGCTGGCAACGGTCTTGGGATCTTGCAGACACAAACAAACTTCATCACATTAAGCCTCTCTTAGGAGACTGGCCAAGCTCCTATAGAACCAGCAGGAGAGATGAAGTGGTTTTGTGTCGCTCTCGCATTGGTCATACTTTTTTAACACACATTTTCATCTTAAAGCGAGAGCCTCAACCACAATGTGTTCACTGTCATGTTCCTTTGACAGTGAAACACATCGTGATTGAGTGCAATCATCTCAAACATATTAGATCTAAATATTACCGTTGCCAGTCAGTACGTCAGCTATTTGCTCAACCGGAGCTTTATGATGAATTGCTAGCATTTTTAAAAGAGACAAACTTTTATTCAAAATTTTAATTGTATATATTTATCATATATTGTTTTTTAAATATTTATATATGTAAAGGAATTGATATATTTATTTTAAAGTATATTTTCTGTGATATTTGTTTTTATTTACATATATGAATACATTCCTGTGATATTGTTTTAATTTGTCTCGTTAAATTCACCATATGTTTGGCGCAATATAGCCCGGTTGGAGCTGACGTGCCATTAAACAACATTTCTTTTCATTTACTTACATGTAACAAATGTATACAATGAATTGATATTGCTGGATTTTGTTGATTCTGCGTACATTTTATTTGATGTGTGCAATGCTTATATGTGTTTAATGGTTTCATCGGTGCCGGAAGTGAGATATGTTCAAGGGTAACGGGGCACCGATGAAACCCGTCATTACTGCGTCGCAGTTCTAGTTAGGGTTTCACACTGCGTAGCCAGTGTGAAACACTATTGTTTTTGTTAAAATTATTATTAGGGTTTCACACTGCGTACCTTGTGTGACACTATTGTTTTTATTAAAATTATTATTAGGGTTTCACACTGCGTAGCTTGTGTGAAACACTATTGTTTTTGTTAAGATTATTATTCTTCTTCTTATTATTATTATTATTTCAAATTATTTTTGATTAGATCTGAGCAACTTCTTGTCGGATCGTTACGATTTCTTCGGTTTTACTGGAAAAGTGGGTGTGACTTAGAGGATAAAGCTATTTTGAACGTTCTGCGACAATGCGAAATGTCCGAAATCACCGAAGCTATCGTTTTTAGAAATATCGCAGTAATTTAACAATAATCATTGGATTTTAACTTTCGATACATTTTGGCATAGCCGGACACAGGGCACATAGCTATGCAACTTTTGATTTTTGATTTTCGGCAAATCTTCACAGATATTAATATTTTTTAGTCGTGTTTTACACAAAATTAACGAGTCATCTGACTTGAGCAAAAATCTAAAAAAAAATTGTCTCACTAATATTCCTTGGCCGCCATTGGCTAATTCAGTTTTTCAGTCCTAGATTAATTATTTATTGTTCGATTTGTATAAAACAAAGTTCATATACCCCGTTGTCTAAATTCCCATTTTTTTGTTACCGATAGAGTTATCTGTCGGCACCGGAAGTGGCGTAATTTTACCAAAAACTACAATTTTGACAGTTAGATACCACTTTTCGAAAGCAAATATTATTTTTTTCAAATCTGGTATAACTGAAAGGGTGCGCCCTTTAAAGGCGCACAAAATGTTGTGCCCAGTTTTTTTTTAATTTCGATTCCGTTTTCGGGCTATTTCGATTAAAAGGTGAAAAAAGGTGTAAAATTAAGCTATTTACAACCCATCCAGCGTTTTCATATTTTAAATATTACTTCGTAACTTTCATAAACTCGTAGCAATAATCTATACGGATAGAATGTATGTAAAAATTCATTTGTAATATGCGCAGTTGCCGAGAAATGGTCAATTTTGCATGAGTCACTCTTTACGCTATTGTGCCTGTAAAAGAGTCAATTATTATTGGATTTTCATAAAAGTGACACCATTTGATGCATAATGTCAATTGTGACTAGTTCAACTCAATTTAACATTTTCAATGTCACCGGAAATGACGAAATTTGGACAAAAAATGTTTAAGATTTTGATATTTGATTCTAATCAACTAAAAGAATGAACCCATACGATCATATAGATATCACAAAATGGTTTCTAACTTGTTCAGTTGCGGAGAAATAGGCGATTTTCAACAGGTCACTTTTCAAGGTCTTTGGTCCATAAAAGTGTCAATTATTATTCGATTTTCATGAAATTTTCACTGTGTGATACCTAATGCCATTTACGATTTCATACAAGTAATTTAAGATTTTCATTATCACTGGAAGTAACGTCATTTTGGCAAAATCCGATAAAAATTGTGGCCTCTAGGGGTCCACAACCTTGATATACCATATATTTACACTATTTGCGTAAGAAGATGGGCAGCCATTTCGTCCGGCAGTTTTGGTCCGTTTTTCACGACATTTGAATTCAAACGTCATTACGATGTTATGATCCGATTTATGCCAATATCGAAAGGAACCGAGATCTTTGGGAGACGTATATTTTAAGTTTCGACAAAATCGAATAAGCATTGTGACCTGCAGAGTGTCCACAAGCAAACTGTGAACGGATCGACGGACGGACAGGGGCGACAACAATATACGTTCACATGAAAATGTGGGCGTATAAAAACTACTTCAACACTTTCCAATTGTATAATGCATTTAATAATGTACTATTAGGCCTACTTAAACAACAAATAAAAAGGCTAATTTTAAAACAACAAATATATTTATTTATACGTTTATGACGAAAATAAGATTCGAAAGAATAAAAATTTCATACTTCAAATTATTGGTAAATAGCTTAAAAATATTTTAGTCTTCAATATATTTTATCCGATTGAAAATGACAAAGACAAAAGAAAATATTAGCTTTCCTATCCCAGGCTGTTGTAGCAACAATAAAATCAAGCACCATTTTGGCAATCATAACTCGCTTTAAAATGATTCCACCTTGTTATTTTTCAGCACAAATACACACAATCGTCTAGCGTATATACTTGTCGTTGTAGATTCGTAACTGTTCGCTCTATTTTACGCGTTAAATGGTTATCTACAATGAAATAAATACTGCCAGATGTGACAGGCGACGCATAACCAGTACTTCATCGCAAGTTACCATTGATTCAGCTACAATTTCTACTGTCCGAACGATCGTAAATATTAAACATATTTCTTCGAATATGAACAAACTACTTAACTTTGGTTATTATAAACTTACCCGTGTGTTTGAAATTACCCCCCGTTAAATAAAATCCATTGTCCAAATAAATATTCCAACGAATAAAAAAAAACTCTTGAAAAATTTTACGTATTTAGTGTCCACAAGCTAAACACATGTGATTTTTCGTACAACCGTGGTAGTCGGGTCATAGCCTCCAGATCCGTGACCATTTCTCAGGGAACAAGGTTTGACAATGGTTTCTGATAGGATGGACCCTAGTGAAGATATTTTTAGTTTGCTACTTCTGATATCTACGGGCTAACTCCAGGAGAGCCGAAAATTCAAGATGGCGGCCAAAAATGGCCTGAAATTGACCTCGACAAGCATGGTTGGCGAAATCACCCGTGTATTATATCATTTTATTGGTTTTGTTGGTCACCCGACTCATTTTGGACAGTTTCCAATTCATTTCACAAATAGTTGATCCAATATGGCCGCCAAAATCCAAAATGGCGACAGAAATTGGCTCGAAAAGTATTCTGTATTATAGCAACATACACGAGTGATATGTTGTTTCAGGGGTTGTGGGGGACGAGAAACGCGAATATGTTATTTCCAAGCTGTTAGAACTAATTTGAAAGGAAATAGCATACAAAAAATAAGCATTTTCGCGACTACCGACCAACACGTGTAATAAAAACAACCGTAAATTGTTCCAGACATCCATGAACCTAATCCTACATATATTACAGCTATCATAATACATTATAATGCACTGTATAATAATGTATTAGGCAGTCGTTAATCTCAGGAAATATGTGTCAAAAGTCTGAGTATTTTGAGTCATCTATAGAAGTTACGCACTCAGATTGAGAAGTAATCTTATTTTGGGAGTTATCGAAATTGTTTAAAAATGTGGATTCTGCAACATAACGTAGGATTGATAGTTAGCCCTGTTGATATTTTGCCTTAAAATATCATGAACTTGTGATAAATGCATGGTACACACTATAAATCGTATGCTTCCAAGTTACTGAATAGTTTTTGTTCAAATATTAGTGACCGCTTCCAACTTGTGGCATTTATAGTCTTTTCAAAGGGTATGCATGTGGGCACTTAAATCCCAACAGTTATATTAACAAATCTATTTGTTTTAAATAATGGCCCTATAGATATATCTGAAACGCGTAAGAATTATACCCTAAGATGAGAAATTAAGAGTAAATCTGAAAGCAGTTGAAGAATTTTGATGAATAGTAGCATGGATGTCGATTAGCTTTCAGTTTTTGAGATTTAATCTAATGAAATTGCTCGATCCCAATTTCATGTGGTGCAAAAGTACCTTGATAAAGTAAATTTAGGACCCCCCCCCCGTGAACCCTTTATTGGGTTTCAACAAAATTTGGTAGGTATGTTGATTGGGTAGTGCTTGTCCAGATCCGTTCATGCGCCATGCACCTATTTCATGGGGTATCCAATCAAAGAGTAAAATTAAAATTACGTTTGTAGAAATTTAAAATTATCGCTGTTACCTTTGTTGTGAAAGGTTTATTTCATCGTTTGAAATGTTTCTTTTCTCAAATTCTCAGTAGTAGTATTGGATTGGCGGTTGGGACAAATGATGTCCCCGGTATCATTAAAACCCTTGCAGGCTGCCGAAACTGGCACCGTGAAGGAACATATATAGACATTTTCGCTTTCTTGATTCTCTTAAAACTCATGATGGACTCCGGCTAAATCCAGAATCTACTGCCAAGATTATGCAGCTTTTAACGGAACATTTTGACTAAAAATATTTCAACACAAATTTATCTTTAAAGGACAATATTGGTGTCAGTCATTAATACATATGTGATAGAACTGGTTAAACACATTCCAAATATAATTTTAACACAGAGATCATTGCTACGATAGATGAGTAATACAGGTGTCATGAATCGAAAGTGACGAATGCCATTTTTGTAGCATTGCTATAGTCGTTAATCGACCAATGGCGAACTAAATTTTGGTTGGTGATTATAGTCCAGGTCTCACACTACCATATTATAATGGTCACCCAGTGCAACCTCTCTTTCCGTAGGTTTCATGACACTACACAAAATACGTGTCTGCAGACACCTGAATTATACCCTTTCTTCAAATTGCGGTAACTCCACTGAAGCAGCTTGACCTGTTCTAACAACATAAAACAATAAAATCGTTGTCAACTAACCTTCAAAAGTATGAAAATTTGCATCGAAAGTTGCGAAATTCTTGACTTTTCGCGTCGAATTTCCGTTTCTTAAGTGTTGGAATTTCGTCCGTACATTCCGGACATGTCCTACGCTATTTCATCAATCTAGTCTTGAACAGAAGTCATTGCTTCTCTTTGGTAGGACTATTTATCAATCCAATAATATTAAGTATTAACTTAATCTACGTGATTACCTCGGTGGTTTCTCCATTGCTGGACAATTTAATCTCATTGATATTAACCGACAGGACGTAGAAACTAGTCCTTGGTGTCGCATATTATCCTAACAGTATATAACACCCCAAATCAATGGACAGTCATTATAAATTCCAAAACCTCTGTCTATTGTTAGCATTAAACCTTTAATTTTTTTTCCGTAATGAAACTATTTCTTTTAAGACACCATATATAAATTCCCATCTACAGTGGCAGTTTCCCGCGATCTCGATTATTGCACGAAAATAGCTTACCATATAAGGCAGTGCTTACTACGAAACTACTGTATGTGTTATATGTCAACGGTGTCGTGCGCCATATGCTGAAGTTATGTATGCCTTTTAGAAGCGATTTAACTATCAATGTAATTTTAAAATACCATTTTACGAAAATGATTTGACATCACCACAAGTAATTCTCATTTCAGACGCTTTCTTTCATTTGCTGCCGTATAAACAAAGACTCGTAATTTTGGAGGAATATTACTGCCGTGAATTTGATTGAAGCAGGCACGGATCGGCAAATTTCATTCTATCGTATTACGAAAGCAGGTAATTTTGTAGCAATATTACTGACATAGATTTGAATACCATACGGGAATTAAATATGAATAAGCGGTTGCCATGCAAGATACGCCCACATTTTGCAAGAGATGGACAGAGAACAAGCTAAATAAAAAGCGATTTTTCGTACATCATCCAGTATTTTTACAGTCCGACATGCGACAATATCAAAAGGAACCAAGATCTTTGGGATATAAAAGTATATATAAAAGTTTCATCAAGTTGAATAAAAATTGTGACATCAAGAGGGACTACAAGCTAAAAAACGTGATTTTTCGTATATTCAGGGGTCATAACTCAGGAAGTTACGGTGTGATATGAGCGAATATCGAACAGAACCGAGATCTTTGCAATATAAACATACATTTTAAGTTTTATCAAAATCGGATAAAAAAAATTGTGTTCTCTAGAATGTCCACAATCTTGGAATTACATATTTTTACACTTTTTTGCGTATGAGGAGCGGCCATTTTGTCCGACAGTTTCGGTCCGATTTTCATGAAACTCGAAATTAGTCGTCATTAAGGCGTAACGGTGATATATTGAAACGGTTTTTATAATCGGATAAAAATTATGACATCTAGAAGAACTTCAAGCTAAAAACGCGACAGGGACCGAGATCTTTGGGATCTAAACATATATTTCAAATCTCATCAAAATCATACAACAATTGTGACCTCGGGGGTGTCCACAACCCTGGAATTACATACTTTTACACTATTTGTGTACAAGGAGTGAGCATTTTATCCGGCAGTTTCGTCCGATTTCCACGAAATTAGAACCCCGTCATCATTAGCGTGTCACGGTGATATATTAAAACGTTTTTTAAAATCGAATAAAAATTGTGACCTCTAGAGGGGGCTACAAGCTAACAACGCGACTTTTTGTAAATCATTGGCCATAATCCAGGGCGTTAACATCCGATATGCGGGAATATTGAAAGGACCTGAGATCCTTGGGTTATAAACATACCTTTTAAGTTTCATCAAAATCGGATAAAAATTGTGACCTCCACTGAGTGTCCACAGGCTAAAAACATGATTTTTCGTAAAATCAGGGGCCATAGTCCACGAAGTTACGGTCCGATACATGCCAATATCGAAAGGAAGCGAGATCTTAGGGACATAAACCTATATTTCAAGTTTTGTTGAAAGTGGATAAAAACTGTGACCTGTAGAGTGTCCATAAACAAATTGTGGACGGACGGGCGGACAGGGGCGACTACAATATACGTCCACAGGGGCGATTGTTGCTGGGGAGTAGGCTCGACGGGTCTACCAAACCCTATGATGAACTAAAACGGCCGACCCCCACCTTCGAACATCTGCATGATATTGCATGGTTTTCTCGTGGAATGACTCTTAAGGGGTTTGAGGGAGTCAAAAATTTACACTATCAAGGTGTTGTTTCGCCAAAAGTATGACACCAAGCAATTGCATTCGATAACTAACATCCATGCCAAAATTCTCCAATTACTTTCGGACAAACTCTTATGTTTATCATCTTAAGAGGATCCTTACCACATTTCAGAAAAATCCATTCAGTCATTAGGAAAAAGGAGCAGATTTTGTATTAAATGTCTTCTATTTAAGATACATTATGGGAGATTTTAATAGAGAGTTGGCCATTCTTGCTATAACAGTTCAAAAATTGATAATGAAAGAGAATATATTGAACATTTCAGTCAAATTACTTTATTCTGAACAAAGTTGTCACCATTGTAATTGTTGACTAGAAATAGGAGTTAACTCTCTCTTCACCTTCTCCGAGATTGACCGATCGTTTGATTGTCAGGCGTTAACTCCACCTACATAATCTCGATTATCAAATAACGTTTTCAATGGTTGTGGTACCGTTAGCCTATTCGGTTTGAGACGTGGTTGCAATTCAATTCGTGTCACATTTATTTTTACTACAAATTTTTCTGTAAACGCAAGTGACAAAAGAGCGTATAATACCGACATCCAAACTCTCATTTTAACAACAACTAAACATAATATCAAGGCCATATATCGAACTTTCAATCAAATTGACTGGCATGCGGCCTCGCTCAACAGCGGCCTCGCTTCGCACACTCTATCATTATTAGCCTCGATCTAAAATTTCCGGGAGTATGACGTCAACGTAACGGTAAATCTCCGCTTACGACGCCATTTAAAAATTTAATCAATCAATGAAATCATGTTTAAATCCAAGCCGAATCCAAGCCATCCGTGGGTCTACAGAGTTGATTTTGTGCTTGTTGTGTAAATAAAGATCTAATATATAATTTCTATGACATCTGAAGCCTAAATAAAGAATTGCAATAATCAGATTTAGCTCTTGCATAATGTATGTTTAAGTCTTAAATGTGTTAGGACTTAGATGTCTATACCCTTTTAAAAGACTATGGATGACCCAATTTTGATGCGCACACTATATTATTTAGGAGATAAACACCCCCTGTTTCGCATTTAGAGTGGTTATTGTCCAATAGACATGTCCTGAGATCATTAGGACCCAAGACGCGTTTAGCATGTTACAATAGAAAACATCTATTCAGTGACTTAGAAGGATAACATACGTAGTATGTCACTAGATTGTGATAGTTTTATGCAAATGGGCTAAAGAGCTAAATATCAACCCTACATTATCTATGCTGCATTACAGAATCCACAAGCGCCTCTCTGGAATGGTTGGAGAGTAGTGAATAGGAAGTGTTAACTATGTGATACACACGCGATTATCTATATCCTATGCGTTTAAAACAACTTCTCAGTCAATTTCTCCCAAAATAATAACACTTCTCAATCTGAGTACGCAATTCTGATAGATGACTCATAAAACTGAGACTCGCTGAACATGTTTTCTCAGATTTGATAGTCATATTGCGGAATACATTATTATATATTGAATTAGAATGTATTATGATATCTGAAATATATGCAGAATGAGATTCATTGATGTCTGGAACAAATTATGGTTGTTGTTATTACACGTGTTGGTCTGTAGTCGCGAAAATGCTTAATTTTTGTATGTTCTCTCCTTTCAAATTAGTTTAATTAGCTTGAAAATGGCATATTCGTGTTTCTCGCCCCCACCCCGACCCACACCCACCCACAACCCCTGAAACGACATATCACACGTGGGTGATGCTATTGGTAATGAAAGAATACTTTTCGAGCAAATTTCTGTCGCCATTTTGGATTTTGGCGACCATATTTGATCAATCATTTGTGAAATCGACTGAAAACTGTCCAAAATGAGTCGAGTAAACAACAAAACCTATAAAATGATATATAATCTTCAAAAAAAAAAAATGTAGAGGATATTCAGAAACTTCAAGTTTTGTTGAAAGCAGATTAAAATTGTGAACTGTAGAGTGTCCACAAACAATTGTGGACGGACAGGGGCGACGACAATATTACGATTGTACACTTCAAAAAAAAGTAGGGGATATTCAGAAACAATACAAAACTGCGGAAATGCACTGCTGTTTTTATTAGAGGTAACAAGTGTATGTTAATAACAGGTCAATTGCCTACACATGAACATAAACAGTTGATATTGGCGGCTTACCTAACGGTCCTATTTCACTCGCAAAGAGATACACAGTCAACAGTGAAAATGGACGTTTTTGATTTGTGATTTAATGGTAATTGCTCCACCAATCCTCAGACATTCAGCAATTCGTCGTGGCATGCTCCTAATCAACCGTTCAATCACGATTTGGAGCAATCTGACCCATTCCTCTTGCAGTGCCACGGCCAATTCTTGTAGTGTTGTCGTTGTCGTACACGTCTTCCGATCATGTCCCAGACATGCTCTATAGGGGAAAGGTCAGGACTTATGGCTGGCCAAGGCATATGGGCAATATGGGGACGCTGAAGGTAGTCATTCGCGACACGAGCGCGGTGGGCACGGGCATTATCATCTTCAAAGATGAAACGTCAACCTGCACGTTGAGCAAAGGGTAGAACTATCGGTGCCAGGATGTGGTCACGGTAGTACACACTAGTGACCCTTCCTTGAACAATATGCGGGGGGGGGGATGGCCGAATGGTTAGCACGTGCGCGCTGTATCATAAGGCCTGTCATTGAGTCAACTGGCGTGGTTTCGAATCCCCGGTTGTACGTGACAATGAGTAGGGTCGCCTGTCCAACCTCGTGGGTTTTCTCCGGGTCCTCCGGTTTCCCCCCACTGCTAAAGACCCCTACGCGCAAGCGAATTATTGAAATAAAATTAAACCATGTGTTAGTCCCAAAATGACCTAGTTTGTGTCGAGTGGACGTTAAACCCCATTTCTCTCTCTCTCTCTTTCTCTCTTGAACAATATGCAGGTCTGTTCTGTCAGTCATGTCGATTCCTCCCCATCTCATAACAGACCCACGTCCGAATCTGTCATGCTGTCTGACGTTAACGTTAGCATGACGCTCATTTACACTCCTCCAAACGCGAGCACGCCTATCGGTGAAATTCGGAGTAAATCTGGACTCATCTGAGAACATTACACGTGCCCATCGACGACTACCCTAATTTCTACGCTGCCTACACAATTGACGCCCGTTTGCCATGTGCTGGCGAGTTAATGGGGGAACAACACGCGGTCGTCGCACATGCAAATGGGCTGCATGTAGCCGATTTCTAATCGTTTGGGGTGTAACTCGAATTCCTGTAACTTGGTACCAGTTTATTAAAAGCTGATTGGCCGTTTGTCCTCGATTTCGCAGGACCTGTGTACGAATGTATCGATCCTGGATTTGTGTAGTGGTTCTAGGACGACCTGAACGAGGTCTATCATCACCATTGTGTGTTTGTACCGGTTCCACAGTCTGCTGATCACAGACTGTGACACATTAAGCATGTTGGCTACTGCTCGCTGTGTAGAACCCATTTATAGCATGCCAATAGCACGTAGACGTTCATCATCTTGAAGACGTCTCATTGCAAATTGAACGTAACACACTAAAGTGTCTTGAAGTGTCATATTTGACAATGAACCCCTCCCACGTGTATGGCGCTATTGCGTGTCGGGGGTTTCGATTCCCCGGTTGTACGTGACAAGGAGTAGGGTCGCCTGTCCAACCTCGTGGGTTTTCTCCGGGTCCTCCGGTTTCCTCCCACTGGTAAAAGACCCCTACACGCAAGCGAATTATTGAAATAAAAAGATTAAACCATATGTTAGTCCCGAAGTGACCTAGTTTGTGTCGAGTGGACGTTAAACCCCATTTCTCCCCCTCTCTCCCCCTGTCTCTCGCGCTATTGCGTGCCGCATGTGCAGCTCAGTGGTTCTGTTGGTTCTGTGAACATACTCTCAAAGTATGTCATGTGTCCATGACTATTTATCACATTACAACCCGCCAACAATGTTTGTCAAGGTCAATTTCAGACCATTTATGGCCGCCATCTTGGATATTCGACTCTCCTGGAGTTAGCCCGTAGATTTCAGTAGCAAACTACAAATATCTTCACTAAGGTCCGTTCTATCAGAAACCATCGTCAAACCAATTTCGACAGGAACCGATACCTTTGGGATATGAACCTATATTTCAAGTTTCGTCAAAATCGGATAAAACTTGTGACCTATAGAATGTCCACCAACAAATTGTGGACGGACGCACATGAAGGACGACAATATACGTCCAAATCTGGGCGTAAAACATACTTCACACTTATGAAATGTTTTCGATGTCAACTGTCTTGGAAACATGTTCAACAAACAGGGGCCATAATCCAAGATGTTACTGTCCGATATGTGTCAGTGTCAAAAGATATCAAGTTTCGTCAAAATTGGATAAAAATGGTAAGCTCTAGTGTCCAAAAGCTAAAAACGAGATTTTTAGTAAAATCCATGACGTTACAGTCCCATACATGGCAATATCGACGGGAACCGAGATATTTGGCATATAAACGTCAAAAGCGGATAAAAATTGTGACCTGTAGCGTGTCCACTTACAAAATGTGAAGGGACGAGCAGAGAGAGGGGCGACGACAAATTGACGACCCTTTAAAAGTGTAACTGGGTTACTTCTTTGCTTCCCTCGGTTGTAATCGACAGTGTCTGTTTTTAATGGGAGTGGACCCTGATGACATTCGCAAAATAGACAGTGATGACATTTTCTTGAGCGACAAAACTAGAAACCTGGCAGGGTTTGAAATTGCTTAATTTACATCATGATTCTCAATTCAGATATTGGCTGAAGGTGACATGGTTCATTGCTGAAATGGTGTGAATTTTAGTTACAGACCACAATATCTGTCGTTATTAACGTTTTTGTTTCATTTTCTACCTGGCTCTGAGCATTGCAGATCGAATGATATGGTAAAGTAGTTCTGTACATCAGTATTTCTAAATATCCAGGAATTTTGTTTACTGTGGTCCTCTGCTTTATAAACAGCCCAGCAGGTCTAGCTTCCTACGTTTAGACGCAAAGGGGGAAATTAAGGAAATGTTTCTTTGTTCAAAAATTGATTTGGACTAAATTCGTCTACATTACACGAGTAGAAAAACCTGGTTCAAATGATTTATCTTTAAAATTGCTGCTATACATACATCCGAAAAACCTTTTTAGGCCAGCAAACTGTAGCATTAGTAACAACAATCAAGGACATAGTCTAGTTTTTAGGATATAAGCAGCACAACATGTACTTACTGAACATCAATAATTAACGCTACAAAATATATAGTAGCTCCACAAGGAAGATTCTACTCCGCGTCTTGGTACTTTCTAGGTGCTCGTACCTTGAACAAATAAAAACTTGAAACAAAAGCCCTGGTTGATCTAGAATTGCTTAAGGTTGGTTTAAAATATTTATTGTAACATTATTAACACGAAACACGTGATTTACGGAGATATAATTTCCTGTAGTATTCCAGTAAACTAATTCTATCAGTAGTCGAGCAGTGTGGTTTAATATAAAACCAAACTACGATCCTCGTCAAATTCATTACTGAATCAGTTAGTTTATCTGGTGATAAAAGCTTCGTTTACTGATCTGAGCCTGGCTCTGCGACAGGTATAAAATGACAATAGTGTATGATTGACAGATTGATGCCTAGGGTCCAAGATCTAAGTGTTCTCCGGCCAAAGCGTAAAATAATTTTGACACTGTCATGAGGCTTTCTTTGACGTACTGTAGTCTTAAATATCCGTCACTAGTAGTGAGGGGAGAGGCCTCGCAAGGGGACTATAGCCTAGGGCCCAAATTCGACCGTGACTGACACGAACGTGAATTTGAAAGTATCATTTCAATAAAGTCCCGTAATCGCATATGTTCCCCTGTACTAGCATATAAAGTGCTTAACAGTTTATATGTGTTCGTTAGCACCAAGGGCATCACTGAAAACTTTCCGTGAATTCACAAAGGCAAATTTTGAGCGTAAAATCATTTTGAAAGCCTACATCGGAGGCAAACAGCAACAGAGTACTTTGCCTGTGTTGACAAGGTAAGAACGAGTACGTCACGTGAATGAAGTGTTTGATGGCGTAAATACGGCACAACAATATCTCACGCGATAAATTAAGATTCCAGCCACTATAAGAGCACCAATAAAGCTAATAACACTAACAATCATAGCTACTAATATATCCATGTTGAAATGTTAAAGTTCACAGAGTTAAGGCTAAACACAGTAAACCTTGAATACAAACATTTAGTGCTCGCTAACACATCCTAGAACACCGCAAAAGCTTAAAAACGGTGTTAGTTAATACAAAATACAACACTAAAAGTTATCTAGGTAAGGTTTCCACACAAAATTAAACTGGTAAAGTAATTCTATAGGTGTTGTAAGAAATACTGGTTACACCGAGGCTTCAAGGTGATTTAACCACAAAGTACAACACAGCATAACCTTTACACGATATTCAGCAAGTTAATTCACATGTGCGACAAACACGTCTATTTTAGTCAGCAGTTAACCGCTTAGTACAATTTAAAGCATGGCCACAAAGTCCATCAACCACATGCGCCTTTACTCAATTATATTAAATGAATTTGATTTTCCGGAAATTTATGTTATCCAGACAAAGTTAACACCATTTTGTTTTAAAAGACATTGTACTTCGATACATTTCTAGATTAAATTCAATCTCACCACCAACATATAACAGAACCCATTTATTAAACTTCCAGTGTGATTAAGTCTAACGCTACTGTAGACACATTTCCATACAGCGTTGATTTTAAAAAAATCGATATTTGATTATCCGAATCTTGAAGAAACTAAACACCGAGAAAAATTAAATGTTATTGCTGTTCTCGTCCAAAGGTTTCATATAGTTGGATATATCTCCATGGTAGTACGGGCCCATCTATGACAATATCACCGTTTTCTAGACATATTTTTAGCGTAAGTTTGCAAAGTTGAAGTGAATGAGCTTTTCACAACAATAGCAAATCCGAATCAAACACTTTAATTGTAGACACGTTGACATTTCCAAATCACAGTCGGGTAAATTTATCGTCTCGAATTTTTCTAATGATACATGTACCATATTATTGCTGAAATATATAAAGGATAAAGTTGAGGTATTGCGCATTCAAAACAAATGTGTCTTAGTTAATAAAGTCAACAAAATTGAAGCAGCAGATTTCATAGGATATCCGTGATGTGATGAAATATCCCATTTTTTCTGAAATAAGCCGCAAAATGTACCAGGACATCGGATAGCCACATGATACCAGCAAACGCCTTTTCTGCCAGTACTTCAACACTGAATTACCTACATATACTTATCTACTAAAACTATTTGGCACTACTCATTAAACCTGCTAGAATGCGTGTGTCAGACATGAGTGCAATCATTGTTGAATACTTGATACCGTTTTAAATATATAGAGTAAGTGGGTTAGATATAAGTGTAGATAGCATTGGACTGGCTAACTGGTCTGTATGTGCATGATAAAGCACGAAACTGAGGTTATGCTGCGGAAAGAAAGACTAAAGAAAATAACCCCAGAAAAAGAAATACCGAGGCCGGTAGGCCGACGTTTTTCTTTCGAGGTTTTTTTTTCTGAAGTCTTTCTTGCCCAGCATAACCAAAGTCGAGGACTTTATCTTGCTTATAAACCGTATATTGTTTACATGTACGTAAAATGAGAAGATCTCAGAATTGTAGTAAGAAAAATCTTATCATGTTTTCTTACGGAAAAAAAACTTACCCTATACAGGTTTAAAGAAAAACTTTCAGAAGAATAACCGCAAATTCCTATCTATACATTCAGTCCGCAAGTAATTCCGGGCATATAATATACCTCAAAGATCAAAGAGATTGACCATTAACACAAGGTACAATTTTATGGATACACAATTACTGAGTTTAATACTAAGCGACGTTTCGACGAGGATACTCTCGTCTTTATCAAGCAAATGATACAGGTATGTGAATAGTTGACATATTCACTCCAAACGGCTTTTGAGTCGGGCTTGCGCCGTACAAAAAACATGAGCAGAAGGGTTATTTTGCTTTGGAACAAGCTGGAAATATTGGATGTTCATTTTGGGAATACCCCACTGGAACTGTTCTTTGTGTTGTAACTCTCTATATTCGCGGTCAAACAGCAAGACGCTGCCTTTAACATAACGACTACCCAGCCTGTTAACAGTCTTTGTGTACTCGAGATAATCTAAAATTCCAGCCTCGTCGATGGCTTTGGTCTCAATCAATTCTTGCAGTATCCGATCATTGCCGTATCCCTATTGCCCTACCGTTAACTTTTTATAATAGTCCTTGTCTATTCGTTTGTATACCTTTATACCAGATTCATTGTTAAAGATGACGTCATCGCTATCATAAATAATTATGAACTAAGCGGGGCGTATTCTGGGATTTCGATGCCGAGTCATCAGAATAAATAGGAATTATTTTCCCATCAACCATACCTGTAGCTGTATGTGTTAAGGGCTCTTTGGGTCTAGTAGTAGTAGTAGATGTAGCACCGGTCAGCATACTATCATAAAATTGAGCGTGGGGTCGGCCTTGTACCGTATTTTGTGTTACAGGGTCAGTGGCCTGAAGTTGACGAATCGCTTCCTTTTCTCGTTCTATTTCACGCCGTATGTGTATTTTCGTACGTTCAAGACGAATCTGTGCTAATCGTTGTTCAAGATTCAATAATTCTGTTGTGGCGACAGTGTCCTTATCATTAATTGTAGTGACCTTAACAGGTGCAGGTATCCCGGCCATCTGATTGTGAGACTGATCGATTGCGGCATCAGCCCTACGGATAAAATGAAGCTCATCTGCAAACTGCAGAATTTTCGTCGTCGAAACCGTCGTCGGAGTCAGAGAGTTCTAACAAACCTGTAGTTTTTGTAGTTTTACTTTTAGAAGCTTTGCTAGCCATTTTAAAGAGAATTTTGCAGAATGCCGCCAACAACCGCACCCTGCTTTGGATGCACGACGCCAATACGGAGGGAGGCAACTCCATAAACCAAAATGATGCATTCGGTAGTACACGTTCATTACCAAAATATATTTTATATATATTTAAACAACACTTCGTAAATGATTCTTGCATCACCATTACTCATTAAAGATGCATTACGCAAGATCTAAATCTGCCTTTTGCAGGTCTTTGTTTTGGCTTCAAATGTTATATAAATTATTATTCAGTCATTTATTAACATGACAAGCCCATAATAAATAGATTAGAACGCACGCGAGATAAAATTTAACGACAAAATGGATAATTGAAACTTTGTCTCGTTTGGCCAGTACTATTGCTACGATAATAAACCGCCTACGTTACATATTCGAACACTCGTAACTTCGCTCAAAGTAATTTGAATGAAATTTTCAATGTAGTAATGTTTCATTATCAAATTTTGAACTACTATAGCAAGCACGGGTGGCTCTTAATGTAAAACTTACACAATACATCTTTAAACACCGTCTAGTTATTAATGCTTTCAGTGAAATCTATTTTCAGATTCGAACTTGACTTTAATAATAGTTCTGATAACAAGAAATATTATCCTCACAACATAGTTAGAATACATTTGACACAATAATAATGGAAGGTATTATTTGGATCTGATTATGCTATCAGTGCCCACAGGGAAATCTGTTTACAGATTATGAAATTAACTGAAGTAGAAGCCTTCCTAATACAAGAAATGTTATCCTTTTATCGGAATTATCAAATGTCAAATAATGGAATGCTATTGTTTAAATCTGTCCCAATTATTGCTAACAATTGTTGTTGCAATACAAAAGTTCAAGCTCCGTGTATATTTCAGTATCGATCACTGTCGGTAATGTATATTTTAATTACACCCGCGTGTGGCTCTATACTTTGGAACCTTAAAATATACGAAAATCTGTCTAAAGTTTTTCGTTATTATTTTAATCAATAATTACTAATTATTTCTGCATTGTCTTATAGGTTATGGTTTCCTTTAGTCATTACAAATGGCATTCGAAACCACAGATATACACGACTCGTGTACTGGTTTAAAATGGCCATTATGTCTTAAATATTGGGTATTGGGATCCCATATTTTTACGGGAACATATATGCGCTTGAGTTATCTGTATATTGTGTCCTGTCCGTAGGTTTTATCTTGTATAATTATTTGTGTTTGGCCTGGTCAAATATTGAATTTTAATTCGTGTTTTAAATTTCGAGTTTTATGGAAAACGAACTCTTAAGCGTTTTAGTCAACCATTCTTGGTGCATACTTTGGAGAGAAAATCTAAATGTTACAAACAGAATAAACATGAAAATGGCCGACGGAAGTTAGTGACTAGGATGATTTAACTTTCGTAAGTGGAGAATACATTTTACTGACGTGAAGAATACATTTTACTGACGTGAAGAATATGTGAAAACAAAATAATGTCGTAATAGCAGAGAAGTCGAACTAGAACTATTATTATAAATGCATTTTTATGGTGATGTTGCTTTATGGGTAGAAAATTCAATCGCGTCTATCACAGAGAGAGGGTGAAATGGGATTTAACGTCCACTCGACACAAACTAGGTCATTTCGGGACCAATATGGTTCAATTTTATTTCAATAGTTCGCTCTGGCGTAGGGTCTTTAGCAGTGGGAGGAAACCGGAGGACCCGGAGAAAACCCACGAGGTTCGACAGTCAACCCTACGTTATGATACATCGCGCAAACTCTATCCATTCGGTCACCCCCTTGTCTATCACGCGAAATATAAGTGGAGCTTGAGTCAAGTCATTTGAGATTCCAGAAACAACACACCATTTCCTTATATGCATTGTTAGTCGACGTTGTCTCAAGTATAGCATTAGAGATCACGATATACAAAAATGATATTTATTAAAATCAGAAATGAAATGATATTTGCGTCTATTAACAAGCGGTTGTACAGAGAACAAACTTTTTTTTTTCGTACAATCAGGGGCTATAATCAAGGAAGTTACGATCCGAAACGCGCAAGTATCATATTGAACCCAGTGACCTCCAGAGAATACACAAGCTAAAACGTGATTTTTCGTACAATCAGGGGCCATAATCCAGGAAGATACGGTCCGATATGCGCGAATATCAAAAAGAAACGAGATCATCTTTGGGATATAAAGATATATTTTAAGCTTCATCAAAATTGGTTACAAATTGTGACCTCTAGAGGCACCACAACCTTGCTATTACACACTTTTACACTATTTGCGTACAAGGAGCGGCCATTTTCGGTCAAATTTTGACAAAATTCAAACTCAACTATCATTAGGGTGTAACGGTGATACATACAAACGATTTTTAAAATCGGATACAAATTGAGACCTCTAGATGGTCCACAAGCCAAACTTCCGATTTTGGAATACAATCAGGCGTCATAATCCATAAGCGCAACAGATCTTTGGAATATAAACATTTATTTTAAGTTTCATTAAAATCGCCATTTTTTCGGGCAGTTTTGGTCAGATCTCCACGAAATTCGAACTTAGCCATCATTAGGACGTAACGGTAATAATATATTTGAAATCGGATACAAATTGTGACCTCTAAAAGGGGCAAAGGCTAAAACCGCGATTTTTTTGTACAATCACGGTCCACAATTCAGGAAGTTATGGTCTGATATACGTGAATATCGACTGAACCGAGGTCTTTGGGTTATGAGCATGCATTTTAAGTTTCATCAAAATCGGATAAAACTTGCGACCTCTACACAAGTTAAAAACATGTTTCTTCGTACAATCAGGGGCTATAATTCGTACAATCAGGGGCCATAAATTTGGGTTTTGCTTGGGGAATGGCAGCACGGACCCATAGTACATATAAGTTTTAATAATTCAAGTTAAAAGTGTTAAAGATTCGTTTGTTTGATCAAGTTAGGAATGCTTAATGTGTTTGTGAGTAGAGAAGTATCATTTTCATTTTGTTTAAGGGCAAGGTAAAGTGACACCATTTTGTCACAACACCTGAATCGATGAACAAAATTATTTCAAAAACCAGAACAACCGCCCTTGGATACAAAAGTCTAAAATAAAAAAAACATTACTCACAGACCATTGTTTTACTACCACTGGCCCTTTAAACTGATCTTGTGATCACTGAGGCGTAAATTTATGGTGAAAATATCGCAAAATGTCCAACAAACGCATGTTAAATCCCCACACTAATACGTTACCGATAACGTCTATAGCAGGTTTTCAATTCTCCCCCTGAAACGTTCTCTATAACGTCTATAGCATGTATTAAATTATTCCCCCTAAACGTTACAGATAACGTGTAACTCTAGTATATCCTGTAATATCATTTCTTCAAAGGTCAGCTTAATTCTATCATCAAAAATATGAATATTAACCAGAATTTTTTTAAAAATAAATTTATTAAGTAATGATAACAATCAATTAAAAAGTATAGGCCTAAATCAATATCACAAAAATCATACATCAATATCATAGAAAGAGTAAATAATCCTACAGTAATCAGAATCACAAAATCAGTATATAATCATATACATGTAGTAACACAGAATCAGTATATTATCATACAGTATCAGTACATCACAGCATCATTGTATAATCCTACAATATCACAGAATCAGTATGCATGTATAATCAGGCAGAATCAGTATTATAATCATACAGTATCAGTATTATAATCATATAGTATCACAGTCTCACAGAATCAGTACATGTATATTATCATAAAGTATCAGAGAATTAGTACATCATCATACCGTATCGGTATATAATCATACAGTATCACAGTATCAGTATATTATCATACAGTATCACAGAATCAGCATATAATCACAGAAATCATGCATCAATATAACAGAAACAGTAATCAGAATCACAGAATCAGTGTATAATCATATAGTATCACAGAATCAGTACATTATCATGCAGTATCAGTGCATCAAAGCATGATTGTATAATCCTACAGTATCACAGAATAAGTTCAGTATCAGTATTATAATCATATACTATCAGTATCATAATCATATAGTATCACAGTCTCACAGAATCTGTATATTATCATAAAGTATCACAGAATCAGTACATTATCATACAGTATCGGTATATAATCATAAAGTATCACAGAATCGATATAGTATCACACAATATCAGTATATAATCACAAAGTATCACAGAATCAGTATATTATCAGATAGTATCTCAGAATCAGTATATTATCATAGTATCTCTCTAATCACTATCTTATCATACAGTACCACAGTATAAGTGTATATCACATTTTATCACAAAATTTATTATACTCATACAGTATAACAGAAATGGGAATCACAGAATCAGTATATAATCATACAGTATCACAGTAATCAGAACCACAGAATCGGTATATAATCAACTAGCATCACAGAATCAGTACATTTAGTCATATAGTACCACAGAATCAGTATATAATCATGCAATATTAAAGTAATCAGAATGCCAAAATCTGTATACAATTATATATCACAGAAGCAGAACCACAAAATCAGTATATTATCATACAGTATCAAAGAATCAGTATATATATTGTCATACAGTATCACAGAATCAGTTTATGTATTGTCATACAGTATCACAGAATCAGCATATAATCATGCAGTATCAAAGAATCAGTATATAATTATGACCCATCACTATCATTTGTATCTTTTATGGTAACTCTTCTGTAATTATAAAACAAAATGAGGCAAGTTAGCTTTGGCATGAAATGTCTATTCAAATATCCAGTAAACTAATGAGTGGATGACAGCACATAATGTTTGTGCTTATTGTGTCCAAAATACAACCTTCTTCCATTTGCCCAATTCGGAGCAGTACAGTAGGTCATTTCCAAAATACCAATCAACCCCGAAATATCATATCAAAACTATTCCGATATGTTTACAACCAGTGTCTCAACTGGCACTGCTTCGAAGAAAGTATTTATAAGACATGCAAGTATAGAATGAATGAAATATGGTTTTATGGCACGTCAGCTCCAACGGGGCTATATTGCGCCAAACATATGGTGAATCTGAGACAAATTAAAACAATATCACATAAATGAATTTATATATGTAAATAAAAACAAATATCACAGAAAATATATTAATTAAAAATAAATATAACAGATCTTTTACATATATAAATATTTAAAACGATATACATGATTAAATATATACAATTAAAATTGATTATAAAAGTTTGTCTCTTTTAAAAATGTTAGCACTTTGTCATATAGCTCCGGTTGAGCAAATAGCTGACGTACTGACTGGCAACGGTAATATTTAGATCTAATGTTCTTGAGATGTTTGCACTCAATCAAGATGTGTTTCACTGTCAAAGGAACGTGACAGTGAACACATTCCGGTTGAGGCTCTCGCTTCAAAATGAAAATATGAGTTAAAAAAGTATGACCAATGCGAGAGCGACACAAAACAACTTCATCCCTCCTGTTGGTTCTATAGGAGTTGGGCCAATCTCCTAGGAGAGGCTTAATGTGATGAAGTTTATTTGTGCCTGCAAAATCCCAAGACCGTTGCCAGCGGTCATAAATAAAATGATTTATACACGAATTAAAATCTTTATATGATATTAAAAAGGGTGATTGGGGAAGATCTAAAGCAGCTTTGGCAGCAAAATCTGCTTGATCATTCCCCCTAATATCTACGTGACTGGGGAGCCAGCAAAAGACGACGTCTTTACTGTTGAACTCGTATGATAATAGCAGATGATAAACATCTGCTACTAATGGGTGTTCAAGCTGTTTGTTGTTAATTGCTTGAAGCGAGGACAGAGAATCAGTAAAGATGATATACTTTAAAGATGAAGAGGATTGTATGAACTCCAAGGCCTGAAGAATGGCCTGGAGCTCAGCTGTAAATATTGAAGCAGCAGGTGGAAGACACACAGAAATGGTCTCAGATGGCGTCACGGTAGCCGAGGCTACCCGATCACCATCTTTAGAACCATCTGTGTAAATAGGAGCATAATCACCATACTTAGACCTTAACTCTCTAAAGAGAGATTGGAACACCGTAGAGCTAGTATCTCTCTTTTTATGTTGAGTTAGATCGAAATCGATCTTTGGGGGAGATATAGCCCACGGTGGAGTCCTAAAGACAGGGGTATTCGCAATACTGTCAAGGCTGATTCCAGCCTCAGACAAAAGGGGTTGTATGCGAATACCGAATGATGGAATAACATTAGTCTTCACCAGATACAAATGCTCATAAAGAGGTCTAAATATGGTGTTAAATGAAATGTGATTCGGAAGTGATGCTATTTTCGTAGCATACTGCATGGCCAGTTTATCACGTCTGTTGTGCAATGAGGGCTCATGCGCCTCGACGTATAAACTGTCCACTGGAGATGTACGAAATGCTCCTAAACTGATTCTAAGTCCCTGGTTGTGTATGGTGTCGAGCTCTTTGAGATAAGACTCGCGGGCAGACCCATACACAATACACCCATAATCGAGTTGTGATCTTATTAAAGCTCGATATAATCGGAGCAAGACCTTACGGTCTGCTCCCCAGTCGGTATTTGATAAGACTCTCAATATGTTGAGGGCTTTCAGACATTTCTTTTTTAGGCTTTTAATGTGGGGGATAAATGATAATTTCTTATCAAATATCAGCCCCAGAAATTTGGTTTCATCCACAACTGGAAGGCGGTTGCCATCCAAATAAAGTTCTGGATCTGGATGCAAACCTCGTTTCTGACAGAAATGCATGCATACAGTCTTGGATTTCGAAAAACGAAATCCATTTTCGGTTGCCCATTGTTGAAGTGAATTCAAACAAAGCTGCAACTTACGTTCGATTATCCGCATGTCTGTAGAACCATAGCACATCTGAAAGTCATCAACATAAAGAGCGCCGTTTGTACCTGGTTTAAGGCACGCTGGGATAGTATTAATTTTAATTGCAAACAATGTTGGAGATAAAATACTTCCCTGTGGAACCCCCCTTTTTCTGAGGAAATGGGTCAGAGAATATTGATCCCAGCGTACCTTAAATGACCTATCTTCCAGGAAATTTTTAATGAAGACAGGTAAGCGACCTCGTAGGCCGAGGTTATGGAGGTCGCGCATGATACCATGTTTCCACGTGGTATCATATGCTTTCTCCAGATCGAAAAATATTGCAACTAAATGTTGCTTCTGGATGAAAGCGTCCCTGACGAACGTTTCAAATCGAATGAGATGATCAAGAGTGCTCCTTTGGGACCGAAATCCACATTGGAGGTCTGTAATGAGGTTGTTGGACTCAAGGTACCAAACAAGCCTTCGATTGATCAATCTCTCCATGGTTTTGCAAATACAGCTAGTTAAAGCGATCGGACGATAGTTGTTAGGATTCGAATGATCTTTACCCGGTTTAGGGATGGGAATTATTGTGGCTTCATGCCACGAAGGAGGGAAATTGCCATCAACCCAAATCCGGTTAAAAAGATCTAATAAAATTAGGAGAGTTGGAAAAGGTAAATGTTTAAGAATTTGGTAATGAATTTCATCTGGACCAGTTGCAGTGTCACGAGCTCGTTTTAATGAATCCCGGAGCTCAGCAACAGAGAAATTTCCATTGTAGCATTCATCATTGCGGGACTTGAAATTAAGTCGCCTTTTCTCCTGTTGTGCTTTAATGCCCCGAAAGGCATCAGAGGAGAAATTGGATGATGAATTGAATGAGATACTACTGGCCAGAGAATTAGCAATATCAGGAAGTGTTGTTAAGGTGGTATTATCAAGATTTAGATGGTTAACTGATAATGCACTACTTTTACCTTTAATCCTACGAATCCTATCCCATACCGATTTGTATGTTGTACGGGAATTGATCCTAGAGACGTAACCTTGCCATGAAGACTTCTTTGCTTGACGTATGGTTCTACGGGCCTTAGCCCGGACCATCTGGTATGCCGCAATATTCTCCATGGAAGGATGGTTCTTTAATTGTCTCAAAATACGATCACGCTCTTTTAGAGCGGATTTGCAATCGTCATTATACCATGGTTTATTGAAACGTTTTGGTTTAGTCGTGGTTTGTGGAATCGCCTGCTCAGCTACATCTTGAAGAATTGAAGTGAATAAGGCCATGGGCTCATCTGCATCTTCTAACTCCTTTGCATCAAAAGAGAAGAGACACAGAGATTCAAATAGAGCCCAGTCAGCCTTATGCAACTTCCACCTTTGAGGTCTTTCGACCGGAGAGGGACCATTGTTTTCAATTACAATAGGAAAATGGTCGCTACCACACAGATCTTCATTTACCCTCCATGTAAAATCCTGAAACAGGACCGGAGAGCAAATGGTGAGATCTAAGGAAGAAAAAGAAGCTGTGGCAGGATGTAGATAAGTAGGCGAGTCATCATTTAATAAACACAAATTAT
This sequence comes from Patella vulgata, assembly GCF_932274485.2. NCBI lineage: Eukaryota > Metazoa > Mollusca > Gastropoda > Patellidae > Patella > Patella vulgata. The sequence continues at coordinate 48,617,491 of NC_065879.2, forward strand.
TAATATTAATGAAGTCCGCTATTTGTTTACCTCTGTTGTTATCATCTGGACTACCCCAGAGTGAATGATGACCATTGAAATCTCCCGTAATAATAAAAGGGAGAGGGAGTTGTGCAACAAGGTCATCAAGATCTCTGGGATTAAGATGTAAACTTGGTGGAAGATAAATAGAACAGAGTGTAATAGGAATATGCAAAGTCACCCTTACCGCAACTGCCTGTAAAGGCGAGAATAGGGTGACTTGACTCTGAGGGATATCTCCATTAAGAATAATAGAAACACCCCCATGAGCTCTACCATCACCAACTGCATGATGATGGTAACCAACAAAGTGTCTAAAAGACAAAGTGTCAGAATTCCTCAAGAATGTTTCCTGTAAACAAATAGCTAAAGGGTTGTAATTTTGAATTAAAAGTTGAACTTCATTAAAATTTGGTTTTAAACCACGACAATTCCATTGAATAATGGAATTGACCATTGTCAGGGATAGTTAATTTTTGGCGGCTTACTGACGGGGTCCTTATGGACATCCGCTACAGTAATGCCGTCCATCAGATCATCCCCATATCTATTATAGAGAGCAATAGGGTTTTGTGAACCCTTTTTCTCTCTATCACGCATCTTTGCCAATTTCTTTTCTTTCTTAGAAAGAACTTCTTGTGTAGGTGGAATACCCTTTGGCTGCGAACTTGACCCAGCAGAATTGGAATCAAGAGTAACAACTTCAGGGGGCAAGGGAGCAGGCTCCTTGCCGTTCTGGTTAGAAGTGTTGGGAATGGTCCCAACATCTTCAGTTTGAGGCAAGGAAGATGAGTCCTTGCCAGACAAAGATTTAATAATTTTATCCGAGCTCTCACTCGTTTGAGAAGAGCTGGATACCCCTTTATTATGATCTGATGTTAAAAGTTTAGGCATTTTCTCTTTTCTGGGCCAGGTTAGGTCAGTCTGAACAGAAATTGATTTTGTAGAAACTTTTGCAGCACTTGCGAAAGATTTCCCTTGTTGTGCAATGGGAAAAATTGCTGTAAGCTCTACTTGCTTTCTAGCATCAAAATATGGTATTTTCCGTTCAGACATAATCTGTTGGATTCGTTTCTCTTTCTGCCAAATGGGACATTCGCGAGAGTAAGCAAAGTGCTTACCCTTGCAGTTAACACAACAAAAATCCGCCTGGCAGGTAGCACTCTCGTGGCATCAAGACCACAACGAGCGCAGGTGTCTTTACCGCTGCAGACGGTTTTGCTGTGTCCAAACTTTTGGCATTTGTAACAGCGAAGAGGGTTGGAAATGTACGAATCAACAGGTATGTTAAGATAACCTGCCTTGAGAGTCTTTGGTATTTCGGGACGATTGAAAGTGAGGATATAGGTGCTTGTAGCAATCACCTTATCTCCCCGGCGTACGCTAATCCTTTTTACATGCGCGACGCCTTGAGAAGAAAGGTATTCCACCATTTCATCCTCACTGCTGCCTTCAAGATCCCGACAGCGAATAACTCCTCTACTTGAATTTAATGACCTATGCGGCGACACCTTGATAGGAATGTCTGCTAAGGATGTGGATTTACGCAGCATGGTTGCATGCTGTTCCTTAGCACATTCTATCAGGAGTGTCCCGTTTTTTAGTTTTTTGATAGCCTTGGGCTCACCAGCCAAGCCAGCTATGCCCTTGGTTATCAAAAAGGGTGAAATTTTTGAGAGGTCGGTAGAGGGACTCTCAATTAAGAGAAACCTCGGCCATGCCTTCATAATTTTTTGGGGGGTATTAAATAAATTCGAAACGTCCTCTGTATTAGGACGTTTCTGTTTTTTATTTCTTTCTTTAATTGATGTGGGGGGGATTGGGGAATCCATAAATGTGTTTTTTTTAAATTCACCCCTCGTCGTCCCCCAGGTTACTTCCCTGCCTACCAGGGGGAGGACTAGCACGGATATCCGGTGCATGGCCTCAGGGCTCGACGAGGGGTATACTCAAGCCAGAAAGTATAAATACTTAGCCAACCTGATTGACCCAAGCCGCCGCTCTGTAGAATGTACTCAGGACACAAAGGTAAATTTGCTGAGTGAAAACAACAAAGCAATGGAATTGGAAAAAACGTACATTCTACAGAGCTAAAAACGACCGAGTGGGCCACTCTAACCTCCCGTCTAGGTGAACCATGGGCCAAAGTAATGTGTTGCACAGAAAGGGCTCGCAAACCAAATCCCCACTCAATTACCAGGATTCCACTCTCCACCGACACGGGTCGCAACGCACGGCAAACACGTTGCCCCATTACGGGATCCTTTTAGTCGCCTTTTACGACACGCAGGACATACGAAGGGTATATTCTTATCACCCCCTACACCCCAGGGGGGATGCAAGTATAGACAGCAGTTGGCACAGTTTGAAATCTATATTCATTATAATAATTTTTGAAATATTTATACTTAAATAAAACTTTGCATTATATTGCAAATTCAACAGGTAGACATTTATTTAATTACAATTTTCCCAAAATATTGCTAATCAAAACCGGAAATTGCTAATCAATTGCCTAAATTTACCTCATTTGACTGGCAGTTCTGCAAATCAATCATGTTCGAAAAAATATTGAGAACCATGGCCGCAATAACATTTGAATATGTGCTATGATTCCTGATAAATGCTTTAGATAATTCTCAGCTAAGATTTTCGCAAGTCTGTTTAGATCTCCCCATCGAAGATAAGACAAATCTTTGGACTAGAGTCACACTTAAGTTTTGGACTTATGATTTTCTCTGGCCCAATGAAGTTTCACAAATACTGGAATTTTACCGACTGATGGACTGACTTTTGTGGCAATATTTGAGGGTATCTCCAATGAAATCATTGATCTCTTTAATAGTACTGTTTATATCTAATTTTCTACAGGCTTCTGAAATCAAATTTAAGATTAGTTAAACATGTGTTAGTGTTAGGGTGCATTTTAACCAATATTTCAAAGAACAGCTTTTCTACTTCAACAGATTTAATTTTTTTCATTATTTACAGAACAGACAATACATGCTTTGCTCAACTTTTACTAAAGCTTTATGTTTCGATAGCAATTGTCACAAGTTAAAACCTTAGCCTACACAAAAATTTTCAAAGTTATCAAGGGCAATAACCTGGGCAGTAATTATCGGAAATCACTGAAACCCAATAGAATTCTTCATCTCATGACATTAAACGATGTGTATGATAAATATAAACTTAATCAGATTATGATTTTGTTGACAACCTTCTTCGCCTAGGTGTTGTGGTAGATTAAAAAATAATTCAACAGAGAAATTTGTTTCCAAGAAACTTCTAATTATCAAAATGCACTACCACTATAATAAATAGGTTTATGTTTGTACAAGCTTAACCTTATCATGTATGCTCTGGAATACAAAATTGTAAAAGGAACAAGCGGTTGTCATGCAAGATATGCAAGGTGAACACGCTAAAAAGTGATTTTTAGTACAATCAGGGGTCATAATCCAGGATGATATGGTCCGACATGCGACAATATCAAAAAGGAACCACAAGTTTCAGGATATAAAATTGTGACATACATGTACATGTATACATGTTGGGGGTCCAATACCTTGGTGTTACATAATTTTACAGTATTGATGTACAAGGAGCAGCCATTTTTTTTTGTCTGGGAGTTTCGGTACCATTTTCACAAAATCCAAAAACAAATGTCATTAGGCTGTAACAGTGATATATTTGACCGTTTTTATACGCCCACATTTTCATGTGGACGTATTATGCCGTCGCCCCTGTCCGTCCGTCCGTCCGTCCGTCCACAATTGTTTATGGACTCTCTACAGGTCACAATTCTTATCCGATTTTGACGAAACTTGAAATGCAGGTTTATCCCCAAACGATCTAGGCTGCTTTCGATATTGGCATGTATCGGATCGAAACTTCATGGATTATGGCCCCTGATTGTACGAAAAATCACGTTTTTAGCTTGTGGACCCTATAGAGGTCACAATTTATATCCGATTTTGTTGAAACTTGAAATGTAAGTTTATAACCCAAAGATCTCGGTTCCTTTCGATATTCGCGCACATCGGACCGGAACTTCCTGAATTATGACCCCTGATTGTACGAAAAATCGCGTTTTTAGCTTTTGGACCCTATAGAGGTCATAATTTTTATCCGATTTAAAAAACCGTATTATTATATCACCGTTACACCCTAAGGACGGCTGAGTTCGAATTTCGTGAAAATCGGCCCAAAATTGACAGACAAACTGGCCGCCGTTCGTTCTCAAATACCGTAAAAATATGGTATATCAAGGTTGTGGACCCTATAGAGGTCACAATTATTATCCGGTTTTGTTGAAACTTGAAATGTAAGTTTATAACCCAAAGATCTCGGTTCCTTGTTTGCGCATATCGTATTGCATCTTCCTGATTGTTCGAAAAATCACTTTAGTATTTAATTTTAAAAACCATTATCCGATTTTGTTGAAACTTGAAATGTAAGTTTATAACCCAAAGATCTCGGTTCCTTTCGATATTTGTGCATATCGGACCGTAACTTCCTGAATTATGGCCCCTGATTGTACGAAAAATCGCGTTTTTAGCTTATGGAGTCCACAATGTGGACCCTATAGAGGTCATAATTTTTATCCGATTTTAAAAAACGTATTAATATATAACCGTTACACCCTAAGGACGGCTGAGTTCAAATTTCGTGAAAATCGGCCCAAAATTGACAGACAAAATGGCCGCCGTTCGTTCTAAAATAGCGTAAAAATATGGTATATCAAGGTTGTGGACCCTATAGAGGTCACAATTTTTATCCGATTTTGTTGAAACTTGAAATATAAGTTTATAACCTACAGATCTCGGTTCCTTTCGATATTTGCGCATATCGGACCGTAACTTCCTGAATTATGGCCCCTGATTGTACGAAAAACGCGTTTTTAGCTTTAGACCCTATAGAGGTCATAATTTTTATCCGATTTAAAAAAACGTATTATTATATCACCGTTACACCCTAAGGATGACTGAGTTCGAATTTCGTGAAAATCGGCCCAAAACTGACAGACAAAATGGCCGCCCTTCGTTCTCAAATAGCGTAAAAATATAGTATATCAAGGCTGTGGACCCTATAGAGGTCACAATTTTAATCCGATTTTGTTGAAACTTGAAATGTAAGTTTATAACAAAGATCTCGGTTCCTTTCGATATTTGCGCATATCGAATTGGAATTTTCTGAATTATGGTCCTTGATTGTAGGAAAAATCACTTTCTTTTTAGCTTGTTCTCTATCCATCTCTCGAAAATGTGGGCGTATCCTGCCTGGCAGCCGCTGGTTTACAATCAAATAAAAATTGTGACCTCTGGAGGGTTAACAAAGTAAAAATATGATATTTCGTACAATCAGGAGGCATAATCGAGGACGTTATGGTCAGATATGTGCCAATATTGATACTTAATAAACATGTTTTAAGTTTCATCAAAATCGGACACAAATTGCAACCCTGAGAGGGCCAATAACCTAAAACGCGATTTTTCGTACAATCAGGCGCTATAATCCCAGAAGTCACAATCCGATATGCACTAATAACTAAAGGAACCAAGATCATTGGGATAGAAACATATAAAGATTTATCAAAATCAGATAAAAATTGTAACATACTTTTATACTATTTGTGTGCAAGGATCAGCCATTTTGTCGGACAGTTTCAGTCTAATTTTCACGAAATTGTAACCTAGAGGCACCACAAGCTAAAACCATGATTTTTTTGTACAATCAGGGGTCATAACCAAATGGAACCAATATTTTGGGGTTATACACATACATTTCATGTTTTATCAAAATCGGATAAAAAAAACCACTTTTACACAATTTGCATACACAGAGACAGTGTCCATTTCGTCAGGTAGTATATCAGTCCGATTTTCAAGAAATTTGAATGGAACTACCATTAGGATGTAAAGGTGAAATAATATATTTAAATGGTTTTTAAAATTGAATACTAAAGTGATTTTTCGAACAATCAGGAAGATGCAATACGATATGCGCAAACAAGGAACCAAGATCTTTGGGTTATAAACATACATTTCAAGTTTCATAATGAAGAGCGGCCATTTTATCAGACAGCTTTGGTTTTCACAAAATTCAAACTCAGCTGTAATTGGGTGTAACGGTGATATGTTTAAACAATTTTTGAAGTAGGACAAAAATTGTGATCTCTAGAGGTACCACAAGCTAAAATTGGTAATATGTTTGAACGATATTTGAAGTCCTATAAAATTGTGACCTTTAGAGAGACCACAAGCTAAAAACAAGATTTTCCATACACCCAGTGGTAAATATCCAGGTAATCCATACTGCCTTACTTAATTATTGCAAGGAACCAAGATCTTTTCGTTATAAACATAAATAATTTCCAGTTTCCTCAAAATCGGATAGAAATTGTGATTCCTACAAGAGGGTCCACGTGCTATAAACATGATTTTTCGTTCAATAAGGGGCCATTATTTAGATTCCACAAGTTATGGACCGATAATGCCAATATTAGACCAAGGTTGCATCCTTACTGCAATGCAACGGCGACAAAAAAATGTCCTCATAGCGAGTCAATATCGCCATAAGCATGGTAGAAACGCCAGATATCGTGCTGTGGTCTCCATGGGCGCCAATGAATGCTGAGTCACAGCATCTGTTTTGAGCGATTTTACCTGGAGAACTGTGATACCGCAGTGGGGAAGCGAATGTCGTGAGACAAATGTGCGAACATCTCCATGAACGTAGTACATGCACAAAATACCACAATAATACAGGATATGATAATAATAGTTATTACCATTCTTCAGACCAAATAGTCATTTTTAACTGAAAACCGTTATGTTTCTGTGTTAAAAAGACCCTCAAAATACGATTTCCTAGCAAGTGATTTCGTGTAAAACACGAGTTACCACTTACGTATATGTACCTTGGTTTCAACTTCTAAACTTGCTCCAAAATTTTGATGGTCATTTTTGACACATTTTTCAATTAAGGGCATTGAGCAGTCTAAAATGCACATTTTAAAGCTAGCACTCTAATTTTTGTTGATAAGATATGACATCTTTTGTTACATGGGGTGATAAACTAAAATCACTAAAACAATACCAATCTTTTTTTACCATCTATGTTCCAAACTTGGCCCAAAAGTATGATGACAAGCCAACGGTGAGGCTGATGTCCCCCGCCGAAATCCCAAAATAAATAGTGGACACATATTAATTAATTGCACATTTTTCAAACGTATCAAACAATCAAACTGATTACATGTATCAACTATATGTAGCAGGATCGATGGACGACGGACTATCCAACTTTCCAGGTCGCGGGTTGAACCAAAAGAGACAAGACAGGAACACAGCTATACAGTTTATTTACAATACACAGGAACAAAACAGCTAATTATTTACAGAAAGAAGAACAAGTAGAAGACAAGAGAACTGAAATAATAATAAAACTAAATTAGCAAATATATATATACAAAAGGATATAGCTTAGATACAGCTTCTAATAACCAGTAATATAGAGATATATTGTCTATTACAGGTAATAGTAATGAAGCTGTAGCAGGATCGATGGACAACGAAATATATCCAGTTTCCAGGTCGCGGGTTGAACGAAAAGAGACAAGACAGGAACATAGCTATAAAGTTTATTTACAATACACAGGAACAAAACAGCCAATTATTTACAGAAAAAAGAACAAGTAGAAGACAAGAGCACCTGATAAAGGTGCTCTTAATATTCGAGGAAATAGAAACTAATATTGTGGAAACCATATATCATATAAAAAGAGCGAAACACTGAGTTAGTGGATTCAGAAAATGATGCATCCAAGATGGAGATGTAAGAAAAAGTGACTACAGGTGAAACAGGATGTTAGGATAGTATCTAAGTTACCGATTACTACTCACTCCAAATAAGGTGGAAACTACAGATGACATAGAAAAGCAAGACTACAAGCTATATGAAGTGTCTAGTTGAACAAGATTATTAAAGAACTGAGTTAACTGACTAAATAAACTAAAACCATACACAGGATGAAAGAGGCTACTTCTTAATACTAAATATATAACAACCAAATATACACTACTACACTATCCCCCCAGCACAAGAAGTGGCGTCCCGACACGAACAACCCTAAACACCATAATAAAAACAACAGTATACATATATAATACAAAAATAATGAACCAATCCACATAACCAAAATCATAATCCATAAACAAAACCAAGTCGTCATCAAGTAAAACTGTAAAGCAACTGATAATGGAATTTATAATCTAACTAATAATGCAGAAATGAAAAAAAATCGTTATTAAAATACCAGTAGATACAACTAATATAAATCAAAGCCAAACAGTATTCTCTAAAACCCAAGCATCATATTTCATCCAAGAAGGTGGTTTACGTTGTCGTTTAGGAGCTAGAACTGGTTGTGAAATATCATCAGAGGAAATATCAGGATCAGGTGGGGAAGTTGAATCATCAGAATTATCAGTAACAGTAATATTAGGAACGTTCATATCAGAAATATCTGGAACAGTAATGAAATATTAACATTTGAATTATTATCATTATCATTCGTGTGATGTTGAGAAATGGGAAAATCAGGAATACTAACATCAGGTGAAGAACGAACACGTGGAAGTGGAACATTTAATCGTGGGGCAGGAATAGGTCGACCAGAAGAACTTATCGGAAGTAGAAGATTTCTGTGTAGAGTACGTCTTAATGAAGTGTCTGGCTGTGAAATAACTGTATAACAATCATTCTCCCATTTATCTGCAAGTTTATTTTTACCTCTGATCTGTACATGACGAACTAACACAACATCACCAACATGTAGATTAGCACCTCGAGTTTTCACATCATAATAAAGTTTCTGCTTCTGCTGCGCTTTCTGAATATTTTCTGTGGCAATACTGTTCAGAAGCAAACTGTGTTATAAGAACTACGTACATCCGTAGCAGAAGTATCTCAAATTATATCAACAGGTAACTTAGGATTTCTACCAAACATCAAATAAAAAAATGAAAAAGAAGTTGATTCATGTCTAGTGGAATTATAAATAAAAACTAAATAAGGAACGTGATCTTTCCATCTACCTTTCTGTTCTTCAGTAAGAGTACCTAGCATATTTAAAGGTGTTCTGTTGAAGCGTTCACATAAACCGTTTCCCATTGGATGATATGGAGTAGTACGTGATTTGTGTATACCTAAAATAGTGCAGACTTCTTTGATAATATTGGACGCAAAATTTCGACCTTGATCAGAATGAAGTTTTTCAGGAATTCCATATGGTAGAAAGAAATTATGAATTAATGCTCTGGCGGTGGTTTTAGCAGTCTGGTTTTTAGTTGGAACAGCAACAGCTAATTTTGTGAAGTGGTCAGTAATAATTAAAATGTTTTCAATACCACCCTTAGAAGGCTCTAAACTCAAACAATCTGTACAAACAAGCTGTAATGGTTCCGAAGTTTGAATACTGACTAAAGACGCTCTAATATTCTGCTGAGGAGACTTTCGGCGAATACATCTGTCGCAGAATCTGACATACTCCTCTACATACTTCGACATTGAAGGCCAGAAGAAGCGTGATTTGACCAAGCCCAATGTGCGATCACGACCCATGTGACCCATCTTGTCATGAAGTAATGATAATACAAGTTGCCGAAGAGAAACAGGTAAAACAATTTGAAACACAGTATCAGATGAAGGTAAGTATTTCCTATATAAAATATCATCTTTTACAATTAAATTATCCCAATGACGTAATATAACTTGTGAGTCTTTATCAATATAAAACAAAAATGTATCAGACGGCTTACAACCAGTTTTCACAAAATGAATGATATTCCGTATTCCCAAACAGTCTTGCTGAGCTTTTAAAATCTTAGAATTGTCAATTAATTTAGTATATTCCGTAGGAATTCCAATGATAGAAGACATAAAACAATCAATTACATCCTGATTAAAAGAAAAAGTTTCAACTTTACTATGCTCAACGTCGGGGAAATTAGTTATAGCAGCTACAACAGAATTATCTACACATTTAACGGGAAGTCTTGATAAAGCGTCTGCTGCAACATTACGAGATCCAGGTAAGTATTCTAAAGAAAAATCAAATGCAGAAAGATCAGCCAACCATCTATGTAAGTGGATTATTGTCTATTTTAACAGTGAATTTGTTGCCATAAAGATAATCTTGAAATTTTTGTGTGACTGCCCATTTCAAAGCTAGGAATTCAAGTTTGTGTGCTGGATAATTCTTTTCACTTTTTGTAATACTCCGGCTGGCATATTCAATTACTCTTTGTTTTCCTTCCTGAATTTGATATAAAATAGCACCTAAACCATGAGAACTAGCATCTGTTTCTAATATGAAAGGTTGAGTAAAATCAGCGAAAGCTAAGATAGGAGAAGAAGTTAAATGAGAAATGAGATTATCAAAAGCCTGTTGTTGTTCTGCACTCCAATGAAATGAATTACAATTAGATTTTCTGTGTTTTTTAGGTGAATCGCCAACAAGAAGATCAGTTAAAGGTCGGGCAATCTTAGCATAATCCTTGATGAAGCGTCTGAAATATCCACAAAATCCAAGAAAACTGCGTACTTTTGAAACAGATGTAGGAATAGGCCAGCTTGTAAGAGTAGAAATTTTATCAGGGTCAGCTTTAATACCATCTCCAGAAATTATATGCCCTAAATATTTCAATGATGACTGCAGAAATTCACATTTTGAAGGTTTTAACTTAAGATTGTGCTTCCTTAGCCTGGAGAATACTGAACGAAGACGAAAAATGTGTTCATCAAATGTTTTGAAAAATACAATGATATCGTCAATATAAATTAAACAATGAAATAAATGAATATCTGACATACAACGCTCTAAACAACGCTGAAAAGAACTAGGTGCGTTGGTTAATCCGAATGGCATAGAATTGAACTCCCAAAAGCCAAGGCTACCTGTAGTGAAAGCGGTTTTACATTTATCTTCTTCTGCCATTTCAATCTGTCAATATCCACTTTTTAAGTCTAAAGATGAAAAATATTTTGAGCCATTTAACGTATCCAAAATTTCGTCAATACGAGGAAGGGCATACGAATCACGAACAGTTTTTGAATTAAGCTTCCTATAATCTACGCATCTTTCTTGCGTACAAGCACAACAGGAGAAGCAAATGGACTGTTAGATGGACGAATAACATTGGCTTTTATCATGTCCTGGATATGTTCTTTTACCTCTTGGAACATTGATGGTGGAATCCTACGGTGTCGTTGTTTAAAAGGTGTTTCATCTGTCAGCTTAATTTTATGCGTTGTTAAATCTGTTCTGCCAAAATCTGTGTCGGACATGCTGAAAACATCTCTGAACTCATGAGGAAGGTCTTTAAGTTGCTGGGTTTCGCAAGGAGAACATTTAGAATGAAGTGAATTGAAATTAAATAAATCTTCAAAAGGTTTTAAAAGGTGAATCATGTGAACTAGAAAATGGAGAATCATTGACAATATTTACTTGCTGGAGTTGACAAAGTACAATATTACGAGAAATAGTAATCGGCTTATTTGAAGAATTTGTAATGTTTATATGAATATCAGTAGAAGGTTGTACAATCCCAGGAACTACATGAAGGAAACCAGGAAGTGAATTGTAGTCTAACGCAAATATTGTTTACCAGGTAGAGGTTTAGATAAATTACAACTACCAACAACAATCATATAAGAATTTGCTGGAACAGTTACAGGCTTAGAAGTGTTTTTTAAAAATTGATGAACATTACTAGCATTAATCGTATCACATAAAACTGGAAACGTAGAATTCCACGCAGTAGATTTAGTCTGAACATTACACAACCTAGATAAAATATTCGTACCAATTAAAAATGGAACCTTTGAATTGAAAGAACTTGAAGGAACAATTAAAACTAAGGCTTGCAAATCTTCTGAAGTATCTGGAATACGAACTGGAACTGAAATATATCCAAGATATGAAACTGGAACACCACCTGCAGCACGAACATCTAACAAATCATTCAAAGGATAAATATGAACTTCTGATAAATATTTATGATGAAAATCTTCTGACAAAGTAGAAATCATAGAACCAGAATCCAATAATGAAGGACATAAAATATTATTAACTAAAATATCTGCAACATTTGAACTTCCAACTAGATTAGAAATAAAATTTGAGGCATTATCTTTCTGGGAGAAAACATCAGGACTCATCGACCGCCTCGTGGAACAAGTCCCTGATATGTTCTTTAAATAGCATTTAGTAACTGGATAGAGTAACAACAAAACACATACTTATGGAAAACAGCTACTAGTGTATTTAAGGCGACGTTTTGTAGAGTATTCTCTCAACGTTATCAAGCTAATACAGTAAAACAGGTATGAGGCAAATATATATAGACAAAATACAACAACATAACCGAAACCATACATAGCAACAACATGATCAAAGGCCTACACCAACACTTATTAAGATATACAATAGCAGATAGAGAGTTAATTAACTTATAGTCCATGGCCAGTGAGGATGTCTTAACAACAAAAATGGAAACCATACCTTAAAACAATTAGATCAAAGGGTTGTGACACAATTTGGTAACAATATACAAAAGTAAGAAAAGAAACCCCTATGTTAAACGATCAATAGGCTGACTAAGTAGTTGCGATATTAACCGAATATGGGAGGTGATTATTATTATAGTTAAGACAATAAATTAAGGCAATGGAGTATATACAACAGATAAATGTTACATGATGAAGGGTAGATTAAATATAACTGTTATTTCATTGCACATATCTATTAACACTTGTAATTTTATGATAGGATACTTAGATATGCAATAGAGTTATAGATTTAATGTAAAAACAAAAACAATTTTATAACAATGAATATAGCACGATAGTAAATACAATAACTAGTCAAAAGAAAACACACAGCACACTTGTACAGTTTATAAGGAGTGGTGGAACCATGCTTTTATTTAAATTAGTTGATCATACGCATTGGGCAAAAATATCCCTGTATCACGGTTAAGATCTGGGCTGTTCCTTCTGATTTGTATTGCCTCCATTATCTTCCGTGTCTTTTCTATTGGGAGATTAGATGCCAGGGTTTCATATGACTCAATTCTGTGTCCAGGGTTGGTCTGGAGATGTTGTGCAACAGCTGAGTTAGTGATGGACGACTTGGACTTGTGCTGGCTTATTCTTTTGTCTAGGGGTTGTCTAGTTTCACCGATGTAAGTACTAAGACAAGAGCAGGCAACTTTATAGACACACTCTTTCTGGGGCGGGGGTTTATTCGGGAGGAGAAGGTGACCTGGATACCTATTGGGATGAGGATTCTCCTGAGGTGGTAAGTGAGCTTCCCTTGAAACGGTATGGTGATTCTTATAGGTGGTTTTTCTGGTTTGGTTTTTCCCGGATCTGTAGGGGTGTCAATGGTGGTTTTAATGGTCTTTTTAACAAATTGTAGAGGGTAGTTGTTCAGGTTTGTAAGGGCTTCTTCGATGTGGTCTAATTCTTTTTGGAGATGTTCTTTGTCACAGATGTTGACAGCACGGCGGGCTAAAGTTGCTATGGTTGCTTTCTTAACACTGTGTGGGTGGTGGGAATAGAAGTTAATGTACTGGTCAGTATGTGTTGGTTTTCTATAAACACTTGTTGTGAGCCTACCTTCTGTTTTCTTAACTAGTACATCCAGGAATGGGAGGCATTGGTTTTCTTCTGTTTCTATTGTAAATTTAATTCTGCCATTTTGGTTGTTGAGGTGATTGAGCAAGGCGGTGTGGTCTTCGTTCTGACGGAGAATTACAAAGACATCATCGACTTTACGGAGCCAAATTGTGGGTTGGATGGGTGAGGTGGAAAGAGCCCTCTCTTCAAAATCGGTCATATAGATTTCAATTATAACTGGGCAGATTCTACCACCTTGTCTGTGTCCAGGCTGTTGGCATTTAAAACAAATGGGACTAATACGAGGTGGATTTAAAGTTGTAAAACGTGGCGGAGGACGAAAAGCTGGGTTTAACGAAGGTGTGGGCGGAGGAACTGAAAAATTTTGCGCTTGGGGATTTCTAGGTGGATGAGATCTTGCACGATCTGAAAGACATAAAATCTGCTGTAAAACTGCTCTCTGGAAATTATCAGAAGAATTTACAGGACTTGGAGGAATAACTGAAGGATGACTTGGACTATCTGGAAAACATGAAACTAAATTTAATTCTTCTTCAGACTTTCTTACTGCTGTCATTAATTCCGAAAATGAAACACCAGAATCGAGAATATGCCGTGTGTTGCTCCTGACTAATGAATTATGAAGTCCATGCCAAAATTTATCTTTAAGATTTTTATCAGAGGAAGACTCAGTTAAAATACCTGATGAAATTAACTTTATTACAATACGTTGAACTCTACATGCCCAAGATGAAATCGATTCAGAATCAGTCTGTTTAGAAGTGTGCAGCTTATTAAGTAGAACTTCCGAAGAAAGAATATCGCCAAATATCGGATCGAGGTGACTGAACAATTCCTCTAAAGTCTGTGGATTTAAACCAACAAGAAAATCTGCTGCAGTACCCCTGGATGCCCTACGAACATTATTAATAATTACAGGTGTAGAATGTGTACCTTCTTGCTGCAAACCAAGAATCTGTAATCGCCACTGGTTATATGACACATCACCCTTATTACCATCCCCTGAAAAAGTAGATAATCTAGGTGTTGAAAAAGCAGATGTCAAATATGTTGGAGAATATGATGGATAACGTCATGGTCGATTTGAATAAACAGGCTGCCTATAAGGTTTTGACTGATGAATAGTGGAAGTTGTTTGAAATGACGGAGGTATACCATGTGAAACAACATAAGTGACAGTAGCAGGGGCAAAATTAGGTTGAAGGATCGGCCGTGGAGTAAAAGTATAATTACCAGGAATGTAAGTGTGTGATGGAGCTGAAGTAATAACTGGCGAAGAATGATTGGGCCTTACAGATGGATCATGACCAAGAACATCATGACAAATTTCATGTGTTGATATTCCAGATTCAAAGTTGACATAATACCTTTAATTTCCTCAATAACTGCTCTAGTTAAATTTGCATCCTGGGATTGAGCCATATTTACAAGATGGAAAATTGAAATAAGTTGAATACAAAAAATTCCTAAAATTATAAAACTAGAAATCGACACTTTCAAATAACAAAACATCTAAGTGAAATTATAAATAGTAAACAAACCATAAAGATCTATCACTATCAACAAACTATACAAGTCCAGGTTCAATCAGACATCAACTTAGCTATTTCAAATAAGTCAAAGTTCCAAAACTGAAATACTAATACCACAATGCTAACTAATTCAGTTGAAGCTATGTCAGAAAATAATAATAATAATCAAGTCCAGAAGACAAGTCAAACAACACAAGAAATCTATAATATAAAACACAATCTGGCGAAAATAAATCACCGACAGATACCAACATCAAAAGTCAAACCCCCCACCCACCCCCCCCCCACCCCCCCCAAAAAAAATTAAACCTGATCTGATTAAGATAAATAAAATCTAAATACCAACTACAGATACCACAATTTATAATTCAATTCAAAGTACGAATATTGTAAACCAAATGCATATATATAAACATAGTGTACCTGCCAAATGTAAAGTAATTTATGAGAATAGAAGTATAGAAATGGAGAGATGTTACATGCAAGTGTATGTGTAGAAATTGTTAATTTATAAGAACAATGGGAAATCTAAACAAATAAAATGGCGGTCCTGTCATAAGGTTACTGTGTCAATGTCAGTAGGTCAATGTCACAATACCCTAACACTAAAGAGAAAACTTATTTAAAAGGCCAAACAAAATAAATTATTTGTACTACTATGTAAATAACATATCTAAGTAAATATGTAAATTACTTATATTATGATTGCGTTCAATGTAAACATGTCACCTGTAATAGGCATATATTTAATTATATATATGATAACTAGCAATAAATAAGTATGTTATAATATTATAAGAAAACTTTTGGATAATATTGTGTATTCAAGCGTCCTCAAATACACACACACACAGAGTTAACGCCAATAAATAGAACTTATAATATTATAACAACCATTTCTAAAGTTACATCAAAAAAATAATAATATTAACCCCCACAAATATTAATGACTTGGCCAAGTATAAAATGAAATAACTTACAGATCATAGCGCTGATTCCCGCGAAATAAAATCCAATAAATACACAAACACAAAACACAGATCACAAAGAACAAAACTGGAACAATGTCTCTTTAAACCACGTTGGGCGCCATTTTTTAGCAGGATCGATGGACAACGAAATATATCCACTTTCCAGGTCGCGGGTTGACGAAAAGAGACAAGACAGGAACACAGCTATACAGTTTATTTACAATACACAGGAACAAAACAGTCAATTATTTACAGAAAGAAGAACAAGTAGAAGACAACAGCACCTGATAAAGGTGCTCTTATTATTCGAGGAAATAGAAACTAATATTGTGGAAACCATACATCATATAAAAAGAGCGAAACACTGAGTTAGTGGATTCAGAAAATGATGCATCCAAGATGGAGATGTAAGAAAAGGTGACTACAGGTGAAAAAGGATGTTAGGATAGTATCTAAGTTACCGATTACTACTCACTCCAAATAAGGTGGAAACTACAGATGACATAGAAAAGCAAGACTACAAGCTGTATGAAGTGTCTAGTTGAACAAGATTATTAAAGAACTGAGTTAACTGACTAAATAAACTAAAACCATACACAGGATTAAAGAGGCTACTTCTTAATACTAAATATATAACAAACAAATATACACTACTACAAAGCACTAAGAAATATTACACATTAATAACATATAATAACAAAATGAGAAACTAACTTAAAGTAGAAACATACCCTGATAAAGGTGCTCTTATGAAAGGAAGAATTATAGAGCTAATATGACGAAAACCATATATACATGTACAAAAGAGCGAAACACTAAAAGATAAAACAAAACACCAAATTAGACATACATTTTAAAATATAAGTTTTTACTTATTTAGATTGAATATACATGTATTATTTTATTTGTAACTTATATCCGAATAAAACAGTATTTAAATTAGAAAGGAGTCGTCTTCTATTATATTGTCAAGTTAAGTTAAACAAATATAAACCTACCTAAGTTAATGAATTCAGAGCTGTAGAAGAAAATGATGTATTCAAGATGGAGATATAAGAAAAAGTGACTAACGGTGAAACAGGGTGTTAGGATAGTATCTAAGTTACCAATTACTATTCACTCCAAATTAGGTGGAAACTACAGATGAAACAGAAAAGCAAGACTACAAGCTATTTGGAGTGTCTAGTTGAACAAGACTATTAAAGAACTGAGTTAACTGACTAAATAAACTAAAACCATACACAGGATGAAAGGGGCTACTTCTTTATACTAAATATCTAACAGCCAAATATACACTACTACACTATCCCCCCAGCACAAGAAGTGGCGTCCCGACACGAACAACCCTAAACACCATAATAAAAACAACAGTATACATATATAATACAAAAATAATGAACCAATCCACATAACCAAAATCATAATCCATAAACAAAACCAAGTCGTCATCAAGTAAAACTGTAAAGCAACTGTTAATAGAATTTATAATCTAACTCATAATGCAGAAATGAGAAAAAAAATCGTTATTAAAATACCAGTAGATACAACTAATATAAATCAAAGCCAAACAGTATTCTCTAAAACCCAAGCATCAGATTTCATCCAAGAAGGTGGTTTACGTTGTCGTTTAGGAGCTAGAACTGGTTGTGAAATATCATCAGAGGAAATATCAGGATCAGGTGGGGAAGTTGAATCATCAGAATTATCAGTAACAGTAATATTAGGAACGGTCATATCAGAAATATCTGGAACAGTAATATTATGAGGAATAGTAATATCCGGAACAGAAATATCAGGCAACACGTTGGTAACACAAACAGAAGAATCGAATAAAATAAAAGCATTTGAATTACTATCATTATCATTCGTGTGATGTTGAGAAATGGGAAAATCAGGAATACTACCATCAGGTGAAGAACGAACACGTGGGAGTGGAACATTTAATCGTGGGGCAGGAATAGGTCGACCAGAAGAACTTATCGGAAGTAGAAGATTTCTGTGTAGAGTACGTCTTAATGAAGTGTCAGCCTTCTGAACTACAAAAACTGGAATTTTAACATCTGGTTGTGAAATAACTGTATAACAATCACTCTCCGATTTATCTGCAAGTTTATTTTTACCTTTGATCTGTACATTACGAACTAACACAACATCACCAACATGTAGATTAGCACCTCGGGTTTTCACATCATAATAAAGTTTCTGCTTCTGCTGCGCTTTCTGAATATTTTCTGTGGCAATACTGTTCACGGCTTTAAATTTATCTTGAAGTTCAGAAGCAAACTGTGTATAAGAACTACGTACATCCGTAGCAGAAGTATCTCCAAAAATTATGTCAACAGGTAACTTAGGATTTCTACCAAACATCAAATAAAAAGGTGAAAAAGAAGTTGATTCATGTCTAGTGGAATTATAAATAAAAGCTAAATAAGGAACATGATCTTTCCATCTACCTTTCTGTTCTTCAGTAAGAGTACCTAGCATATTTAAAAGTGTTCTGTTGAAGCGTTCACATAAACCGTTTCCCATTGGATGATATGGAGTAGTACGTGATTTGTGTATACCTAAAATACTGCAGACTTCTTTGATAATATTGGACACAAAATTTCGACCTTGATCAAAATGAAGTTTTGCAGGAATTCCATATGGTAGAAAGAAATTATGAACTAATGCTCTGGTGGTGGTTTTAGCAGTCTGGTTTTTAGTTGGAACAGCAACAGAAAATTTTGTGAAGTGGTCAGTAATAATTAAAATGTTTTCAATACCACCCTTAGAAGGCTCTAAACTCAAACAATCTGTACAAACAAGCTGTAATGGTTCCGAAGTTTGAATACTAACTAAAGGCGCTCTAATATTTTGCTGAGGAGACTTTTGGCGAATACATCTGTCGCAGGATCAGACATACTTCTCTACATACTTCGACAATGAAGGCCAGAAGAAGCGTGATTTGACCAAGTCCAATGTGCGATCACGACCCATGTGACCCATCTTGTCATGAAGTAGTGATAAAACAAGAAAATGAAGTGAAATGGGTAACACAATTTGTAGAACAGGATCTGGACAATCGGGTAAGTATTTCTTATATAAAATATCATCCTTTACAATTAAAGCACTAAAGCTTTTGGAATCATATACCAAAGGAAGGTCACAACGTGTTGTTGTGAATGGTATGTCTTCTGCTCCTCGGACCTTGACATCTAGGGTACCCCAAGCTCCGTCCTTGGTCCCATTCTTTTCAGCCTATATACTAAACCGCTTGGGAATATTGTTAGAAAACATGGTTTATCTTTTCATTTATATGCTGATGACACCCAACTCTACATATCTTTTCCCCCCTGGGGTGTAGGGGGTGATAAGAATATACCCTTCGTATGTCCTGCGTGTCGTAAAAGGCGACTAAAAGGATCCCTGTAATGGGGCAACGTGTTTGCCGTGCCTTGCGACCCGTGTCGGTGGAGAGTGGAATCCTGGTAATTGAGTGAGGATTTGGCTTGCGAGCCCTATTTCTGCAACACATTGCTTCGGCCCACAATTCACCTAGACGGGAGGTTAGAGTGGCCCACTCTGATCAATCGGCTTTGGTCGTATTTAGCTGACGAGTAGGCGCATCTTTCCCATAAGTCTGTATTGTATTTATTGCAGCTCTACCTTTGTGTCCTAAGTGCCTACTCTAAAGCAGCGGCTTGGGTCAACTGGATAAAGTAAAAATATTAAATCTTTACTTTGTCTAGGTATATCCCTGTCTGTCCTCGTAGGGCGTATGCGCTGGATATCCGCGCAGTAGCCTGCATGGATATTGTAAACCATTGGTGGATGGAGAGCAGGCAGGGATGAATCTTTAAAATTATACTCATAGCTTCCCAATCGAAGAAGACTCGTTCATTAAAACGTACGTCGACCGAGGAATTGGAACCAAATAATATACCAAACAAAACTTCCCGAACCTGGCCTAGATTTCTGGTTATACAGAGTACAAATGATATCAACTTAGCTTTAACCTCTCCTTTTTTGATTGCTAAATTTCTTGCTGACATAGCTGGTGAGCCCAAAAGCGTCAAAAAAATGAGAAACGGGACTCTGTTAGTGGAATGTGCTAAAGAATCACATGCTACTTCATTATTAAAATCAAAAACTTTAGCCAACATTCCAATCAAAGTTGCGCCGCATAACTCTCTTAATTCTTCAAGAGGTGTTATTCGGTCTCAGGATTTAGAAGGCAACTGTGAGGAAGAGATGCTTGAAAATCTAGCCTCACAAGGTGTTACCTACGTCAAACGTATTTCCATCAGACGTAATGGTAATATTATACAAACCAACACCTATATCCTGACCTTTGATAAACCAGATCTTCCTAGGATGGTCAAAGCTGGTTTTCTTGCCATACCAGTTACCCCTTACATCCCAAATCCATTGCGTTGTTTTCATTGTCAACGCTTTGGACACAGTAAAAACGTGTGTAAGGGGAAAGTGGTGTGTGCTCGATGTGGACAAGATGGTCACGAAAGTACATCTTGTCAGCTCGACCACCACTGCATTAACTGCAAAGGGCCCCATTCTGCTTATTCTAGAGAGTGCCCAATATGGAAGAAAGAAAAACAAGTTCAGCAGGTGAAAACAGAAAAAAAATATACCATACCCGGAAGCAAGGAAGCTGGTTGAGGCTGCAACCCCAACATTTGCAATGTCTTTTGCAAATGCAGTCAAGCCGAAAACCGCTTCTATTGCTTGCCAAACGCCTGCTGAATTTCCAGCTGAGACAGAGGATTCCTCGTCGGAACAGAAACCTCCGGTTCCACCTAAACCTAGCATTAATATTCCCAGCTCCCAGGCTGTTAGTAAGTCCGGGCAGGCTGTGATAAGAGGAGATTGTGCCCCCCACTCCTCAGCCAATTGGTGGAAATCCACTAAAAAAACAACAAAAACAAGGAACGTTCTTGATAAAGACGTTCCTCGAAAATTAAATACCTTCCGTAGTAGGAAGGGTGACGAGGATCCTGTCGGAACCTATAACAGGTTCGGGATACAGGACAATCTTATGGATGTTATTGTTGAAGTACATGACCCCAAACAACATCATAGAAGTCCTGTTAAACCTCCCTGAAAATGGCAAATTCCATTATTCAATGGAATTGTCGTGGTCTTAAACCAAATTTTAATGAAGTTCAAATCTTATTTCAAAAATTTAATCCCTTAGCTATTTCTTTACAAGAAACATTTTTAAAGAATACAGATGTCTTGACACTCAGACATTTTGTTGCCTACCATCATTTTCCAAACGATGATTGTAGAGCACACGGTGGTGTTTCCCTTTACAGGCAGTTGCAGTGAGGGTGACTCTACATATTCCTATCACACTCTGCTCTGTATAATTACCACCTAGTTTACATCTGAACCCCAGAGATTTTGATGACTTTGCTGCACAACTTCCCCTTCCGTTTATAATTACGGGAGATTTCAATGGTCATCATTCACTCTGGGGTAGAAATGAAATGAAATGAAATGGGGTTTAACGTCCTACTGTTCTGCTCCTATACTGGGCTAATGAAGACGGGCATACGCCATACAGTGTGCTATTAGGGAAATTTTGCCCGGGCAGCGGCACTATCGCCTACTCTTATATCGAATTCCAACTGCCAAGGGATCTTTTACGTGCATTCCAATGTATACACGGGACCTCGGTTTTTCGTCTCATCCACTCTGGGGTAGTCCAGAAGATAATAACAGAGGTAAACAAATAGCGGACTTCATTAACATTAATAATTTGTGTTTATTAAATGATGACTCGCCTACTTATCTACATCCTGCCACAGCTTCTTTTTCTTCTCTTGATCTAACCATTTGCTCTCAGGTCCTGTTTCAGGATTTTACATGGAGGGTAAATGAAGATCTCTGTGGTAGTGACCATTTTCCCATCTTGATAGATAATAATGGTCCCTCTCCGGTTGAAAGACCGCAGAGGTGGAAGTTACATAAGGCTGATTGGGCTCTTTTTGAATCTTTATGTCTCTTCTCTTTTGATGCAAAAGAGTTAGAAGACGCAGATGAACCCATGGCCTTATTCACTTCAATTCTTCAGGATGTAGCTGAGCAGGCGATTCCGAAGACCACGACTGAGCCCAAACGTTTCAATAAACCGGAGGTCCCGGAGAAAACCCACAAGATTGGACAGGCGACCCTACTCCTTGTCACGTACAACCGGGGATTCGAAACCACGCCAGTTGACTCAATGACAGGCCGTATGATACCGCATGCACGTGCTTACCATTCGGCCATCCACCACCCCCTCCCCCATTCCCGGAATCGAAACCACCCCCACTGCATTCACTTAGAAGAACCCTTGACAATTGAATTATTTGACTCAATGACAGACTTCCTGATCAAATGTGTGCGTGTTAATCATTGCCCCCCCCCCCCGCGGGTTCACGTTAAAGAACCCTTGACAGTTGAAATATTTGATATAAGAGTAGGGTGTAGGGCAGAATCACTCTAAGAACACAGAAAAGTAGGATACTAAACCGTATTTCATTTCATAAGCAAGGGAAAGTCACCTTTATGTAGGTCAAGGTTTTTTGTAATTCTGGGTGTATTTGATCTACATTTGGTTTCTAGTAATGCCTATTAAATACTTTATGATTTCTGATCAAATTCTAAGTGATTTATATGTCACTTTACTTGCTATATTATACATACATTTCTGAAGAGAATTAAAATCTAATTGTGTTTTGGAAGAAAATTTAACATTAATAACAAAAAATAAATATTTAAAAATTGGGTCAAATGCATTCTTTCCCAGAAGTATAAAATAAATTTATGCTTGGGTTTTCTTGTTGTTATCATACACCAAATACTCTTTCAATGGTGTTCCAGTGTAAAAATAAAAAGTAGGCAATAAGAATACTTTCTATGGTTCACAACATTTAAATAAACAATTTATTTTGCCACATCGAGACCGAGTCTCTATTTGGTTTCAACTTTGCTTAACGCTTATTGTGTCTTGTCCAGTTACAGACCCAGGCAGATTATTATGCTCAAATCAAATGACTTAGAAGTCAGAAAAAAGTCTTGAGATTTGGGACTGAAGTCTCATAATAGGTCAACTATTCACCCTTTCATACATGTATTGTCTGCAAATCCAGATTCCCTACTACATCATGGCAGCACCTATTTACTTGGCAATGTCTAATTATTTTTGGACCCATTCTTATTTTATTTCCATTGACAACAAATTTTTGACAACAAATTGGATATTACCCTTTAAAATCTATTGAAATCTATTTGAAAGTAAAATACTGTCCATCATTATTTTACTGCTATTTACTGTAAAAATACACATACATGTAGGGCCTATCGCAACTTGAAGGAAATCAATGGATGTGATTGGCAAAAATCAAGCATGCCAAGTACTTGAAACAGCAGAGTCCTAGGCATTGCCCCAAGAAGAATAACTAGATTACCAAGCAAGTGTATAGAAGTACTTCCTGATTAAAAATACAAATATATATGTTACTTACATTTTGCCTGATTATCGAGCTCCGTGAGAAAAGTTTCCACAATATGAATAGCCATTCCAACTGTCTTTATCTTTCTGATGTAGTTAACTGAGAAAAAAAACATACTATGTATTAGATCACTTAAATTGACTCAACAGTTAAAAGATGAAAGTTTTAATTTACACTCTATATTTTACACAAATTTCTGGAGAGAATTAAAATATAATTGTGTTTGAGAGGGATATTTAACATTAAAAACAAAAATAAAATATTTAAATAACAGGCCAAATGCAACAGATAGCTTTTACAATCACTGCATTTTTTTTTTAAATTATAAGGAGATCACGTGGGTACGACGCTGGCTCGCTAGCCTGGAGGTCGGGTGTTCAATCCCTGCATTGGTTGAGAAAGTTCATCCAGATTTTCCGGCGTGTTTTCCCCTTGTCAGTGATACAGGACGGAAGACCTGACAAGGACAGCTGTCTAGTCGTTCGGATGGGACGGAAAACCGAGGTCGCATGTACACATTGGCGTGCACGTAAAAGTTCCCTTGGCAATTGGAATTCGATATAAGAGTATCCTGTAGCGCCGCTGCCCGGGCAAAATTCCCTTCATAGCACACTGTATGGCGTATGCCCGTCTTCATTAGCCCAATTTATGAGCAAAACAGTAGGATGTTAAACCCCATTTCATTTCATTTTCAAAATTATAAAATAATTTGATGGCTTAATATTCAAAAGGTACAGTCCTTCATGTTTATAAAATTGTACGGGAGCCATAAAAAGCTCCTGATACCTTGAATATATGCAGTTTAAAAGTAAACAAAAATCTCAATATTTAGGAGAGCGATTTAGCTAATTTGCAGGAGTCTTTAATGACTCCTTCCAAGGAAAGCCGACGTGCGTCGAGAGGAGCAGGAGCTAAAGCTCCCCTTAAACGTGAAGGACTGAAGGTATATGTTTGAGTTGGCAATAAATATACTTTCTACGGTTCAGAATGTTTAAATAAACAACTTATTTTTCCACACGTTGAGTTTCAACTTTGCATAATACTTATTGTGCCTTTTCAAGTTACAGACCCAGGTAGATTATTATGCCCCAATGGGTCAGAAGCCAGAACAAAAGTCTTGAAAAAAAGACAATAATGAAAAAATAATCATTTGATTTACCAATTACCTCCACTAAGGCAATTGTGAATACAGTATTGCAAACATTATTACAAAAAGATATTAATTATATTTTACAAATTCATGCATTTGAACGCTTTATAATAATGGTTATGAAAGGGTGTAACATTGCATCCATCTTATAGTTTTGAAGTAATATATCAAAACTGTAAGAAAATCAACCAAACAAGCCTGCTGACTTTCATGTTGATCGTATTTCAAATGGCATAGCCCTAGACTATGCCACAAAAAGAAGACCTAGAATACCAAGTGTATATATATAGAGAGAGAGAAATGGGGTTCAACGTCCACTCGACACAAACTAGGTCATTTCGGGACTAACATATGGTTTAATTTTATTTCATTAATTCGCTTGCACGTAGGGGTCTTTAGCAGTGGGAGGAAACCGGAGGACCTGGAGAAAACCCACGAGGTTGAACAGGCGACCTGAATCCTTGTCACATACAACCGGGGATTCGAAACCACGCCAGTTGACTCAATGACAGGCCGTATGATACAGCATGCACGTGCTAACCATTCGACCATCCAACCCCCCCACCAAGTGTATAGAACCAGTTCCTGATTTAAAAAGAAAATATGCATGGTACTTACATAGTCTTTGTCTGATAAGCAAGCTCTGTGAGAAAACGTCTCCACAATATCAATAGCCCTTTCCAACTTGATCTTCCAAGGTGGGTACCTGAATAAAAAAATGGCAATGTATTAGTTGGCTTAAATTGACTAGACAGTTTTGAATAATTAAAAAAATGTTAATTACATTTGTTTTGTTTCATGTGTTGGTTTGCTTTGCCACAGATGAGACAGTGATATCTACATATAACTAAGATTCTGTCTCTGTTCATACATGACGCGTACAGTTTTACTATACTAAACTGAATTTTAGATTTCAAAATAGCATAACAATCTTTTCTATTAGAATTGAATAGTTACCCACCAAGAAAAAGCTGCTCTATCATCATTTTTTCCAGCCATTTCTTCTTCCATTTTTTTCTTTTATAATTTCTTTTGTTATTACATGATCTTTTTCTGGGTGATTTGCATATACATCCAATATTGAAACTGAAAAAATAAATACATGATATGTAATTTACGATTAAAGCTACCTTACCATATATACAAACTGTGTGATATGAACTTGAAACTAATGTATCTATATATATCAAAAGTTTTAATCCCAAGGAACTACCTAAGCCGTAAAAGTCTATATTAATAATCCTTGTTTGTCACATGGTTTCACTGTCACAGTAATTAGAAGACGGCCACGGTGACTGAGTGAATTAGGTGCTGGCACACTAGCATGGAGGCCACAGGTTATCTCTTGGGGTTGACCGAGAAAGCTCATCTTGATTTTGCAGAGTGGTTTCCCCTGAGATCCAATGTACACATTGGCGTACACATAAAAGTTCTCTTGGCAGTTTGAATTCGGTATGAGAGTAGGCCATAGTGTTGCTGCCCAGACAAACATTTTCACTTAGCACAATGCATTAGACCAGTCGGAGCTGACCAGTAGGACGTTGTCTTTAAACCCCATTTCATTTCAGGTAATCTAGTATTTTTCTAGTAAGATTGAAGTCTCTCTACTTTCTTTATATGTAAATATCATATTTGAAATAAGTCATACTTTTATTCGATATGGGGTGGGGCTGGGGGGAATGGTCTAGTAGGTAATGCATGCGCATGAAATCACAGGGTCTGTCATTGTGTTAAGTGGCATGGTTTCAATTTCAAGGAGTAGAGTCGCCTGTCCAATCTCTTGAGTTTTTTCGCTGGGTCATTCGGTTTCCTCTGTTTTCTAAATACATGTATCCCTACGCCAAGCGAATTATTCATATTAAATTGAAGCATACCTTCTCTAATCTCTGGGTCCTTTTGTTTCCTCCTTTTGCTAAATACCCATACCCGCAAGCGAATTATTCATATTAAATTTAACCTTACCTGTCCTTTTTCCCGAAACGACCTAGCATCTGTAGGCTAAGTAGATATAAGGACCCATCTTACAACAACTCTACATGTAGGTTCGTGCATAATTAATATTACAGTAACATACCAATTTTTAATACATGTAGAATGAGACAGTGTGCAGGGAAAGGGTGGAAACGGAAGTAGGCTAATCCTCGTCGTAGTTGATTACCGGTATGCATATAGACACAGCATGGACTACTTGATTCTTCAAATACAAGTACATGTATGTAAGGATGTCATTTCTCTCTCTCTCTCTCTCTCTGTTGCATGTAAGTGCCATATAAATACTTTATTTTGGATTGTATGTTCACATACACTAATCATTGTAGGACATTGGTAAAAAAAAAAAAGAAAATATAAAAATTAATTGAAATTTTTACCTGTTTTTCTTCGATTCAATGCCAATGGAGTCCTTGGTAGGTTCTCAATAATTATTGCTGGAAGGTGGAAAAAGTCACATATCATCACTGACTGGAAAAAATAATAAAACTATAGAGAAACTTCCACAGGCTGATTCTAGTTCTATTATTTATTAACTGTGACTGAATCAGGCAAAAATGAGGCCTAATATTAAATATTACACAGACTCACAGAGGTTGAACAACGGAGGGTGTGGGGAAATATCTGCTTATTAGGTTGTTTTTTTTTAAACATAAATTAGATTACAATTCAACTAACACAAAAGTGTAAAAAAAAAAATTTCTAGTCTGTGCCCGCGTTTATGTCTACTCTTGGCAAAATCGTTATAATATAAAAAATCATGAAACAAGAATCAAAATGGCCGCCAATCGGGTCTCCAACGCCAATCCAACCTCCCAAGATATAATTTCAAAACAGATTCTTACCTGCTGGTTCAAGTCGAGCCGTTTCTGCTTTAATCATAATGTGATTCTGTAATGTAAGTATTTGAACAACATCGTAGCGCCGAACAACTAATGTTAATTAAGCATGATTTCAGAAAAATTGAACAGATTTGATAATAACATGCCGAAATTTTTTTCCTGACCGCGCCATATTATAAACATGAACTTCCGGTTTAAATTGTTGGAGGTTTTTTTAAGGAAACGAAATACTAATATTATACAGAGAAACAATATCGATGCTAAATTACATACATGGTATTATTTTCTTTATATAAATATACACAAACCTGCGGTCTTGTATTCTATGTGACCATTAGCTTACATTTGTCAAACATATCACTGCTCTAAAATCATTTCAGCACGTTGTTAAATGTTAAATTAATTGTGTGAAATCACTTCATTTAATGTCCGCTTCCACCGAGATGATATCGCAGACAAAATGTAGCCTATAGTACGTTGATTTTATCAACCAATCACATTCAATAATAGTTTTACTTATTTTCTTGTCAACGCATTTGGAGTCAATTGTTAAAATCACACCGGGCATGAGCGCTCAACAGGCCTTTGATCTACCAGTTTATTGGGCCCAACTTTATTTTAACTACAGACATCTTAACACCAATTAGCATTCAAGTCTGTCTGGCTATATTGTCTGAGTAAAAAATACTTTTCTCTTACTTGTGGACCCCCGGATTAAGACTTTGTATGGAGTTCAAATTTAAAAAAAAAAAATATTTGTTGACGGTACACATTACTTGTGTTAATTATATGGAAAAAACACAAGATTTGTGTTAATGCATTAAAAAGAACACAAGTTTGTGTTAATGCAATGCAAAACAACACATAACTTGTGTAGAATAATTTTCACACAAGTACTTGTGTTGAGATCCAACACAAGTTTTTTTTCAGTGTACCACTTCCAAATCGGTATGGGATAGGATTCGTAGGATTAAAGGTAAAAGTAGTGCATTATCAGTTAACCATCTAAATGTTGATAATACCACCCTAACAACATTTCCTGATATTGCTAATTCTCTGACCAGTACTTTCTCATTCAATTCATCATTCAATTTCTCCTCGGGTGACTTTCGGGCCATTAAACATCAACAGGAGAAAAGGCGACTTAACTTCAAGTCCCGTAATGATGAATGTTATAATGACAAGTTTTCTATTACAGAACTTCGGGATTCGCTAAAGCGAGCTCGAGATACTGCAATTGGTCCAGATGAAATACACTATCAAATTCTAAAACATTTACCTTTTTCTACACTCTTAATATTATTAGATCTTTACAATCAGGTTTGGGTTGATGGGATTTTCTCCCCTTCGTGGCATGAAGCCACCATAATTCCCATCCCTAAACCTGGTAAAGATCCTACGAATCCTACCAATTATCGCCCGATCGCATTTGCAAAACCATGGAGAGATTGATCAATCGAAGGCTTGTTTGGTACCTTGAGTCCAACAACCTCATTACATATCTCCAATGTGGATTTCGGTCCCAAAGGAGCACTCTTGATCATCTCGTTAGATTTGAAACGTTTGTCAGGGATGCTTTCATCCAGAAACAACATTTAGTTGCTATATTTTTACCTATCTTCATTAAAAACTTCTTAGAAGATAGGTCGTTTAAGGTACGTTTGGGATCAATATTCTCTGACCCATTTCCCCAGGAGATGGGAGTTCCCGAGGGAAGCATATTATCTCCCACACTTTTTGCAATCAAAATAAATACAATACCGGCGTGCCTTAAACGTGGGGTCGACGGCTCTCTTTATGTTGATGACTTTCAGATGGGTTATGGATCGACAAGTATGCAGACAATCGAACGACAGTTGCAGCTTTGCTTGAATTCTATTCAACGATGGGCAACTGACAATGGATTTCGATTGTTTTCGAAATCCAAGACTGTGTGCATGCACTTCTGTCAAAGAAGAGGTTTACATCCTGATCCGGAGCTTACGCTGAATGGTAGTCCCATTCCAGTTGTAGATAAAAAAGAAATTCTTGGGTTTGATATTTGATAAGAAATTATCAATTATCCCTCATATTAAAACCCTGAAGAAGAAATGTCTGAAAGCCCTCAATATATTGAGAGTCTTATCAAACATTGACTGGGGAGCAGACCGTAAGGTCTTGCTCAGATTATATCGAGCACTGATAAGATCTAAACTCGATTATGGGTGTATTGTGTATGGGTCTGCCCGCGAGTCTTATCTCAAAGAGCTTGACACCATACACAACCAAGGACTTAGAATCAGTTTAGGAGCATTCCGAACATCTCCAGTGCAGAGTTTATACGTCGAGGCGCACGAGCCCTCATTGCACGACAGACGTGATAAACTTGCACTGCAGTATGCAGTATTGCATCTCTGCCTCATCATATTTCATTTAACACCATATTTAGATCCTATCATGAACATCTATATTTACTGAAGACTAATGTTATTCCATCATTCGGTATTCGCATTCAACCTCTTTTGTCTCAGGCTGGTATCAGTCAAGACAGTATTGCGAATACCCCTTTCTTTGAGACACCACCGTGGTCTATATCTCTTCCCAAGATTAATCTCGATCTTACAAAAAATAAAAAGAAAGATACTAGTCCCGCAGTGTTTCAGTCTCTCTTCAGAGAGTTAAGGTCTAAATATGGTGATTATACTCCAATATATACAGATGGTTCCAAAGATGGTGATCGGGTAGCTTCGGCTACTGTCACGCCATCTGAAACCATTTATTTTCGTCTTCCTCCTGCTGCTTCCATATTTACAGATGAACTCCAGGCCATCTTTCAGGCTTTGGAGTTCATTAAATCCTCTTCATCTTTAAAACACATTATATTTACTGATTCTTTGTCCTCTTTACAGGCAATAAATAATAATGCATATAATGTTTTTCTGTGATATAATTTAGCCTGTCTCGTAATATTCACCATATGTTTGGCGCAATATAGCCCGGTTGGAGCTGACGTGCCATAGAACCACATTTCATTTACATATCTTTTAAACCGTCTCAAAGTTATTTTGACATTTCTAAACTCAATATGCAAATTTGTATATCAGGTATTAAAATGTGGAAGTCCAACAACTTTTTAAAGCTCAATGATGATAAAACCGAGTATTTAATTATTGGATCTAACACAAATTTAAATAAATTAAGTGATACTCCTGTGCAAGTTGGTCATAATTATATAACTCCTTCTAAATCAGCCAGAAATATTGGCGTCATTTTTGATTTTACTTTTAACCTATAAGTGTTTAAATAATTTTGATTTTACTTTTAACCTATAAGTGTTTAAATAATTTGATCCCTTCCTATTTATCAGATCTTATATACTTATAAAACCTAGTCGTCAATTAAGATCTTCTGAAGATTGTCACCTCCTTGTTGAGAAAAAAAGCAAATCTTGTGTCTTTTGGTGATAAAGCCTTTTCAGTTGCCTCACCTAAACTGTGGAATAAACTTCCTTATATTATTCGCAGCAGTGTGTCTTTACCCGTTTTTAAGAGTCAACTTAAAACTATTTTGTTTAAGAAAGCTTTTAACTAGTTACTGATCCTGTCTGTTGTTATATATATTTTAGATGAAATGTATTTTATATTTAACCGATTTTTAACTTTTGTCATTTCTATATTTTGTTCAAATTTATTTTATATTTAACAGATTTTAACTTTTGTTATTTCTAATTTTTGAATTCTATCTCATCTTTGTGTGTATCATATTGTAAAGCGCTTCTGAACACGATTGTGGAAGTAGCGCTATAGAAATGTATGTATAATAATAATAACAACTAGTTTTGACAAAATGAATGATATTACGTATTCCTAAACAGTCTTGCTGAGCTTTTCGAATCTTAGAATTGTCAATTAAATTTGTGTATTCAACAGGAATTGCAATGATAGGAGACATAAAACAATCAATTACATCCTGATTAAAAGAAAAAGTTTCAACTTTACTGTGCTCAACGTCGGTGAAATTAGTTATTGCAGATACAACAGAATTATCTACACATGAAACGAGAAGTCTTGATAAAGCGTCTGCTGCAACATTACGAGATCCAGGTAAGTATTCTAAAGAAAAATCAAATGCAGAAAGATCAGCCAACCATCTATGACCTGTAGCATCAAGTTTTGCGGAAGAAAGAACATATGTAAGTGGATTATTGTCTGTTTAACAGTGAATTTGTTGCCATAAAGATAATCTTGAAATTTTTGTGTGACTGCCCATTTCAAAGTTAGGAATTCAAGTTTATGTGCTGGATAATTCTTTTCACTTTTTGTAATACTCCGGCTGGCATATGCAATTAAACGAGAAATGAGATTATCAAAAGCCTGTTGTTGATCTGCACCCCAATAATATAAATTACAATTAGATTTTCTGTGTTTTTTAGGTGAATCGCCAACAAGAAGATTAGTTAAAGGTCGAGCAATCTTAGCATAATCCTTGATGAAGCGTCTGAAATATCCAAAAAATCCAAGAAAACTGCGTACTTTTGAAACAGATGTAGGAATAGGCCAGTGTGTAAGAGTAGAAATTTTATCAGGGTCAGCTTTAATACCATCTTCCGAAATTATATGCCCTAAATATTTCAATAATGACTGCAGAAATTCACATTTTGAAGGTTTTAACTTAAGATTTTGCTTCCTTAGCCTGGGGAATACTGAACGAAGACGAAAAATGTGTTCATCAAATGATTTGGATAATACAATGATATCGACAATATAAATTAAACAATGAAATAAATGAATATCTGACATACACAACTCTAAACAACGCTGAAAATAACTGGGTGCGTTGGTTAATCCGAATGGCATAAAATTGAACTCCCAAAAGCCAAGGCTACCTGTAGTGAACGCGGTTTTACATTTATCTTCTTCTGCCATTTCAATCTGCTAATATCCACTTTTTAAGTCTAAAGATGAAAAATATTTTGAGCCATTTAACGAATCCAAAATTTCGCCTATATGAGGAAGGGCATACGAATCACGAACAGTTTTTGAATTAAGTTTCCTATAATCTACCCAGAAACGTAGAGAACCATCTTTCTTGCGTACAAGTACAACAGGAGAAGCAAATGGACTGTTAGATGGACGAATAACATTGGCTTTTATCATGTACTGGATATGTTCTTTTACCTCTTGGAACATTGATGGTGGAATCCTACGTTGTCGTTGTTTAAAAGGTGTTTCATCTGTCAGCTTAATTTTATGCGTTGTTACATCTGTTCTGCCAAAATCTGTGTCGGACATGCTGAAAACATCCCTGAACTCATGAAGAAGATCTTTAAGTTGCTGGGTTTCGCAAGGAGAACATTTAGAATGAAGTGAATTCAAATTAAATAAATCTTCAAAAGGTATGAATATCAGCAGAAGGTTGTACAATTTCAGGAACTACATGAAATGAAATGGGGTTTAACGTCCTACTGTTCTGCTCCTATATTGGGCTAATTAAGACGGGCATACGCCATACAGTGTGCTATGAGGGAAATTTTGCCCGGGCAGCGGCACTATCGCCTACTCTTATATCAAATTCCAACTGCCAAGTGATCTTTTACGTGCATTCCAATGTATACACGGGACCTCGGTTTTTCGTCTCATCCGAAGGACTAGGAACTACATGAAGGAAACCAGGAAGTGAATTGTAGTCTAACACCAAATATTGTTTACCAGGTAGAGGTTTAGATAAATTACAACTACCAACAACAACCATAAAAAAATTTGCTGGAACAGTTACAGGCTTAAAAGTGTTTTTTTTTAAAAATTGAGGAACATTACTAGCATTAATCGTATCACATAAAACTTAAAACGTAGAATTCCACATAGTGGATTTAGTCTGAACATTCCACAACCTAGATAAAATATTTGTACCAATTAAAAATGGAACCTTTGAATTGAAAGAACATGAAGGAACAATTAAAACTAAGGCTTGCAAATCTTCTGAAGTATCTGGAATACGAACTGGAACTGAAATATATCCAAGATATGAAACCGGAATACCACCTGCAGCACGAACAT
This sequence comes from Patella vulgata, assembly GCF_932274485.2. Classification (NCBI taxonomy): domain Eukaryota; kingdom Metazoa; phylum Mollusca; class Gastropoda; family Patellidae; genus Patella; species Patella vulgata. The sequence goes on from NC_065879.2 coordinate 48,651,237, forward strand.
CTAACAAATCGTTCAAAGGATAAATATGAAATTCTGATAAATATTTATGATGAAAATCTTCTGACAAAGTAGAAATCATAGAACCAGAATCCAATAATGAAGGACATAAAATATTATTAACTAAAATATCTGCAACATTTGAACTTCCAACTAGATTAGAAATAAAATTTGAGGCATTATCTTTCTGGGAGAAAACACCAGGACTCATCAACCGCCTCGTGATGCAATTCCCTGATAGTTTAAAGAGCAGATTCTATCACCTTGTCTGTGTCAAGGCTGTTGGCATTTAAAACAAATGGGACTAATACGAGGTGGATTTGAAGTTGTAAAACGTGGCGGAGGACGAAAAGCTGTGTTTAACGAAGGTGTGGGCGGAGGAACTGAAAAATTTTGCGCTTGAGGATTTCTAGGTGGATGAGATCTTGCACGAGGCATCGACATTCGTTCCATATCATTTATTCTAAAGCTGATATTTTTAATTTGATCTGAAAGACATAAAATCTGCTGTAAAACTGCTCTCTGGAAATTATCAGAAGAATATACAGGACTTGGAGGAATTACTTAAGGATGACTTGAACTATCTGGAAAACATGAAACTAAATTTAATTCTTTTTCAGATTTTCTTACTGCTATCATTAATTCCGAAAACGAAACACCAGAATCGAGAATATGCCGTGTATTGCTCCTGACTAATGAATTATGAAGTCCATGCCAAAACTTATCTTTAAGAATTTTATCAGAGTAAGACTCAGTTAAAATACCTGATGAAATTAACTTTATTACAATACGTTGAACTCTACATGCCCAAGATGAAATCGATTCAGAATCAGTCTGTTTAGGGGTGTGTAGAAAGAATGTCGCCAAATAACGGATCGAGGTGACTGAACAATTCCTCCAAAGACTGTGGATTTAAACCAACAAGAAAATCCGCTGCAGTACCCCTGGATGCCCTACGAACAGTATTAATAAATACAGGTGTAGAATGGGTACCTTCTTGCTGCAAACCAAGAATCTCTAATCGCCACTGGTTAAATGACACATCACCCTTATTACCATCCCCAGAAAAAGTAGATAATCTAGGTGTTGAAAAAGCAGATGTCAAATATGTTGGAGAATATGATGAATAACGCCACGGTGAATTTGAATAAAAAGGCTGTCTATAAGTGTTTGACTGATGAATAGTGGAAATTGTTTGAAATGACGGAGGAATACCATGTGAAACAACATTACTGACAGTAGAAGGGGTAAAATTAGGTTGAAGGATCGGCCGTGGAGTGAAAGTATAATTACCAGGAATGTAAGTGTGTGATGGAGCTGAACTAATAACTGGCGAAGAGTGATTGGGCCTTACAGATGGATCATAACCAAGAACATCATGAAAAATTTCCTGTTGATATTCCAGATTCAAATTTGACATAATGCCTTTAATTTCATTAATGACTTCTCTAGTTAAATTTGAATCCTGAGATTGAGCCATGTTTACAATTGAACTAAGTTGAATACAAAACATTCCCCAAATTATACAACTAGAAATCGAAACTTTCAAAAAACAAAACATCTAAGTGAAATTATAAATATTAAACAAACCATAAAGATCTATCACTATCAACAAACTATACAAGTCCAGGATCAATCAGACATCAACTAAGCTATTTCAACCTGATCTGATGAAGATAAATCAAATCTAAATACCAACTACAGATACCACAATTTATAATTCAATTCAAAGTACGAATATTGTAAACCAAATGCATATATATAAACATAGTGCACCTACCAAATATAAAGTAATTTATAACATTAGAAGTATAGAAATGGAGAGATGTTACATGCAAGTGTATGTGTAGAAATTGTTAATTTATAAGAACAATGGGAAATGTAAACAAATAAAATGGCGGTCCTGTCATAAGGTCACTGTGTCAATGTCACAATACCCTAACACTAAAGAGAAAACTTATTTAAAAGGGCCAAACAAAATCAATTATTTGTACTACTATGTAAATAACTTATTTAAGTAAATATGTAAATTACTTATATTATGATTGCGTTCAATGTACATATGTCACCTGTAATAGGCATATACATATATGATAACTAGCAATAAAGTTACATAAAAAAATAATATTACCCCCCACAAATATTAATGACTTGGCCAAGTATAAAATGAAATAACTTACAGATTACAGCGCTGATTCCCGCGAAATAAAATCCAATAAATACACAAAACACAGATCACAAAGCACAAAACTGGAACAATGTCTCTTTAAATCATGTTGGGCGCCATTTTGTAGCAGGATCGATGGACGACGGACTATCCAACTTTCCAGGTCGCGGGTTGAACCAAAAGAGACAAGACAGGAACACAGCTATAGAGTTTATTTACAATACACAGGAACAAAACAGCCAATTATTTACAGAAAGAAGAACAAGTAGAAGACAAGAGCACTGAAATAATAATAAAACTAAATTAGCAAATATATATATACAAAGGGATATAGCTTAGATACAGCTTCTAATAACTAGGAATATAGAGATATATTGCCTATTACAGGTAATAGTAATGGAGCACTTAGAAATATTATACATAAATAACATATAATAACAAAATGAGAAACTAACTTAAACTAGAAACATACCCTGATAAAGGTGCTCTTATGAAAGGAAGAATTATACAGCTAATATGACGAAAACCATATATACATGTACAAAAGAGCGAAACACTAAAAGATAAAACAAAACACCAAATTAGACATACATTTTAAAATATAAGTTTTTATTTATTTAGATTAAATATACATGTATTATTTTATTTGTAACTTATATCCAAATAAAACAGTATTTAAATTAGAAAGGAATTGTCTTCTATTATATTGTCAAGTCAAGTTAAACAAATATAAACCTACCTGAGTTAATAAATTCAGTGCTGTAAAAGAAAATGATGTATTCAAGATGGAGATATAAGAAAAGGTGACTACAGGTGAAACAGGATGTTAGGATAGTATCTAAGTTACCGATTACTACGATGACATACTAAATATATAACAACTGACAACCAAATATACACTACTACATATACAGTAAGTTTCATCCCTCTTTATCAGACAGAATCAAAGTTATCTTGTCCCAAAGCATCGACCAAATCAAAACATTCACCTAATGAACATCTACGTCAAGCAAAAACGTTGTACCTCAATTAAAAGCAGGGTTGTTATGTTCAAATTGCTTATCGCTCCTTAGCCTAAGTAGAAAATTCTCATCACCGAACTTAGTCAAGGTAATGATATGATGAATCTAAACTCAAGAGTTTCATCACTCTCACTTAATTATAACCAACGTTATCGTGCCCCAAAGCATCAACCAATCAGATTGCTTATTTCTGCTTACTGCAAGCAGACAATGTTTATCACTGAACTCCATCAAGGCATTCACGTAATGAACGCCTATGTTCAAATTGCTTATCGCTCCTTAGCCTAAGTAGAAAATTCTCATCATCGATCAGTCAAGGTAATGATATGATGAATCTAAACTCAAGAGTTTCATCACTCTCACTTAATTATAACCAACGTTATCGTGCCCCAAAGCATCAACCAATCAGATTGCTTATTTCTGCTTACTGTAAGCAGACAATGTTTATCACTGAACTCCATCAAGGCATTCACGTAATGAACGCCTACGCCAAGTTTGAACATTCTACCTGAATTAGAATAGAAGGAGAGTTATTGTGTTCCAAAGTCTCGATCAATCAAATTGCTTAATGCTCTGCTTACCCTGAGCAGAAAATGTTCATTATCGAACTTAGTCAAGGACAAGGTATTGATGTGATAAAACTATACAAGTTTCCTCACTTTCCCTTCCTAAGAACTAAAGTTATCGTGTCCCAAAGCATCAACCAATCAAATTGCTTATCTCTGCTTAACGGAAGCAGAAAATTCTCATCTTCAAACTCCACCACCCAATAAACATCTACGCCAAGTTTGAACATTCTAGCTAAATTAGAATGAGAGTTATTGTGTTCCAAAGCCTCGACCAATCAAATGGCATATAATATCACTTTGCTTACCCTGAGCAGAAAATGTTCAGTATCGAACTTAGTCATAAAACTATGCCCCAAATTTCATCAGTCTCACTTAATTAGAATTAAAGTTATCATGTCCCAAAGCATCAACCAATCTAATTGCTTATCTCTGCTCACCCTAAGCAGAAAATGCTCATCTTCGAACTACATCAAGGCATTGAACTAACAAACATATACCTCCACCAAGTTTGAACATTCTAGCTCATTTAGAAGGAGAGTTATTGTTTTCCCAAAAGTGTGACGGACAGACAGACAGACGAACCCATTTTAATAGTCCCGTGCTTTCTTTGGAAGGCGGGGGCCAATATAGTGGGTTGATGAGAACAAAAGTCAAATTTTCTCAGATATACCTGCATGGATTGTCATTAAATTTGGCCTGGACAATGCTAATTGCAAGTCCAAAAAAAAGCACTGGACAATTTTGGGCTATAGACTGCGGTTTGTCAGGTACATGTATCTATGGAAACACCAAAATACGATGAGTTTTCTAAAAAAATTCCTTTGAAATTCTATTAGTACCGTACATGCCGAATAGATTTAATGATAAGTTATAAGCGACATTTCGACACCAAAAAATATCACCTCAAAGTCTTTTAAAATCTTTGTTCATTGAAATTCTATTAGTACCGTACATGCCGAATAGATTTAATGATAAGTTATAAGCGACATTTCGACACCAAAAACGTAAAATATCACCTCAAAGTCTTTTAAAATCTTTGTTCATTATTTACCTTCAAACGAGATTTTGTGATTTTCGGTTGATTCGTTGAATACGTTTACAACAAGTTCTAAAATACAACAATTCGGGCGTAAAACTAAATATTTACTTCAGTGCACTACTCTGCCGCTCTAAAAATCATTTTATACATTCAAAAATGGTAATCTTCGATCATCAATATTTGAAATTCAGCCATGTTCCAGTCGCGATAGACCTGCATAATAGCGTCTTACAGCGAATTCCTTCTGATTTATTCAAGAACTGATCTAGGTCGGGGAAACCTTCTCGTTTGCTATAAATAATTTTTCTTTCCGCTTGTAGCCTACCTCAATTATTACATAACAAACGGTGGAGCTGTTATTGTGTCTTCTGGGTTATTTTACACAAGGAACAAGTGTGCAAAGTCTTAATAAGTTTGGTGTTGAAAAGTTAGAGCGTATCGTAGACTACTCAACGCCCTTAAAAATGACAATTTAGCACAGCAAGCGGTTGCCATGCAAGATACGCCCACATTTTGCAAGAGATGGACAGAGAACAAGCTAAAAAATTAAAGTGATCTTTGTACAATCTGGGACCATAAACCAGCAAGTGACGGTCCGATATGCACCAACATCGAAAGGAACCGAGATCTTTTTGATATAAACATAAAATTTTAAAAAGTTTACACCTTATAGAGGGTCCACAACATCCTTGGTATTAGGCTACATACTTTTACACTATTTGTGTACAAGGAGCAGCCATTTTGTCGGTAATTTCAGTCAGATTTTCACAAAATATGAACTTTGCATCATATAATTAACTTTTTTTTTCAATTGGATAAAAAATTATAACCTCTACAGGTACCACAAGCTGAAAACGTCACTTTTTGTTCAATCAGGGGACACACCGTAATCCAGGAAGTTACGATCTGATATGAGCGAATGTCAAAAGTAACTAAGATCTGTGGGTTATACACATACAGTTCAAGATTTATCAAAATTGGTTAAAAATTGTGACTTCTAGAGGGTCCACCACCTTGGTATTACATACTTTTACACAATTGGTGTAGACAGAGCGGCCTTTTTGTTGGGTAGTTTTGGTCCGATTTTCATCAAATTCAAACTCATAAGGATAGTAACGGTTAAAACGTTTTTTTTTCTTTTAAACTGAATACAAATTGTGACGTCTAGAGTGTCCACAATCTAAAGACATGATTTTCTTTAACAAGCAGGGCCCATAATCCAGGAAGTTGCATCTGATATGCACAAACATCGAAAGGAACTAAGATCTTGCTGTTAGAAAGATACATTTCAAGCCTCAAGTGCAATCAGTGGCCATAAACAATAAATTGGTCCAACACATGCCAATTTCGAAAGGAACCTAGATCTTTGGAAAATTTTGGATAATATTGTGACCTGTCGACCGGCCACAAACATATTGTGGACTGAAGCCCAATGAATGAATGAATGAAATGGGGGTTAACGTCCTACTGTTCTGCTCTGAGCTATTGAAGACAGGTATACCCCATACAGTGTGCTATGAGGGAAATTTTGCCCGGGCAGCGGCGCTACGGTCTACTCTTATATTAATTCCAACTGTCTAGGGATCTTTTACGTGCACACCAATGTGTACACAGGACCTCGGTTTTCCGCCTCATCCAAATGACTAGACAGCTGCCTTTGTCAGGCCCTCCGTCCTGCATCACTGACAAGGGGAAACCACGCCGGAAAATCTGGATGAACTTTCTCGGCCAATGCAGGGATCGAACACCCGACCTCCAGGCTAGCGAGCCAGCATCCTACCCACGTGATCCCCCTGGACTAATGTCCAGGCAGGGACGAGTCAGGTGGACGACATGATATACCGGTACGGTGACTACGGTCACATGAAAATGTGAGCAACTTCCAAAATGTGGGATATAAAAAACAGTAAGCTAATATTATCCAACATTGATATACATGTAAATTATTGTGATACGAGTTGAAATAATAAGGTATTTGGTTACAAGAAGTTGAACTCCACAAATTACTTGGAAATTAAATTTGGCGGGACCATTATAAACAATGGGCTATAGAAGACGGGCTCACGGGCATATGACATACAGTGTTCTATGAGGATAATTTTGCCCGGGCAGCGGCCTACTCTCAGTCTTATATCGAATTCTAACTGTCAAGGGATCTTTTACGTGCACGCAAATGTGTACACCGGCCCTCGGTTTTTCGTACCATCTGAACGATTAGACAGCTGTCCATGCCAGGCCCTCCATCCTGCATCACTGACAAGGGGGAACCACGTGAAAAATCTAGAACTTTCTTGGCCAATGCAGGGCTCGAAAACCTGACCTCCAGGCCTGCGAGCCAGCGTCTTTCCCAGGGCTGCTGACAACCAGTATCGCAGCGCAATTTGCGATACATATTTTGTCCGTTGCTAATCAAAAATTAAAATCTAACGTTTTTTTACTGCGAATCATTAACATGACTGTCATTTGATATTGACACGAAGATTTATCCGCATTTCTCAACACTTTCAACGTATATAAAATATCAAATAAATTTTATAAACAAAACTGAATTCTCCGTGTGACATTTTCTTCTCTAACTCCCCAGACTCAATCCATTACACTATACAGGGACATAACTATTAAACCGGAAATAGGGAATCAAGTAGTACCACTCACGTTGCGAGAAATATCAATTTCGAGTAATTATATCAGTATACAATTTGAAAACAAATAAATTCAGTGTATCCCCCACATATTATAAATAAAATAAAAAAAATAAATATGTGTTAACGTATTGTAAAATGAAAAATCAAAGTAAGAATTCCCATAAAATATTATTGTTTATATCGCGTGCGTCTAGTTAATCAAGATTATTCGGAAAATACCGAGTGCGTCCGATTGAACAAAAAAAGTAACACGCGATAAAAAGCAGACGAAATTGTTTTCTAACGAAGAAATAAGAATTAAAATGAGTGGGACTGCCAAGAATTGGCTTCAGACATAAGGCCTTACCAAAAGTCTACATTCAGAAATGTTCACAGCTACCTGTAGCAGTGCTTAAATTTTAAAAAATCTTAAGAATGAAATCTAATCATTTGTTATAAATTAAAAATAAAATAATCTTGTTATTTAGGTGTTTTATGTTGAAACTGAAAGATAGGTTGCCAGGCAACGAAACATACGCCCACAGCAGTCAACAAGTGTTGTCGCATATTTTTTTACTTTTTTTGGTAATGAAACATTTATAATACACTAAAATCTGATTAAGAGTAACAACTCATGAAGTAATTATCAATTGACAATATGAAGTCAATCGGATGATAACTTTAGCCTCTAGAGCGTACAGATTTTTCAAAGTGATCAAGGGCCATAACTGAAAATCGGTGAAAATCAGTAGGCTTCTTCGTCTCATGACCTTAAACACTGTGTATAAATTTAAAGTTAATCGGATATTAACTTTGACCTCTAGAGCGTCCACAAGATTTTTTGAAGTGATCAAGGGCCATAACTTTGGCAGTAATTATCAGAAAATCAATAGGATTCTTCGTCTCATGACCTTAAACACTGAGTATAAATTTAAAGTCAATCGGATATTAACTTTAGCCTCAATTGTGGACGCCGGAACGACGGACGGGGGCGACGACAATATACGACCACATTTCAATGTGGGTGTATAAAAACTGGTAATCAATTTTTAAATTTGCTAATCAAATTTGGCAAAATTGGACACGGCTAACCATCTGTGAAAAATTACCGACAGCCCAGGGCCCTGTTTCACAAAAACTTAAATCTCCTTAAAATCGTCTTAAACTAAAATTTCATCCTAACTTAAGATAGACGCGTTTCACAAAACGATTTTAAGCATATTAGGTAAAATCCACTAAAATAATATTGTAAGTTAAAATTGTATCTTAACTTACAATAGTGGCGTTTCACAAAACTATTTTAGGGACAATTTTAACTAAAATCTATTGTAACTTAGGAAAGCCGTCACCATCTCCTAACTTAAAATCACGACATTAACAAACATTAATTAGAGCTACGTTGTGAGATCTGTTGCGACATATAGATATATTTGGAATAATGATAATATTGCCAATGGCCCGGGTTATATAATTTAATCATACTATCATTCACAAAAATAATTTTCATTCAATTTCTTTTCATTGCATGGAAAATATAAGCAATTAGATGACGCCTCAAATTAAAACCCCAAGAACAAAAAACTCCTAAAAAAAATCTAAAGCCACTTCATATCTAATGTCTATAAAAAATATCTTTGTAGGCCTACAATTGTTTAAAATGAGAGAGAGACAGAGAGATATATATATATAGAGAGAGAGATGGGGTTTAACGTCCACTAGACACACACTAGGTCATTTCGGGACTAACACATGGTTCAATTTTATTTGAAGAATTCGCTTGCTCGTAGCGGTCTTTAGTAGTGGGAGGAACTGGAGAAAACCCACGAGGTTGGACGGGCGACCCTACTCCCTGTCATGTACAACTGGGGAATCGAGACCCCGTAAGTCCTGTAATACTAGATACGCCATATGCAAAGTATTAATTATGGTTTTGGGGTTATGATTTATATAGGAGCTAAGGGTATTTTATATTGTGAAAAAAATCATTTTAATTTAATAAGATTGATAGGCATTATCCAATAAGGAGTGTGGCAATTTTGACATTTTCAAATTATTATTGAAAGGGTCCATGGGACTGACATTTCAAATCTATATCGGAACATTGGTTATTTTGTGTATTAGTTCAAAAGTTATTAAATACTTTTAAAATTCGACAATACTTTAGTCTATTACATGTTTGTGAAAATTTCTCAATAGTTTCTGTTATCCAAAATACCAAAAAACTACGATATTACATGTTTGTGAAAATTTCTCAATAGTTTCTGTTATCCAAAATACCAAAAAACTACGAAATTCAAGTCATTTAGTTTATTGATACGCATTATTTCCATTGAAGCGACATGCAAGTTCAAGGCCAACCAACTGATACATTTCAAAACAAATAACCCGCAATAAACTTATTTATTTTATCTCTCTACGACTGTCTGGCGAGGTGCAGGCATTGTTACAACGTATGAAACTCTCCTCATTGGTATTGTAACGGTTATTTCAACCCGGCAACAGTTTTCAGTATCGAAGCGTGTATGCTTACACCCGAAGTGCCCTCGCCGGAATTGTGCACTGCGCGAGCGCAAGCAATTTTAACTAAAATCTATTAAAATTGCATTTTAAGTTACAATCGATCTTCGTGAAACGCATAAAATTTTAAATTTCAGTTTGATTTTAGTTAAAATCTATTTTAGTGATTTTAGTTTAAGTTTTTGTGAAACAGGGCCCTGGTCTTTCCCACTTAGCGCCATTAGACACAAAAACCGTTAAATAAATAAATGGACCTACATGTATTATTTTAAAATAACCAGCGGCTGCCAGGCAGGATACGCCCACATTTTCGAGAGATGGATAGAGAACAAGCTAAAAAGAAAGTGATTTTTCCTACAATCAAGGGCCATAATTCAGGAAATTACAATTCGATATGCGCAAATATCGAAAGGAACCGAGATCTTTGTGTTATAAACTTACATTTCAAGTATCAACAAAATCGGATAAAAATTGTGACCTACATAGGATCCACAACCTTGATTTTCCATATTGTTACGCTATTTGAGAACGAAGGGCGGCCATTTTGTCTGCCATTTTTGGGGCGATTTTCACGAAATTCGAACTCAGCCGCCCTTATGAGGTAACGGTGATATAATAATACGTTTCTTTAAATCGTATAAAAATTACGACCTCTATATGGTCCATAAGCTAAAAACGTGATTTTTCGTACAATCAGGGGCCATAATTTAGTAAGTTACAGTCCGATATGCGCGAATATCGAAAGGAACCGAGATCTTTGGGTTATAAACTTACATTTCAAGTTTCAACAAAATCGGATAAAAATTGTGAACTCTATAGGGTCCACAACCTTTATATACCATATTTTTACGCCATTTGAGAACGAAGGGCGGTCATTTTGTCTGTCAGTTTTGGACCGATTTTCACGAAATTCGAACTCAGCTGTCCTTAGGGTGAAACGGTGATATAATGATACGTTTTTTTAAAAATCGGATAAAAATTATGACCTCTATAGGGTCCACAAGCGTATAAAAATGACAATTTGGTACAAAGAACAGCAAATATTCATATAAATTACAGTTGGTAAATAAAATTGGTATTTTTTTGGTGAATGTGATTAATAATTAATGTCAATTTATCACCCCAGAGAGAGAGAGGGTTTAATATCCACTCGACACAAACTTGGTCATTTCGGGACTAACATGGTTGAATTGTATTTCAATAATTCGCTTACGCGAATGATGTCAAAACATGGTTAGGTCTAAATATTAAGGCCAACTCAACTGCAGATTTGGTCTAAAGGCACGAGATGTAAACAGGGCTGACCCTAACCCAAGACCCAGTCAGCGTGTACATTGGTATTCAGCAAACTAAGGGAAAGGGAATACTCCAAACAAAAAACAACACTCTAGCTGAAATTGCCGCCAAAGAAACAAATAATATGCAATTAGCAGTTAAAACCAAAACTTGTGGCCACCCAAGATGTCAAACATGCAGAATCATAAATATATCCGACCATTTCCATAACAAAACATCTCACACAAAATTCCCAATATTAGATCAGCTTTCATGCAGTAGTTCAAACATAATCTATTTAATTTCATGCAGACGATGTGACAACCAATACGTAGGTGAGACCCATAATGCGCTTCGGGAAAGAATTGACGGTCACCGGTCAGACATAGTCAATCAAAAAGACAAACCGGTCTCAATTCACTTCAACAAACCAAATCATAACATTTCTGATCTCATTGTCACATCAATAGAAATCAATAGAAAAGACTAAGAGCGATTTTGAAACTACAGATGAAATTAAAACGTTTAGGTTAACAAGAGAAAAATTCTGGATTGACAAATTGAAAACAACAGCCCCCTATGTTTGAATATTCATACGGCTAGCGCAATAGCCCCTTTTGTAGTTCCATTTAGCGCAACAGCAGCAAGTGCATCCAAAATCACCAGAAACCACTATACTGATCTCCAAGAAAATCGACCGAAAATTTTCACACAGAAACTTATAATTGCATATTCTAAAGACAAAAATCTGAACGACATCCTAGTAAACAGTAAATTAGATTAAATAAGACCAGTCTCCACCCTCACCCAAAACAAACCATATATCAAATCCTATATATCCCTAACCGTTAGTAAATAAAATCGACTAGATATAAGAATCCCTAGCCCTTTCTTTTAAATCCAATTCTTAGTAGGAAACACGCTAATGTGGCTCTCCCCCGAGAGCCCCAAATTTATTCTTTTTTTTCTTCAGAAACAAAAATACCAGAATACCAAAAGCACCATCCAAGAAAGACCATCATCGCTACCAACACCAAAAAACAGTTTAATTACCTTTGTACATAAACCTAATGTATTGTATGGATTTGAATAAAACCAGGAAATATCACGAACTAATCTTTCATCACTCTAGGTCAGTGCACCATCCAAGGAAGACCATCATCGCCACCAACACCAAAAAACAGTTAAATTCCTTTGTATATAAACCTAATGTATTGTATGTATTTTAATAAAACTAGGAAATATCAGGAACTACAAAATTATGATGAGGATATTGCCAAATGTGGTCCCCATTGTGCCTATAAAGTTTGGAATCAACGGACTGTTGAGCAAAAAGCTACAGATTTAAAGTAAATGTTTCAAAGTACCCAAAGAAATATGAATATGAATATATAAAATAGGTCAAATATTCACAAAGTTACAGCTTTGTAGGTTAATTGTTTTGTCATTAAAATTTCGGTAATAGGAGACGGATTCTCTAAGCCATGACCTATTGTGTATGTTTTCAAGCTTATTAATGTGGATTTTTCATTATTTTTCATTTTCAATTCAAAATGGCGTCCATCATTAGCCAGAAATCAAAATTCTAAGCCTTACATTTTATCGACTTTCCTTCAAAGATTCGGAAAATATAATTCCTTTGTCTGTAAGTAAAATATCAAAAAAGCCTTAAGGACATTTCACATTTCAAGATGGTGGCACTTCCGTATTGACCTACAAACTCCATTTTTTGTGTATGAATCAGTAGTGCCGTAGGGAAGATGAGTTAGGACATTTCTAATGGCATCGTTGAAGTTGGGTCAATGAGATCTACATAAATTCCAAATTTCATGAAAATCGTACCAATATTAAAGAAGTTGTCAATTCTGTTTTCCTTCCGGTAAATATTTCAAGGTACTCAAAGAAAAAAAAATAGTAATATAGGTCACATAGTCACAGAGCTATGGGTATGTAGGTCAATTTCTTCGTTCGTAAAATTCGGTGATTTCGGATTCGTAAAAAGTTTTGAAAATATATTTAATCAACAGCCACCACCCATTTTTGGGGGGATAGGTCAAATTTTCAGAAAGATCCTATGGTTAGATTCTGAGAAATTCGATTTGTGGACAAAACACACACACACACAAAAATAATAATAACTAGATCTGCTAGGCAGATATGAAAGCTTTCATATTCACGGTCATATACAGGCACTGAGAAATAGGCCCCCGGGATAAAAAAAAATAATAATAACTACGTCTGCTACTGTCCCATGCAGATATGAAAGCTTTCATATTCATCGTCACGTGACATGGATTATATCAAGTATCTTAAAAGAAAAAGAACAACAAAAAATAATTATCAAAATCGGTGAAAAAGTCGCGAAGTTACAAGTCTAAATATAGTGAGAAACATTGCACCCGGGCAACAAAATAATCTGAAAACTAAAGGGAAATAACTGAGACTTGGATTGCTGTAATCGGAATGACTTTCCGTTCCAGAAGTTTCAGAAAAATGGATCAAGCCGTTTAATAACGGGACGGATGAGAACATGAAACGAAAATGGCGGGAAAGAACTAAAATGTGGCAGGAAAATATCAAAAAAATAAATGAAATAACTTTGAACGGAACTAATATTTTTTGAATCAGATTGACCTTAGCTGTTCGAATATTTAGGTTTAATTTGTAAATTTGGAAAATTAAAGGCATAAATTGTCCCGCAAACAACTTTGTCGGCACGTCAAAGGTCATAGGCGAAATACGATATTTTGAAAATTTTCAAACACCAATAAATCGATCTTGATCTCGAGTTATACTGAAATACATTAATTTCAGAAATAAGAGCGCATTGAACATATTACGGCCTATTGTGTTTATTTTCACGTCTGTTTATGTGGATTTTTCACTGTTCTTCATATTCAATTCCAAATGGAGACCATCAGTTGACCGAAATCAAAATTCTGTTTGAACGTTTTTTGGGCATTCCTTCAAGGATTCAGAAAAAATTTTTCCTTTTAATTTATGATAAATATTATCGCGGCACAACCAACCGCTGGAAATTCCAGTGATTTTGACCACCGAAATGATGCCTCGGCAGTCAAAAAAAGTCAAAATAGTTGATTTCGGTTTTTAGTGTTGCGGTCATTTTAAAAAATTGTTTTGTAAGGATAATGTGTATAGTAATAACACCTATCACTTACGGAAGAGGCGATAAGATCCCTTTACATTTGCAATGTCAAAATTAATTAAAACAAAATTTAAATTCCGTAAATCGTTTTCTTTTTTGCTAAAACTCTTTTTTTAATCGGATCAAAATGGGAGTAAAGTACAGAGTCCGGTGTGGTAATAGGCGTACTGTGTCCAAATTTCATGGTTTTCGGATTCCAATTTTTTCCCCTTACAGAATCCATCAATTGACCAATGGCAGGAACCGTGTCAAGAACAAACGACATGAAAATGTATCGCCTTGGAATTTTCAGGGCACCTAGGTACCAACGTGAAAAGTTCCTAGCCGGAATTTGGTAGTCATGGTACCTTTGGTTCCAGCGTGGCGCATGCGCGAAGTCAAACGAAGATGTGGTGGATTTTGGGTGAATTTCGGAGTGGTTTGGTGTGGTCGGGTGGATCCGCGAAGTCGGGTGGACCTAAGATAGCTGCCATAATACATGAACAAGCGTTCATGAATTTTTGCGATCGGGGTTGATTTTTAATGCACAGGCATCGTTCCAGTGGTCCGATTACCTTCAAACTTGCACAGAATGTACCTTGAGATTCTAGCTATCACATATGAAAAATAGAAGAGTGTGGAATTTCGAGAACGTTTAAAATAAATTCAAAACCCAAGCCCACCCATCAAAGTTTTTTTGCTTAAAAAATTGCCGTATTTTATCGAATTTTTATTGTTCTTGATATCTGAGCATTTTCTCCTTTTAATATGTGATAAATATCATCGCGGCGCAGCCAGCCGCTAGAAATTCCAGAGACTTTGACCAACGGAAGGATGCCTCACCAGTCAAAAAAGGTCAAAATAGGCGATTTCGGATTTCAGTGTCGCAAACATCGTTGCGGTCATTTTAAAAAATTGTCTTTTAAGGATAATGTGTATACTACTAATACCTATCACATACGAAAGAGGCGATAAAATCCCTTTGCATTCGCAATTTCAAAATTAATTAAAACTAATATTAAATTCCGAAAATCGTTTTTTTTTGGTAAAACTCTTTTTTTTTAATCGGATCTAAATGGGAGTAAAGTACAGAGTCCGGGGTGGTAATGGACGTATTGTGTCCAAATTTCATGGTTTTAGGATATTCGGTGCCGGTTTCGCGGCGAAATTCCACTTTTTTCCCCTTATGGAAGCCGTAAATTGACTTAGAAAAAAAAAAGATCTGGAGCCGTGCCTAGAACAAACGACTTGAACGAATGCAGGTATCACTTTGAAATTTTCAGGATACCTAGGTACCAGGGTGAAAAGTTCCTCGCCGGAATTTGGTATTCTTGGTACCTTTGGTTCCAGCGTAGCGCATGCGCGAAGTTAAAACCAGTCAAAACTCAAAGCAACCTTGTCGGCACGGAAAACATCAAAGGCGAATTTCGAATTTTCGAAATATTCAAATACCAAACATTCGACCATGAGCCAGGCTATCTTGAAATGTATTAATTTCGGTAATAGGAGACAGATTCTTTAAGCCACGACCAATTGTGGATGTTTTTAAGCCCATTAATGTGGATTTTTCACTATTTTTCATTTTCAATTCAAAATAGCGTCCATCATTTGCCAAAAATCAAAATTCTAATTCCTACAATTTATGGGCTTTTCTTCAAGGATTCGGAAAATATAATTCCCTTGTCTGTTAGTAAAATATCAAAAAAGCTTTTTGACATTTCACATTTCAAGATGGTGGCACTTCCAGAATGGGCAACAAACTCCATTTTTTGTGTACGGATCAATAGTGACGTAGCTAGTAAAGAAAACAAATTTCAAGGCAATCTGATCTATATTTCGTCGATTTTTTTTTAAAAATTTGATCTTTAATTTCATCAAGGGGAGATAATTTAGCAAATTTCTAATCATATTTTCGAAGTCGCATCGGTAAGATCTACTAACATGCTAAATTTCATGAAAATCGTACAACTATTAAAGAAGTGGTCAAATTGGTCATCAATACGGGTTCGAAATCACTGCGACGAATTTTCGAAATTCGAAAATCTGAATCTGCAGATTTGAAGTAATTGACTCAAGGTACTCAAAGAAAAAAGATTTAGTAAAATAGGTCAAATAGTCACAAAGTTACAGCATTGTAGGTCAAATGCATTCGTTCGTAAAATTCGGTGATTTCGGAGTCGTAAAACGTTTTGAAAATATATTCAATCAACAGGCACCACCCATTTTTGTGGGGATAGGTAAAAGTTTCAGAAAGATCCTACGGTTAGATTCTGAGAAATCCGATTTGTGGATAAAACACCCAAAAAAAAATAATAATGACTAGACCTGCAAGCAGCACTGAACCGGCTTTCAGGAATCAGACAGGAAGTGTGTCATACAATAGCCCATTTATCGAACTACCAATAGATACTTTAGATGTTTTGATCCGGTCACACCCGACGGTGAAATCCCGATTATTGCAACAGCACCGATTTTTTCACTGTCTTTTTTTTTTTAAATTATCGAATTTTTTTTTGACTACTTCCTGTTTACGGATTATTTTCGGGATAGATTTAACAAGTGGTATGGGAACTTAACTTCCTGTACCAGAAGTTTCAGAAAGATCCATTGGACAGTTTTACCTCCCTTAAACTATTTGAAGCAGATTTACAGATATAACGATTTTTCGACTTTTTTCAAAGATTGTGGCCCGTTTGGACCATTTATACTATATTGAGGACTTTAAATTTGGATTCACACCACAGACCACCGTTAGGACTCTTAAGTAACAGAAGCTTAAGAAAGGAAATAAGAGAGGTTTTCGAAATTAAAGCGCCTGAATTGGCTCCAAAATGGAAAATAATAGATTTTCAGCGATCCATTATATATTGCCTAACCCGCGAATTTATCCAATGACACATTAGTTGTTTTGATTCGGTGAAATCTGGCGCAGTAATCTTTTTTTTCGCAAGATCACCATTTTTTTTTCTCACTTTTTACGTTTTTTTCTCTCAAAATATCGGATTTTTTTTCGACTACTTCCGGTTTTTGGATCATTGTCGGGATAGCTTTAACAAGTTGTATGGTTACCTTACCTTATGTACAAGAAGTTTCAGAATAATCCATTCAGCTGTTTTCCAAAGAAAGAAAATTATCAGATCATTTTCAGCAATTTAAGGATTTTTCAACTTTTTTCCAAGATTTGAGGTTCTTTTTGGACCACTTATATTATTTCAATGCTTTTATTTTTGGACTCACGCCATAGTCCACCGATAGGATTCTGAGTAAAAATAGTTTAAGAAAAAACTTAATTTTCGTTTTCGAGAAAATGGCGTCTCAAAATGCTCCAAAACGGAAAATACTAGATTTTCGGTGTTCCATAATTTTTTTTCTAGCCATTTAAATCGTATCATTCAAATGTCATATGATAGTCCATTAATGGAGCTATCCAGCGACACTTTAGTTCTTTTGGTCCGCTAAGATCTGATGAAGAAATCAAGTTTTTCGCACGAGCGCTAATTTCTTTTAACCTTTTTCTTCATTTTTTGAATACATCCGGTATGGAGATTATTGTCGGGATAGTTTTAATAACCAATTTGGGCAATTAGATAGACACAGGGCTCTGTAATGATATATTACATTATCTGATCAAATAAAATGGCCCTGAGAAATCCTATGTTCAAAAGTGCCAAAAATTCAAAAATGTCAAAATATCGAAAATTAAATTTCAATAACTCAATACATATTATACATCGTTAGAATCGTAATTAGGTCCGCTATCTGAATGTGTAACCTTTTCGTAAAAATCTGATTAAATAATAAAATAATATAGCATTTTCCAAAATTTCACGATTTTTCAACTTTTTTCGATTTTCAGTACGTTATTTTACCTATTCCAGACATTTCAATGTCTTATTGGATGGATTCATGCACAAGACTACCGGAGGGACTCTCGATAGGTAAAGTTTAAGAAAAATCCTTGGGCAGTTTTCGAGAAACACGCGTCCAAAAACGCTCCAAATCAGAAAATACTTGATTTCCAGCATGTCATATTTTGCTGCCCTCTCTTAGGATTCGTGTGAAATTGGTATCATATGATAATCAAATCCCCGGGCTACCCACCGATACCTTAATTTCTTTAATCCGTTGATATCGGGTGGAGAAATCACATTTTTTCCAAAAGCACCCATTTTTTGCGTTTTCTTCAAAATATCGGACAATTTTTCGACCACTTCCGGTTTAAGGATCCTTGTCCAAATAGCTTTATCAGTTGGATTTGGACAATAACTTCCTGTTCCAGAAGTTTCAGAATCGTCGATTCGGCTGTAAAACGAAACTCGGGCTCACAAAATGGGCAGAAAATTCGAAAAAAATCGAAAAATAAAGGGTGATAACTCTGAATGAAAGTTATATTACTGGAATCGGATTGCCTTCAAGTACCCAAAAATGTAGGTCAAATTTGAAAATTTTGAAAAATAACAAAAATTGTCTCTTAAACAAGATTTTTCATTTTTCGAACGCTAGAAGTCAGCGAAGAAGTTTCGAAATTTAGAAATTTTCAACTGCTATCATCCGACAAAAGACCCAGGGTTTCTGAAAATGTCATTTGTATGAAAATAGGTACAGAATTGACGAAGTTAAGGTCGTTTTTTTAATTTTTATGCACCGCACGAAATTCGGCCACTTCCGTTCTGCGCAGAAGTTTCGAAAATACTTTATCAAGTAGCCACCACCCAGTTTCCACAGAGAAAATTGAACCACAGATCGATATCTGTTTTCGATCATGGAGAAATAGGCTCCCGCGGTAAATAAAAATAATAATAATTAGACCTGCAAGCAGCACTGAACCGGCTTTCAGGAATCAGACAGGAAGTGTGTCATACAATAGCCCATTTATCGAGCTACCAAACGATACTTTAGATGTTTTGATCCGGTCACACCCGACGGTGAAATCCCGATTGTTGCAAGAGCACCGATTTTTTTTACTGTCTTTTTTTTTTTTAAATATCAAATATTTATTTGACTACTTCCTGTTTACGGATCATTATCGGGATAGATTTAACAAGTGGTATGGGAACTTAACTTCCTGTACCAGAAGTTTCAGAAAGATCCATTGGACATTATACCATTAGAAGCAGATTTACAGATATAACGATTTTTCGACTTTTGTCAAAGATTGTGGCCCTTTTGGACCATTTATTCTATATTGAGGCTTTTAAATTTGGATTCACGCCATAGACCACCGTTAGGACTCTAAGTAACATAGGTTTAAGAAAGGAAATAAGAGAAGTTTTCGAAATAAAAATAAAAGCGTCTGAATAGGCTCAAAAAAAGAAAATATTAGATTTTCAGCGTTCCATTATATATTGCCTAACCCGCGAATTTTTACCATTTAGATGTCATAAGATCGTCCATTGTACGAACTATCCAATGACACTTTAGTTGTTTTGATTCGGTGGAATCTGGCGTAGTAGTCACTTTTTTCGCAAGATCGCCATTTTTTTTACTTTTTACGGTTTTTTTTGGTCAAAATATCGGAATTTTTTTTGACTACTTCCGGTTTTTGGATCATTGTCGGGATAGCTTTAACAAGTTGTTTGGTTACCTTACCTTCTGTACAAGAAGTTTCAGAATAATCCATTTAGCTGTTTTCCAAAATAAGAAAATTAGAAGATCATTTTCAGTAATTTAAGGATTTTTAAACTTTTTTCAAAGATTGAGGTTCTTTTTGGACCACTTATATTATTCCAATGCTTTTATTTTTGGTCTCACGCAATTGTCCACCGATAGGACTCTGAGTAAAAAAAGTTTAAGAAAAATCATAGTTTTCGTTTTCGAGAAAATGGCGTCTCAAAATGCTCCAAAACGGAAAATACTAGATTTTCGATGTACCATAATTTATTTTCTAGCCATCTAAATCGTATCATTCAGATGTCATATGATAATCCATTAATGGGGCTATCCAGCGATAATTTAGTTCTTTTGGTCCGCTAAGATCTGATGGAGAAATCAAGTTTTTCGCACGAGCGCTAATTTTTTTAAACCTTTTTCTTCATTTTATGAATACGTCAGATATGGAGATTATTGTCGGGATAGTTTTAATAACCATTTTGGGCAATTAGATAGCCACAGGGCTCTGTAATGATATATTACATTATCTGATCAGATAAAATGGCCCTGAGAAATCCTATGTTCAAAAGTGCCAAAAATTCAAAAATGTCAAAATATCGAAAATTAAATTTCAATAACTCAATACATATTATACATCGTTAGAATCGTAATTAGGTCCGCTATCTGAATGTGTAACCTTTTCGTAAAAATCTGATTAAATAATAAAATAATATAGCATTTTCCAAAATTTCACGATTTTTCAACTTTTTTCAATTTTCAGTACGTTATTTTACCTATTCCAGACATTTCAATGTCTTATTGGATGGATTCATGCACAAGACTACCGGAGGGACTCTCGATAGGTAAAGTTTAAGAAAAATCCTTGGAGCAGTTTTCGAGATACAGGCGTCCAAAAACGCTCCAAATCAGAAAATACTTGATTTCCAGCATGTCATATTTTGCTGCCCTCTCTTACGATTGGTGTGGAATTGGTATCATATGATAGTCAAATCCCCGGGCTACCCACCGATACCTTAATTTCTTTAATCCGTTGATATCGGGTGGAGAAATCACATTTTTTCCAAAAGCACCCATTTTTTGCGTTTTCTTCAAAATATCGGACAATTTTTCGACCACTTCCGGTTTAAGGATCCTTGTCGAAATAGCTTTATCAGTTGGATTTGGACAATAACTTCATGTTCCAGAAGTTTCAGAATCGTCGATTCGGCCGTAAAACCAAACTCGGGCTCACAAAATGGGCAGAAAATTCGAAAAAAAATCGAAAAATAAAGGGTGATAACTCTGAATGGAAGTTATATTACTGGAATCGGATTGCCATCAAGTACCCAAAAATGTAGGTCAAATTTGAAAATTTTGAAAAATAACAAAAATTGTCTCTTAAACAACATTTTTCATTTTTCGAACGCTAGAAGTCAGCGAAGAAGTTTCGAAGTTTCGAAATTTTCAACTGCTATCATTCGAGAAAAGACCCAGGGTTTCTGAAAATGTCATTTGTATGAAAATAGGTACAGAATTGACGAAGTTACGGCCGTTTTTTAATTTTTATGCACCGCACGAAATTCGGCCACTTCCGGTCTGCGCAGAAGTTTCGAAAATACTTTATCAAGTAGCCACCACCCAGTTTCCGAGAGAAAATTGAACCCCAGATAGATATCTGTTTTCGATCATGGAGAAATAGGCTCCCGCGGTAAATAATAATAATAACTAGACCTGCAAGCAGCACTGAACCGGCTTTCAGGAATCAGGCAGGAAGTGTTTCATACAATAGCCCATTTATCGAGCTACCAAACCATACTTTATATGTTTTGATCCGGTCACACCCGACGGTGAAATCCCGATTGTTGCAAGAGCACCGATTATTTACTCTCTTTTTTTTTTTAAAAAAAAACATCGAATAATTTTTTGACTACCTACTTTTTACGGATCATTATCGGGATAGATTTAACAAGTGGTATGGGAACTTAACTTCCTGTACCAGAAGTTTCAGAAAGATCCATTGGACATTATACCATTAGAAGCAGATTAACAGATATAACGATTTTTCGACTTTTTCAAAGACTGTGGCCCTTTTGGACCATTTATACTATATTGAGGCTTTTATATTTGGAATCACACCATAGACCACCGTTGTTACAAAATACTGTTGGGTATTTTGATAATGGTTTATTTTACATATTCAATGTAAGCACTTGCACTATTTATTGTACATGTACATGTTAGATTTAATTTGTATGTGTGGGGATTGATGACATAGTATTATGTAAGATGTGATGGGTTGTTCAAACAATGTTTAGCCGACAAGTATATTATGATATAAGATTTGGGTAACAAGCATTAACACATATTGTCTAGAGATAGGATGTGTGAATCTTAATAATTAAGTCTCATTGTTCTGATTACTAATGGTATTAACTATGGCATACCATAGCCGATATAAATAAGCCTAGTTTGGAAAACAAAGAAGACGAGGGCAGAGAGAGACGTAGAGAACTTGCCCTCAGACCATGAGGCAAGGGGTCTGCCCTTGGACCCCGGAAATAAGGTCTTCGCAGACCTAGGGACAAGAACCAGATAGATTTCACCATATGTACCTGTAAATATGTTATCCAGCATTACCTGTACCTGTAAATATGTTATCCAGCATTAAAGTATATTTCTAATAAAATGAGTTTATGTATTATGTTACACCGTTAGGACTATAAGTAACAGAAGTATAAGAAAGGAAATAAGAGAAGTTTTCGAGATAAAAGCGTCTGAATAGGGTCCAAAAAGGAAAATAATAGATTTTCAGCGTTTCATTATATATTGCCTAACCCGCGAATTTTTACCATTTAGATGTCATACGATTGTCCATTGTTCGGGCTCTCCAATGACACTTTAGTTTTTTTTGATTCGGTGAAATCTTACGTAGTAATAACTTTTTTCGCAAGATCACCATTTTTTTCACTTTTTATAGGTTTTTTTTTCTCAAAATATCGGATATTTTTTCGACTACTTCCGGTTTTTGGATCATTGTCGGGATAGTTGTAACAAGTTGTTTGGTTACCTAACCTTCTGTACAAGAAGTTTCAGAAAAATCCATTCAGCTGTTCTCCAAAGAAAGAAAAATAGAAGAGCATTTTCAGTAATTTAAGGATTTTTCAACTTTTTTCCAAGATTGAGGCTCTTTTTGGACCACTTATATTATTTTAATGCTTTTATTTTTGGACTCTCGCCATAGTCCACCGATAGGACTCTAATTAAATGAAGATTAAGAAACATCGTAGTTTTCGTTTTCGAGAAAATGGCGTCTCAAAATGCTCCAAAACGGAAAACACTAGATTTTTGGTGTACCATAATTTATTTTCTAGCCATCTAAATCGTATCATTCAGATGTCATATGATAGTCCATTAATGGGGCTATCCAGCGATACTTTAGTTCTTTTGGTCTGCTAACATCTGATGGAGAAATCTAGTTTTTCGCAAGTGCGCTATTTTTTTAAACCTTTTTTTTTCATTTTTTGCATACTTCCGGTATGAAGATTATTGTCGGGATAGTTTTAATAACCGGATTGGCTTATCAAATAGCCACAGGGCTATGTAATGATATATTACATTGTCTGATCAGATAAAATGCCCCTGGGAAATCCTATTTTAAATAGTGCCAAAAATGCAAAAATGTCAATATATCGAAAATTAAATTTAAATATTTTAATACATATTATACATCGTTAAAATCGTAATTGCGTCAGCTATCTGAATATGTAACTTTTTTGTAAAATTTTTTTTAAATAATGCAGTAATAAAGCATTTTCCAAAATTTCACGATTTTTCAACTTTTTTCGATTTTCAGTACGTTATGTTACCTATTCCAGAAATTTTAATGTCTTATTGGAAGGATTCATGCACAAGACTACCAGAGGGACTCCCAATAGGGAAAGTTTAAAAAAAATCCTTGGAGCAGTTTTCGAGATACAGGCGTCCAAAAACGCTCCAAATCAGAAAATACCTGATTTTCAGAATGTCATATTTTGCTGCCCTCTCATAGGATCCGCGTGAAATGGGTATCATATGACAGTCGAATCCCCGTGCCACCCAACGATACCTTAATTTCTTTAATCCGTTGATATCGGGTGAAGAAATCATGTTTTTCCCAAAAGCACCCATTTTTTTGCGTTTTCTTCAAAATATCGGACATTTTTTCGACCACTTCCGGTTTAAGGATTCTTGTCGAAATAGTTTTATCAGTTGGTTTTAGACTATAACTTCATGTTCCATAAGTTTCAGAAACGTCAATTCGGCCGTACAACGAAACCCGGGCACACAAAATGGGCAGAAAATTCGAAAAAATTCGAAAAATAAAGTGTGATAACTCTGAATGGAAGTTATATTCCTGGAATCGGATTGCCTTCAGGTATCCAAAAATGTAGGTCAAATTTGAAAATTTTTAAAAATTACGAAAATTGTCTCCTAAGCAACGTATTTTCAAATTTCGAACGACAAAAGCCATAGATGAATGTTCGAAATTGAAAAATGTGAGACAGCCATTGTCTCGAAAAAGATTCAGGGTTTCCAAAAATGTGAATTGTTTTAAAATAGGTAAAGAATTGGCGAAACCACGGCCGATTTTTGATTTATTGCTACTGTTCAAAATTCGGCCACTTCCTTTCTGCGCAGAAGTTCCAAAAATACTTTTTCGAGTAACCACCACATGGTTTTCTAAGAGAAAATTTAACCCCAGATCTATATCTGTTTTCAATCATGAAGAAAAAGGCTACCGCGGTAAATAATAATAATAATAACTAGATCTGCATAGCAGATATCAAAGCTTTCATATAAACTTCAAAAGGGGTTATTAGAATCTATGAATCATCAACCACTCTGACGGATGTAGAAAGGAATATATTGTTACTAAATCTGTTGTACTGTTTCTTGTTATGGTAAAGAAAACATGAATACAACTATGAGATTTGTATAGAATTGGCATTAATCAATATATTTATTGTTTAATACTACATGTATATTATAGATACAAAGTGAATTAAATGAACCCAATTACATGTACTTTATATAAGCAATGTTTTTTTATTCATCGTTACTTTGAAATCACATTATTTTCATTGATGATAAAAAGGTTGTATTTGTACCGAATCCAAAAAGTATGTTGTATGACATTGCATTATCTGTACCAATTATTTATTTACAAACCAATATACAATGTTTATTTCTACTCCAATATATTTGTTTCAACCCATGATAGTTTATTCACTCTTCTCACTTAAATACAAGAATAACACACGATTAAATTACTGAAACAAGTAATGCTGGTAGATTATAATTTGATATTGTATACCATTTACTCTCTGTTAGATAAGGCGACGTGGTAATCTGTTAGATAAACATACATGGAAGTATATGTTAGATAACTACAATTTATGATATATTTTAAACCAAGGAAGTGGCCTTTCTAAAAATAAAAAAAAATAAAGGAAAATATATTTCATACAATTGTTATACTGTTACTGTTATCGTGAAGAAACATGATTGTTTATTTAATGTTGTTTATGACAAACATGTAATCATGTACATTTTTTAAATAAGAACAATTATGCTACATGTATGAATAACTCTCAAAAATTATGTTTTCATCAATCCAAGTATTTTTTTATTTGTATTACTTGATTTATACTGAATAAAGATTACACAAACATACAAAATGGTGTTGGCTGTGTGACTGAATTCCTCGTTGAGAAGTGGTATCGGGTGTCCCATAGAGAAGAAGCAAACCCTCCTTGTGATACACTTGTGAACATTTTAAAAGACCCATTTCGCTGTGTTCCAGAAAAATCCCATTATAGCTAGTGCATTACATGGTTGTTGTTGGGGGAAAGGTGGGTCTTTTCTATTGGCAATGATTTACTTTTTATAGGCCCACATTGAAATGTGGTCGTATATTGTCGTCGCCCCCCTTTTGCTGTTAATATCCGATTGACTTTAAATTTATACGCAGTGTTTAAGGTCATAAGACGAAGAAGCCTTTGATTTGCTCTGCCCAGGCAACGTTCCTGTGCTCCGATTGCCTTCAAATATGCACAGAATGTACCTTGGGATTCTAGCTATCACATATTAAAAATAGAAGAGTGTTGGATTCCGAGAACGTTCAAAATAAATTCAAAACCCGCCCCCAACAATCAAAGGTTTTTTGCTTAAAAAATTGCCGTATTTTATCGAATTTTTATTGTTCTTGATATCTGAGGATTTTTCTCAATTTAGTATGTGATAAATATCATCGCGGCGCAGCCAACCGCTAGAAATTCCAGAGATTTGGACCACCGGAATGATGCCTCAGCAGTCAAAAAAGGTCAAAATAGGCGATTTCGGTTTCTAGTGTCGATACATCGTTACGGTCATTTTAAAAAATTGTCTTTTAAGGATAATGTGTATAGTACCAGTACCTATCACATACGGAAGAGGCGATAAAATCTCTTTGCATTTGCAATTTCAAAATTAATTAAAACCAATATTAAATTCCGAAAATCGTTTTTTTGCTAAAACTTTTTTTTTTTTAATCGGATCAAAATGGGAGTAAGGCACAGAGTCCGGGGTGGTAATGGGCGTATTGTGTCCAAATTTCATGGTTTTCGGACAATCGGTGCCGGTGTCACGGCGAAATTCCACTTTTTTCCCCTCATGGAAGCCGTAAATTGACTTGAAGCCAGGGTCCTTGAAGTTGTACAGCTGCACCCGGTGACCGATATTTATTTAACGGGGAATAAGTGATAATTCATATTATAGCAGTAAATAATTAAAATATTTCATAGGGATTATAATAATATCTATATCTTGTCTGGGTACAGGGTTAAAACCAATATTAAATTCCGAAAATCGTTTATTTGCTAAAACTCTTTTTTTTTAATGGGATCAAAATGGGAGTAAGGCACAGAGTCCGGGGTGGTAATAGGCGTATTGTGTCCAAATTTCATGGTTTTCGGACAATCGGTGCCGGTGTCACGGCGAAATTCCACTTTTTTCCCCTCATGGAAGCCGTAAATTGACTTGAAGCCAGGGTCCTTGAAGTTGTACAGCTGCACCCGGTGACCGATATTTATTTAACGGGGAATAAGTGATAATTCATATTATAGCAGTAAATAATTAAAATATTTCATAGGGATTATAATAATATCTATATCTTGTCTGGGTACAGGGTTAAAACCAATATTAAATTCCGAAAATCGTTTATTTGCTAAAACTCTTTTTTTTTAATGGGATCAAAATGGGGGTAAGGCACAGAGTCCGGGGTGGTAATGGACGTATTGTGTCCAAATTTCATGGTTTTCGGACAATCGGTGCCGGTGTCACGGCGAAATTCCACTTTTTTCCCCTCATGGAAGCCGTAAATTGACTTAGAAAAAAAACGACGAAAGGCAGGTGACAAGAACAAACGACTTGAACGAATGCAGGTATCACCTTGAAATTTTCAGGGTACCTAGGTACCAACGTGAAAAGTTGCTCGCCGGAATTTAGTACTCATGGTACCTTTGGTTCCAGCGTAGCGCATGCACGAAGTCAAATCCAGCTAAACTCGAAAACAACCTTGTCGGCACGGAAAACATCAAAGGAGAAATTCGAATAAAAAATGATACAATGATTTCACACAACAGGCCAGCTATTAGCCTCTCGATTGACAAGAGTTTCATCGCCCTCCATTCATTATAACCAATGTCATCGTGCCCTAAAGAATCAACAAATCAGCTTGCTTATCTCTGCTTACCCTAGGCAAAAAATGCTCATCTTTGAATTCAATCATGACATTGACCTAGTGAACGCCTACACCAAGTTTGAACATTCTAGCTTAATTAGAAGGAGAGTTCTTGTGTTCCAAAGTCCCGGCCCTTCAAATTGCTTCTATTTTTCATTTTCAATTCAAAATGGTGACCATCACGTGACCGAAATCAAAATTCTGATCCGATAGATTTTTAGGTATTCCTTCCAGGATTCCGAAAATATGACGCCCGAGTCTGTAAGTAAAATAGCAAAAAAGCCTTTTTGATTTTTCACGTTTAAAGATGGTGGCACTTCCGGTTCGATCGACAAACTCCATATTTTGTGTACGAATCAGTAATTACTTGTCTAGTATCGAATTTTTTTTTTAGGTCATTCTGACCTATATTTCGACGATTTTTTTGAAAACTTTGATCCTTAATTTCACCAAGGGGAGATAATTTAGAAAATTTCCAAGGACATCATTGAAGTCGCATTGGCAAGATCTACTAACATTCTAAATTTCACGAAAATCGCACAACTATTAAAGAAGTTGTCAAATTGGTAATAACTTCCGGTTCGAAATGACAGCGACGAATTTTCGAAATTCCAAAATTCGAAATTGCAGATTTGAAGTAAATGTTTCAAGATACTCAAAGAAAAAAGAATTAGTAAAATAGGTCAAATAGTCACAAAGTTACAGCATTGTATGTCAAATGCATTCCTTCGTAAAATTCGGTGATTTCGGATTCGTAAAACGTTTTGAAAATATATTTAATCAACAGCCACCACCCATTTTTGGGGGGATAGGTAAAAGTTTCAGAACGATCCTATGGTTAGATTCTGAGAAATCCGATTTGTGGACAAAACACAAAAAAAAAATAACAATAACTAGATCTGCTAAGCAGATATTAAAGCTTTCATATTCACAGTCACTGTCACATGTCATAGAAATAATATGAACAGAAAAAATAAAATCATTATAATGAGTAAAAATTTGGTGAAGTTAATTCGATTTTTCACTGGTAAATAATTAAATAGACAAGTGGCATAACTTGACCCGCATCCCATCAGCTATCCTGAAAAATGCTGGAAAAATTAAACAAGTAAATTGTGTTTAGTACTGGGTTAATTAAGACAGGCATATGCCTTTGCTATACAGGATGACATGAGGGAAATTTAGCTTGGGAGGTGTAGGCCTGCAGCCAAAATTTCTAGCTAGCTTAGAAACACAACTCCGCTACACGGTCTTCCATAAAAGAAAAACTATACATTTTTGGAAAGCTTATGATGCCAGGAAGACAAAATCTGGGAGTTCCAAGCAAAATGTTTGCAATTTATTGATTTAGGGCCAGATGAAATTCGTCAAAATTGTCAAATAAATGCTATTTGTGTACTAACAATTCTGAAGTTGACATAAAATTAAATAGTTGGTAAAACACCTCATGCCTTCATCCTTGGCAATGAACAGTTTATTGGACAGATTTTGATGTAAATAAAAATGCTCAAAACACAAATGTCATGGGTGAATAAAGAATTGTGGAAATCCATTAACGGTAAAAAAGAATTATCTCCCTTTCTGTCAAATGCCTGTAATTGATAGACTATCAGGTCTTGTATGAATCATAAGACCAGGTGTGGGCAAACAAGCCCAATAATTATTTTGTTTGTTGGATCTCAAGGGCCTGTTAGGGTTGGTTGTTGGATGTTTGCTCAGAAATTATCGCTTGTATGGAACATGCTAGAGTCGATTTGTAGCATATTCTAGCCAGGGGATATGTTTGACAGTAGTTGAGTGATATGCTTTTGAAATAATGGAGATCAGTAGCACTTTATAAGCATTGAACCACATGATTTTTTTCCACTAAGATAAACATTCTAAACCCACATACATGTTCCCTTTCAATTAGCCACTACAGTATTTTTACAACTGTAATGTAGCTGTGAACTACTATTTCGGATATGATTAATGGTCAAATTACAAACATACATGTAGATATAAGTTAAAAAAAATAATTGTGTATCTGGGCTGGAATGAAGGGAAAGGTTAGAAAACAGGATGAACAGTTGTGAAATTATTTATTAAAGTGAAACAATCATTGAAATTCAAAATTAAACAGTTACTCTGCACATCAAATGTCATCAAAGTTAATCTTCATTATCATCATCACTGTCACTAAATGTATTAACATCAAATTCGGTCTCTTTAACAGTTTTTTTTTCATTTTCACATTGACTACACATGCACAGGTCTGTACAAGAAAGGGGGGTTGGGATGGCCTAGAGTGCCGCGCTTCGACCTCTAGCTGGTCGGTCACCTCTGGCTTGTGGCTGTGGCTTTGATCCCAGGTGTGAGCGTATGTGGCATGGAGATAGAGGCGTCTTCTCAACCTCGTGGGTTTCCTCCGGGCACTCCGGTTTCCTCTCACTGCTAAAGACCCATACGCGCAAGCGAATTATTGAAATAAAATTGAAACCGTATGTTAGTCCCAAAATGACCTAGTTTGTGTTGAGTGGACGTTAAACCCCATTTCTCTCTCTCTCTCTCTCTGTACAAGACAACTTTGCTGGCCATTTATGATTCTTTCTCTTATGACATCTTCACAGAATATATTGTATGTGGTTTAATATTCGACGGAGGGCTAGTCATCTTTGCTGAAAAATATAAATAAACATATACATGTACACAATTAAAATAAAATTCTGGAGCTTGGTTTACTCTCATTAATTTCGTACAACAGAGGAAAAAGACACTTACACAGGGGTTAGCATCTTATTTTCATGCAGAAACCAGCTAATGAAGACAGGAAGGCATTAGCAGTACAAGGAGAGATAGAGAGGAGAATTGCGGTTTAACGTCCACTGGACAAAAACATAGTAATTTCAGGACTCACCCATGGTTCAGTTTTATTTGAATAATACCAGTGGCAAGAAGGCGGAGAATACAAATAAAAAAAACATCACAAATATTTACCTTTCTGATAACTGTCTAAGAAATTCAGTACATGTATATTGCCTATAACATTTTTGGTGATATCTGACCTCAATGGCCACACAATCTTGCCCTCTGATATGCCTTAAAATATCTTCATCCTCTTTCAATTCAGCAGCTTTCAACAGTTGGCCTACAAACAAATTTGCAAACAAATTATACACCATATAGCGTTGAATGTTGTTTGTGCTCAAGGGTGGGGGAGGGAATGTCACTTTGAGGCCTACATGTACATGTACCTGGCTGGTCAACTCTGGCATGCGGTTTAGTTCAGATCCTTTGTGTGAGCGGAAATGGTCTAGAGACAGATCGTCTTAGCAAGGCACCTACAAGTGGGCCAAGAAAATAAAAAACAAGTTAACTTCTCTATGTTTCATCCCTTGTGCAAGCAAATGTGCAACACTTTAACCAATGACTGTGCCAAATTAACAAATGGGGTAAAGGGCTTTAATGGCTAGCTTCATAACAATTTTACAGTGATTGCAGTAGCACTTCTGATTCCATTTACAACAAAAACAACAACACAATAATTAAAAACTGTAGGATGAATATATTTAATATTTATTAGTAATAATTATAAATTTAGTAAGTAACATAATATTAACATTAGGCCTACCTGAGCCTGTTTGGGTCTGAGTCTGTGTTAATACATCCTTCTTCCTATTTTCTCCAACAGTGACAAATCTGTCACGTTTTTTACATATAATACACACAACAGGCAGCACCGATTTACTCTTTCTTTTTGCTTCAGGAGCGTAATTTGTTTGGAGAGCTAGGTCCCAGATCGTCTACACTCCCGCTATTCCCTGGTTGGATTGTAGCCGGGGATTTTAATTTTTCTTTATCTATACGATTACGGGCAGACCCAATTCGGAATTTGTCTGTAAAAGGCCTGTAGCATGTTGGGTGAAATCCAGTATCTTTTGGCGCGTCGATAAATTCCTTGTTTGATTATATCACCCGAAGTCGCCTGTTCAGCTATCCATTTCGCTCGCCCATCAAGTTTTAGCCATTCATGGGCACATTCACGGAATTTATCCCAGCGAGATTTTGTAAATAATTGTTCTCGTTCCTTTCTAAATCCTTGGTAATGAATAATACAGCGTAAATTTGATTTACGTTACGACAAAGTCTAACACTGTAAGTACCAAATAGTCATACGAGATATGTGCATCTCATCAAATTCAGCTTATACCACACCCACAATAATGTTACGGAGTCAGTGAGTTCAAGTTAGACAATACGCTGACCTTCCACTGACCATGCTTATAATATAAAATCTGTCAATGACAGCTGATTCATTGTTTAGTTTTTTATATGATATATTTAATATCAATAATATATGTATATGCATGCTTTATTTTACTTTACACGACCTCTAAAAATGCCCCAAATCGTAAAAATACGACTTTTTGGATTTCGATCTCCTTTTTTCGGCTACCCCGGACATTTTCAAAAAATGATACAATGATTTCACACAACAGGCCAGCTATTAGCCTCTCGATTGACAAGAGTTTCATCGCCCTCCATTCATTATAACCAATGTCATCGTGCCCTAAAGAATCAACAAATCAGCTTGCTTATCTCTGCTTACCCTAGGCAAAAAATGCTCATCTTTGAACTCAATCATGACATTGACCTAGTGAACGCCTACACCAAGTTTGAACATTCTAGCTTAATTAGAAGGAGAGTTCTTGTGTTCCAAAGTCCCGGCCCTTCAAATTGCTTCTATTTTTCATTTTCAATTCAAAATGGTGACCATCACGTGACCGAAATCAAAATTCTGATCCGATAGATTTTTAGACATTCCTTCTAGGATTCCGAAAATATGACGCCCGAGTCTGTAAGTAAAATAGCAAAAAAGCCTTTTTGATTTTTCACGTTTAAAGATGGTGGCACTTCCGGTTCGATCGACAAACTCCATATTTTGTGTACGAATCAGTAATTACTTGTCTAGTATCGAATTTTTTTTTTAGGTCATTCTGACCTATATTTCGACGATTTTTTTGAAAACTTTGATCCTTAATTTCACCAAGGGGAGATAATTTAGAAAATTTCCAAGGACATCATTGAAGTCGCATTGGCAAGATCTACTAACATTCTAAATTTCACGAAAATCGCACAACTATTAAAGAAGTTGTCAAATTGGTAATAACTTCCGGTTCGAAATGACAGCGACGAATTTTCGAAATGCCAAAATCCGAAATTGCAGATTTGAAGTAAATGTTTCAAGATACTCAAAGAAAAAAGAATTAGTAAAATAGGTCAAATAGTCACAAAGTTACAGCATTGTAGGTCAAATGCATTCCTTCGTAAAATTCGGTGATTTCGGTTTCGTAAAACGTTTTGAAAATATATTTAATCAACAGCCACCACCCATTTTTGGGGGGATAGGTAAAAGTTTCAGAACGATCCTATGGTTAGATTCTGAGAAATCCGATTTGTGGACAAAACACAAAAAAAAAATAACAATAATAATCTTAACAGAAACAATAAGCTTTCATATGTAATATGAAAGCTTAATAAAGGAAAATATATTTCATACAATTGTTATACTGTTACTGTTATCGTGAAGAAACATGATTGTTTATTTAATGTTGTTTATGACAAACATGTAATCATGTACATTTTTTAAATAAGAACAATTATGCTACATGTATGAATAACTCTCAAAAATTATGTTTTCATCAATCCAAGTATTTTTTTATTTGTATTACTTGATTTATACTGAATAAAGATTACACAAACATACAAAATGGTGTTGGCTGTGTGACTGAATTCCTCGTTGAGAAGTGGTATCGGGTGTCCCATAGAGAAGAAGCAAACCCTCCTTGTGATACACTTGTGAACATTTTAAAAGACCCATTTCGCTGTGTTCCAGAAAAATCCCCATTATAGCTAGTGCATTACATGGTTGTTGTTGGGGGAAAGGTGGGTCTTTTCTATTGGCAATGATTTACTTTTTATAGGCCCACATTGAAATGTGGTCGTATATTGTCGTCGCCCCCCTTTTGCTGTTAATATCCGATTGACTTTAAATTTATACGCAGTGTTTAAGGTCATAAGACGAAGAAGCCTTTGATTTGCTCTGCCCAGGCAACGTTCCTGTGCTCCGATTGCCTTCAAATATGCACAGAATGTACCTTGGGATTCTAGCTATCACATATTAAAAATAGAAGAGTGTTGGATTCCGAGAACGTTCAAAATAAATTCAAAACCCGCCCCCAACAATCAAAGGTTTTTTGCTTAAAAAATTGCCGTATTTTATCGAATTTTTATTGTTCTTGATATCTGAGGATTTTTCTCAATTTAGTATGTGATAAATATCATCGCGGCGCAGCCAACCGCTAGAAATTCCAGAGATTTGGATGCCTCAGCAGTCAAAAAAGGTCAAAATAGGCGATTTCGGTTTCTAGTGTCGATACATCGTTACGGTCATTTTAAAAAATTGTCTTTTAAGGATAATGTGTATAGTACCAGTACCTATCACATACGGAAGAGGCGATAAAATCTCTTTGCATTTGCAATTTCAAAATTAATTAAAACCAATATTAAATTCCGAAAATCGTTTTTTTGCTAAAACTTTTTTTTTTTTAATCGGATCAAAATGGGAGTAAGGCACAGAGTCCGGGGTGGTAATGGGCGTATTGTGTCCAAATTTCATGGTTTTCTGACAATCGGTGCCGGTGTCACGGCGAAATTCCACTTTTTTCCCCTCATGGAAGCCGTAAATTGACTTGAAGCCAGGGTCCTTGAAGTTGTACAGCTGCACCCGGTGACCGATATTTATTTAACGGGGAATAAGTGATAATTCATATTATAGCAGTAAATAATTAAAATATTTCATAGGGATTATAATAATATCTATATCTTGTCTGAGTACAGGGTTAAAACCAATATTAAATTCCGAAAATCGTTTTTTTGCTAAAACTCTTTTTTTTTAATGGGATCAAAATGGGGGCAAGGCACAGAGTCCGGGGTGGTAATGGACGTATTGTGTCCAAATTTCATGGTTTTCGGACAATCGGTGCCGGTGTCACGGCGAAATTCCACTTTTTTCCCCTCATGGAAGCCGTAAATTGACTTAAAAAAAAAACGACGAAAGGCAGGTGACAAGAACAAACGACATGAACGAATGCAGGTATCACCTTGAAATTTTCAGGGTACCTAGGTACCAACGTGAAAAGTTGCTCGCCGGAATTTAGTACTCATGGTACCTTTGGTTCCAGCGTAGCGCATGCGCGAAGTCAAATCCAGCTAAACTCGAAAACAACCTTGTCGGCACGGAAAACATCAAAGGAGAAATTCGAATAAAAAATGATACAATGATTTCACACAACAGGCCAGCTATTAGCCTCTCGATTGACAAGAGTTTCATCGCCCTCCATTCATTATAACCAATGTCATCGTGCCCTAAAGAATCAACAAATCAGCTTGCTTATCTCTGCTTACCCTAGGCAAAAAATGCTCATCTTTGAACTCAATCATGACATTGACCTAGTGAACGCCTACACCAAGTTTGAACATTCTAGCTTAATTAGAAGGAGAGTTCTTGTGTTCCAAAGTCCCGGCCCTTCAAATTGCTTCTATTTTTCATTTTCAATTCAAAATGGTGACCATCACGTGACCGAAATCAAAATTCTGATCCGATAGATTTTTAGGTATTCCTTCCAGGATTCCGAAAATATGACGCCCGAGTCTGTAAGTAAAATAGCAAAAAAGCCTTTTTGATTTTTCACGTTTAAAGATGGTGGCACTTCCGGTTCGATCGACAAACTCCATATTTTGTGTACGAATCAGTAATTACTTGTCTAGTATCGAATTTTTTTTTTAGGTCATTCTGACCTATATTTCGACGATTTTTTTGAAAACTTTGATCCTTAATTTCACCAAGGGGAGATAATTTAGAAAATTTCCAAGGACATCATTGAAGTCGCATTGACAAGATCTACTAACATTCTAAATTTCACGAAAATCGCACAACTATTAAAGAAGTTGTCAAATTGGTAATAACTTCCGGTTCGAAATGACAGCGACGAATTTTCGAAATGCCAAAATCCGAAATTGCAGATTTGAAGTAAATGTTTCAAGATACTCAAAGAAAAAAGAATTAGTAAAATAGGTCAAATAGTCACAGAGTTACAGCATTGTAGGTCAAATGCATT
Organism: Patella vulgata; assembly: GCF_932274485.2. NCBI lineage: Eukaryota > Metazoa > Mollusca > Gastropoda > Patellidae > Patella > Patella vulgata. The sequence goes on from NC_065879.2 coordinate 48,687,099, forward strand.
CCTTCGTAAAATTCGGTGATTTCGGATTCGTAAAACGTTTTGAAAATATATTTAATCAACAGCCACCACCCATTTTTGGGGGGATAGGTAAAAGATTCAGAACGATCCTATGGTTAGATTCTGAGAAATCCGATTTGTGGACAAAACACAAAAAAAAAATAACAATAATAATCTTAACAGAAACAATAAGCTTTCATATGTAATATGAAAGCTTAATAATCTTAACAGAAACAATAAGCTTTCATATGTAATATGAAAGCTTAACTAGATCTGCTAAGCAGATATTAAAGCTTTCATATTCACAGTCACTGTCACATGTCATAGAAATAATATGAACAGAAAAAAAAAATCATTATAATGAGTAAAAATTTGGTGAAGTTAATTCGATTTTTCACTGGTAAATAATTAAATAGACAAGTGGCATAACTTGACCCGCATCCCATCAGCTATCCTGAAAAATGCTGGAAAAATTAAACAAGTAAATTGTGTTTAGTACTGGGTTAATTAAGACAGGCATATGCCTTTGCTATACAGGATGACATGAGGGAAATTTAGCTTGGGAGGTGTAGGCCTGCAGCCAAAATTTCTAGCAAGCTTAGAAACACAACTCCGCTACACGGTCTTCCATAAAAGAAAAACTATACATTTTTGGAAAGCTTATGATGCCAGGAAGACAAAATCTGGGAGTTCCAAGCAAAATGTTTGCAATTTATTGATTTAGGGCCAGATGAAATTCGTCAAAATTGTCAAATAAATGCTATTTGTGTACTAACAATTCTGAAGTTGACATAAAATTAAATAGTTGGTAAAACACCTCATGCCTTCATCCTTGGCAATGAACAGTTTATTGGACAGATTTTGATGTAAATAAAAATGCTCAAAACACAAATGTCATGGGTGAATAAAGAATTGTGGAAATCCATTAACGGTAAAAAAGAATTATCTCCCTTTCTGTCAAATGCCTGTAATTGATAGACTATCAGGTCTTGTATGAATCATAAGACCAGGTGTGGGCAAACAAGCCCAATAATTATTATTTTGTTTGTTGGATCTCAAGGGCCTGTTAGGGTTGGTTGTTGGATGTTTGCTCAGAAATTATCGCTTGTATGGAACATGCTAGAGTCGATTTGTAGCATATTCTAGCCAGGGGATATGTTTGACAGTAGTTGAGTGATATGCTTTTGAAATAATGGAGATCAGTAGCACTTTATAAGCATTGAACCACATGATTTTTTTCCACTAAGATAAACATTCTAAACCCACATACATGTTCCCTTTCAATTAGCCACTACAGTATTTTTACAACTGTACATGTAGCTGTGAACTACTATTTCGGATATGATTAATGGTCAAATTACAAACATACATGTAGATATAAGTTAAAAAAAATAATTGTGTATTTGGGCTGGAATGAAGGGAAAGGTTAGAAAACAGGATGAACAGTTGTGAAATTATTTATTAAAGTGAAACAATCATTGAAAATCAAAATTAAACAGTTACTCTGCACATCAAATGTCATCAAAGTTAATCTTCATTATCATCATCACTGTCACTAAATGTATTAACATCAAATTCGGTCTCTTTAACAGTTTTTTTTTCATTTTCACATTGACTACACATGCACAGGTCTGTACAAGAAAGGGGGGTTGGGATGGCCTAGAGTGCCGCGCTTCGACCTCTAGCTGGTCGGTCACCTCTGGCTTGTGGCTGTGGCTTTGATCCCAGGTGTGAGCGTATGTGGCATGGAGATAGAGGCGTCTTCTCAACCCCGTGGGTTTCCTCCGGGCACTCCGGTTTCCTCTCACTGCTAAAGACCCATACGCGCAAGCGAATTATTGAAATTCTTTTGCAGCTGCACAAGAGGGAACATCAACGCCGGATTAACCATGGTGGTGGGGAGGGGGGCTGATACCGACCGTGAAGCCCCGCAAGGGGGTCGGGTAAGGGGGTTCTCCCGCTAAGAAATTTTAATTGGAGGCCGAAAACGTGATTTCATGGCATTTCAGGCACTTGTGTCGGAGCCATTTAGAAATACCTCCCCCAGAAAAATAAAATTCTGCCACAAAATTAGCCACAATCCATGCGGGTGCTGTGAAATTTCTAGAGGAGGGAGCTGGAACCCATGAGCCCGTTAAATTCGCCACTGTAAATGAGCAGAGCTACATCAAACCTAATTTTGAGTCCCTCAGTGATAAATAACTTGATTCAAAATCGTATTATAGCCCCAACGACGATTTGATGAATGGAGACCGTAACGTTACGACAAAGTCTAACACTGTAAGTACCAAATAGTCATACGAGATATGTGCATCTCATCAAATTCAGCTTATACCATACCCACAATAATGTTACGGAGTCAGTGAGTTCAAGTTAGACAATACGCTGACCTTCCACTGACCATGCTTATAATATAAAATCTGTCAATGACAGCTGATTCATTGTTTAGTTTTTTATATGATATATTTAATATCAATAATATATGTATATGCATGCTTTATTTTACTTTACACGACCTCTAAAAATGCCCCAAATCGTAAAAATACGACTTTTTGGATTTCGATCTCCTTTTTTCGGCTACCCCGGACATTTTCAAAAAATGATACAATGATTTCACACAACAGGCCAGCTATTAGCCTCTCGATTGACAAGAGTTTCATCGCCCTCCATTCATTATAACCAATGTCATCGTGCCCTAAAGAATCAACAAATCAGCTTGCTTATCTCTGCTTACCCTAGGCAAAAAATGCTCATCTTTGAACTCAATCATGACATTGACCTAGTGAACGCCTACACCAAGTTTGAACATTCTAGCTTAATTAGAAGGAGAGTTCTTGTGTTCCAAAGTCCCGGCCCTTCAAATTGCTTCTATTTTTCATTTTCAATTCAAAATGGTGACCATCACGTGACCGAAATCAAAATTCTGATCCGATAGATTTTTAGGCATTCCTTCCAGGATTCCGAAAATATGACGCCCGAGTCTGTAAGTAAAATAGCAAAAAAGCCTTTTTGATTTTTCACGTTTAAAGATGGTGGCACTTCCGGTTCGATCGACAAACTCCATATTTCGTGTACAAATCAGTAATTACTTGTCTAGTATCGAATTTTTTTTTTAGATCATTCTGACCTATATTTCGACGATTTTTTTGAAAAATTTGATCCTTAATTTCACCAAGGGGAGATAATTTAGAAAATTTCCAAGGACATCATTGAAGTCGCATTGGCAAGATCTACTAATATTCTAAATTTCACGAAAATCGCACAACTATTAAAGAAGTTGTCAAATTGGTAATAACTTCCGGTTCGAAATGACAGCAACGAATTTTCGAAATGCCAAAATCCGAAATTGCAGATTTGAAGTAAATGTTTCAAGATACTCAAAGAAAAAAGAATTAGTAAAATAGGTCAAATAGTCACAAAGTTACAGCATTGTAGGTCAAATGCATTCCTTCGTAAAATTCGGTGATTTCGGATTCGTAAAACGTTTTGAAAATATATTTAATCAACAGCCACCACCCATTTTTGGGGGGATAGGTAAAAGTTTCAGAACGATCCTATGGTTAGATTCTGAGAAATCCGATTTGTGGACAAAACACAAAAAAAAAATAACAATAACTAGATCTGCATAGCAGATATCAAAGCTTTCATATAAACTTCAAAAGGGGTTATTAGAATCTATGAATCATCAACCACTCTGACGGATGTAGAAAGGAATATATTGTTACTAAATCTGTTGTACTGTTTCTTGTTATGGTAAAGAAAACATGAATACAACTATGAGATTTGTATAGAATTGGCATTAATCAATATATTTATTGTTTAATACTACATGTATATTATAGATACAAAGTGAATTAAATGAACCCAATTACATGTACTTTATATAAGCAATGTTTTTTTATTCATCGTTACTTTGAAATCACATTATTTTCATTGATGATAAAAAGGTTGTATTTGTACCGAATCCAAAAAGTATGTTGTATGACATTGCATTATCTGTACCAATTATTTATTTGCAAACCAATATACAATGTTTATTTCTACTCCAATATATTTGTTTCAACCCATGATAGTTTATTCACTCTTCTCACTTAAATACAAGAATAACACACGATTAAATTACTGAAACAAGTAATGCTGGTAGATTATAATTTGATATTGTATACTATTTACTCTCTGTTAGATAAGGCGACGTGGTAATCTGTTAGCTAAACATACATGGAAGTATATGTTAGATAACTACAATTTATGATATATTTTAAACCAAGGAAGTGGCCTTTCTAAAAATAAAAAAAAATAAAGGAAAATATATTTCATACAATTGTTATACTGTTACTGTTATCGTGAAGAAACATGATTGTTTATTTAATGTTGTTTATGACAAACATGTAATCATGTACATTTTTTAAATAAGAACAATTATGCTACATGTATGAATAACTCTCAAAAATTATGTTTTCATCAATCCAAGTATTTTTTTATTTGTATTACTTGATTTATACTGAATAAAGATTACACAAACATACAAAATGGTGTTGGCTGTGTGACTGAATTCCTCGTTGAGAAGTGGTATCGGGTGTCCCATAGAGAAGAAGCAAACCCTCCTTGTGATACACTTGTGAACATTTTAAAAGACCCATTTCGCTGTGTTCCAGAAAAATCCCCATTATAGCTAGTGCATTACATGGTTGTTGTTGGGGGAAAGGTGGGTCTTTTCTATTGGCAATGATTTACTTTTTATAGGCCCACATTGAAATGTGGTCGTATATTGTCGTCGCCTCCCTTTTGCTGTTAATATCCGATTGACTTTAAATTTATACGCAGTGTTTAAGGTCATAAGACGAAGAAGCCTTTGATTTGCTCTGCCCAGGCAACGTTCCTGTGCTCCGATTGCCTTCAAATATGCACAGAATGTACCTTGGGATTCTAGCTATCACATATTAAAAATAGAAGAGTGTTGGATTCCGAGAACGTTCAAAATAAATTCAAAACCCGCCCCCAACAATCAAAGGTTTTTTGCTTAAAAAATTGCCGTATTTTATCGAATTTTTATTGTTCTTGATATCTGAGGATTTTTCTCAATTTAGTATGTGATAAATATCATCGCGGCGCAGCCAACCGCTAGAAATTCCAGAGATTTGGACCACCGGAATGATGCCTCAGCAGTCAAAAAAGGTCAAAATAGGCGATTTCGGTTTCTAGTGTCGATACATCGTTACGGTCATTTTAAAAAATTGTCTTTTAAGGATAATGTGTATAGTACCAGTACCTATCACATACGGAAGAGGCGATAAAATCTCTTTGCATTTGCAATTTCAAAATTAATTAAAACCAATATTAAATTCCGAAAATCGTTTTTTTGCTAAAACTTTTTTTTTTTTAATCGGATCAAAATGGGAGTAAGGCACAGAGTCCGGGGTGGTAATGGGCGTATTGTGTCCAAATTTCATGGTTTTCGGACAATCGGTGCCGGTGTCACGGCGAAATTCCACTTTTTTCCCCTCATGGAAGCCGTAAATTGACTTGAAGCCAGGGTCCTTGAAGTTGTACAGCTGCACCCGGTGACCGATATTTATTTAACGGGGAATAAGTGATAATTCATATTATAGCAGTAAATAATTAAAATATTTCATAGGGATTATAATAATATCTATATCTTGTCTGGGTACAGGGTTAAAACCAATATTAAATTCCGAAAATCGTTTTTTTGCTAAAACTCTTTTTTTTTAATGGGATCAAAATGGGGGTAAGGCACAGAGTCCGGGGTGGTAATGGACGTATTGTGTCCAAATTTCATGGTTTTCGGACAATCGGTGCCGGTGTCACGGCGAAATTCCACTTTTTTCCCCTCATGGAAGCCGTAAATTGACGACGAAAGGCAGGTGACAAGAACAAACGACTTGAACGAATGCAGGTATCACCTTGAAATTTTCAGGGTACCTAGGTACCAACGTGAAAAGTTGCTCGCCGGAATTTAGTACTCATGGTACCTTTGGTTCCAGCGTAGCGCATGCGCGAAGTCAAATCCAGCTAAACTCGAAAACAACCTTGTCGGCACGGAAAACATCAAAGGAGAAATTCGAATAAAAAATGATACAATGATTTCACACAACAGGCCAGCTATTAGCCTCTCGATTGACAAGAGTTTCATCGCCCTCCATTCATTATAACCAATGTCATCGTGCCCTAAAGAATCAACAAATCAGCTTGCTTATCTCTGCTTACCCTTTGAACTCAATCATGACATTGACCTAGTGAACGCCTACACCAAGTTTGAACATTCTAGCTTAATTAGAAGGAGAGTTCTTGTGTTCCAAAGTCCCGGCCCTTCAAATTGCTTCTATTTTTCATTTTCAATTCAAAATGGTGACCATCACGTGACCGAAATCAAAATTCTGATCCGATAGATTTTTAGGTATTCCTTCCAGGATTCCAAAAATATGACGACCGAGTCTGTAAGTAAAATAGCAAAAAAGCCTTTTTGATTTTTCACGTTTAAAGATGGTGGCACTTCCGGTTCGATCGACAAACTCCATATTTTGTGTACGAATCAGTAATTACTTGTCTAGTATCGAATTTTTTTTTTAGGTCATTCTGACCTATATTTCGACGATTTTTTTGAAAACTTTGATCCTTAATTTCACCAAGGGGAGATAATTTAGAAAATTTCCAAGGACATCATTGAAGTCGCATTGGCAAGATCTACTAACATTCTAAATTTCACGAAAATCGCACAACTATTAAAGAAGTTGTCAAATTGGTAATAACTTCCGGTTCGAAATGACAGCGACGAATTTTCGAAATGCCAAAATCCGAAATTGCAGATTTGAAGTAAATGTTTCAAGATACTCAAAGAAAAAAGAATTAGTAAAATAGGTCAAATAGTCACAGAGTTACAGCATTGTAGGTCAAATGCATTCCTTCGTAAAATTCGGTGATTTCGGATTCGTAAAACGTTTTGAAAATATATTTAATCAACAGCCACCACCCATTTTTGGGGGGATAGGTAAAAGTTTCAGAACGATCCTATGGTTAGATTCTGAGAAATCCGATTTGTGGACAAAACACAAAAAAAAATAACAATAATAATCTTAACAGAAACAATAAGCTTTCATATGTAATATGAAAGCTTAATAACTAGATCTGCATAGCAGATATGAAAGCTTTCATATTAACTGCAAAGGGGGTTATTAGAATCTATTGAAACAATAAGTATAAATGTCATCAGGTATCTGAAAAATTACATTTACCTTATGAACAAAATGGGAAAAATACAAAACAAAAATTGTCGACTTGTGGCTACCATCCAAGGCATATTTAGAAAACCGTATATTATATTTATAGAGTACGCAGGACAGGAATTAGTTGTGCTTCAATGTAAACCGGCCCGTTTCTTACCTTTAGTTTTAGAGTTAGGTGTGATTTTCAAAAGATTCAATCGGAAATCGCTGAAAATCAATTGGCTTCTTCATCTCATGACCTTAAACACTGTATAAATTTAAGGTCAATCGGATATTGAATTTAGCTTCTAGAGCGTCCACAAGATTTTTTAAAGTGATCAAGGGCAATAACTCTCACGGTAATTATCGGAAATGGCAGTAAATATCAGATATCGCTGAAAATCAATACTGTAGGCATCTTCGTGTCATGACCATAAATTTAGAGTCAATCGGATATTAACTTTGGCCTCTAGAGCGTCCACAAGATATTTTGAAGTGATCAGGGGCCACAACACTGCGCATAAATTTAAAGTCAATCGGATATTAACTTTGGCCTCTAGAGCGTCCACAAGATATTTTGAAGTGATCAGGGGCCACAACACTGCGCATAAATTTAAAGTCAATCGGATATTAACTTTGGCCTCTAGAGCGTCCACAAGATATTTTGAAGTGATCAGGGGCCACAACTCTGGCAGTAAATATCAGATATCGCTGAAAATCAATCGCCTATTTCGTCTCATGACCTTAACCACTGTGTATAAATTTAAAGTCAATCGGACATTAACTTTGGCCTCTAGAGCATCCACAAGAATTTTTTTAAGTGATGAAGGGCCATAACTCTGACAGTAATTATCGGAAATCGCTGAAATTCAATTTCAATGTGGGCGTATAAAAATTAACCGATGGCATATAATATTTAATGTATGATAAAGACAAAATAGTCGATTTCGGTTTTTGGTGTTGCGCTCATTTTAAAAAAAAATGTCTTTTACGGATAATGTGTATAGTACTAATAGCAATCACATACGGAAGAGGCGATAAGATCCCTTTGCATTTGGAATTTCAAAATTAATTAAAACCAAATTTAAATTCCGAAAATCGGTTGTTTATTTTTTGCTGAAACTCCTTTTTTTAATCTGATCAAAATGGGAGTAAGTCACAGAGTGGTAATTGGCATATTGTGTCCAAATTTCATGGTTTTGGGACAATCGGTGCCGGTTTCGTGGCGAAATTCCACTTTTTTCGCCCTTACAGAAGCCGTAAATGGCGGAAAAAAACGAACGGCAGGAATCGTGTCAAGAACAAACGATCTGAACGAATGCAGGTATCGCCTTGAAGTTTTCAGTGCACCTAGGTACCAACGTGAAAAGTTCCTCGCCGGAATTTGGTAGTCAACGTACCTTTGGTTCCAGCGTGGCACATGCGCGAAGCAAAAAGAAATTACGGTCGATTTTGGGATTTTGGCTATATTTCGGAGTGGTTTGGTAGATGACGGTGGATCAGGGACTCAGATTGATCTAAAATGGCGATCATAACACAACATGATAATCACTTTGAAGTATAGGTAAATTTTCGCGACCGGGTTGTTTTGCTCTACCCAGGCAACGTTCCTGTGCTCCGATTGCCTTCAAATTTGCACAGAATGTACCTTGGGATTCTAGCTATCACATATTAAAAATAGAAGAGTGTTGGATTCCGATGGGATTCTAGCTATCACATATTAAAAATAGAAGAGTGTTGGATTCCGAGAACGTTCAAAATAAATTCAAAACCCACTCCCAACAATCAAAGGTTTTTTGCTTAAAAAATTGCCGTATTTTATCGAATTTTTATTGTTCGTGATATCTGAGGATTTTCTCAATTTAATATGTGATAAATATTATCGCGGCGCAGCCAACCGCTAGAAATTCCAGAGATTTGGACCACCGGAAGGATGCCTCAGCAGTCAAAAAAGGTCAAAATAGGCGATTTCGGTTTCTAGTGTTGATACATCGTTACGGTCATTTTAAAAAATTGTCTTTTAAGGATAATGTGTATAGTACCAATACCTATCACATAAGGAAGAGGCGATAAAATCTCTTTGCATTTGCAATTTCAAAATTAATTAAAACCAATATTAAATTCCGAAAATCGTTTTTTTGCTAAAACTCTTTTTTTTTAATCGGATCAAAATGGGAGTAAGGCACAGAGTCCGGGGTGGTAATGGGCGTATTGTGTCCAAATTTCATGGTTTTCGGACAATCGGTGCCGGTGTCACGGCGAAATTCCACTTTTTTCCCCTCATGGAAGCCGTAAATTGACTTGAAGCCAGGGTCCTTGAAGTTGTACAGCTGCACCCGGTGACCGATATTTATTTAACGGGGAATAAGTGATAATTCATATTATAGCAGTAAATAATTAAAATATTTCATAGGGATTATAATAATATGTATATCTTGTCTGGGTACAGGGTTAAAACCAATATTAAATTCCGAAAATCGTTTTTTTGCTAAAACTCTTTTTTTTTTAATGGGATCGAAATGGGGGTAGGGCACAGAGTCCGGGGTGGTAATGGGCGTATTGTGTCCAAATTTCATGGTTTTCGGACAATCGGTGCCGGTGTCACGGCGAAATTCCACTTTTTTCCCCTCATGGAAGCCGTAAATTGACTTGGAAAAAAAACGACGAAAGGCAGGTGACAAGAACAAACGACTTGAACGAATGCAGGTATCACCTTGAAATTTTCAGGGTACCTAGGTACCAACGTGAAAAGTTGCTCGCCGGAATTTAGTACTCATGGTACCTTTGGTTCTAGCGTAGCGCATGCGCGAAGTCAAATCCAGCTAAACTGGAAAACAACCTTGTCGGCACGGAAAACATCAAAGGAGAAATTCGAATTTTTGAAATATTCAAATACCAAACGTTCGACCATGATCCAGGCTATCCTGGAGACATATTCTCTAGGTCACGACCAATTGTATATGTTTTCAAGCCCATAAATGTGGATTTTTCACTAATTGTCATTTTCAATTCAAAATGGCGTCCATCATTTGCCGGAAATCAAAATTGTGTTATCTACCGTTTTTCGGCTTTCCTTCAAGGATTCGGAAAATATAATTGCCTTGTCTGTAAGTAAAATATCAAAAAAGCCTTATGTAATTTTCACATTTCAAGATGGTGGCATTTCCGGTTTGAGCTACAAACTCAATTTTTTGTGTACGAATCAGTAGTGTCGTAGCTAGTAAAGAAAAAAAAATCAAGGCAATCTGACCTATATTTCGTCGATTTTTTTTAAAAGTTTGACCCTTAATTTCATCAAGGGGAGATAATTTAGAAAATTTCTAATGATATTTTTGAAGTCGCATTGATAAGATCTACTTACATTCTAAATTTCATGAAAATCGTGCAACTATTAAAAAAGTTTTCAAATTGATCTTAACTTCCGGTTCGAAATTCGAAAATTCGAAATTGCAGATTTTAAGTAAATGTTTCAAGGCACCCCTCAAAAAAAGAATTAGTAAAATAGGTCAAATAGTTACAAAGTTACAGTAATGTAGGTCAAATGAATTTGTTCGTAAAATTCGGTGATTTCGGATTCGAAAAACGATTTGAAAATATATTTAATCAACATTCGCACCCCATTTTTGGGGGGGTAGGTCAAAGTTTCAGATTGATCCTATGGTTAGATTCTTAGAAATCCGATTTGTAGAAATGACACAAAAAAAAAAAAAATAATAATAGGAACAAGTGGTATCAGATGCCTCAGAGAGAATATTCAAATGCTCCTTGTGATACGTTTGTAACACAATTATAACCTAATGTATTACACGGGAGTGGAGTGGGTGGGTCGGGGGGCTTTTCGATTGGCAGGGGACTATTAAAATGGGTAAGCAGAGATAAGCAATTTGATGAAACTTTGTGTATAGTTTCATTACATTAGTACCTTGACCATATTACCTTGACCAAGTTCGACAATGAGCATTCTCTTAGTCAGGATAAGCAAAGCAACTTGATTGGCCGGGACTTTGAATTGGTTGATGCTTTGGGGTATGATAACTTTGGTTATAATGAAGTACTGGAACATAACAACCCAGCTTTTAATTGAGCTAGAATGTTTAAACTTGGTGTAGATGTTCATCAGGTCTTGACTGAACATTTTGAGCTACAGCTTGGCAATTTCATTGGTCGATGCTTTGGGACAAGATAACCTTGATTTCTATCTGACAGAGAGTGATGAAATTTACAGTATAGTTTGATTGCTCGATACTTTTGAAAAAAATATGAAAGTGCGATTAATTAATGTGTCATCTTTTACTTTGGGGTTTTGACGGGAGACATCAGCCATACTGTTTGCTTGTTTAATATCCCCTATACAATATACGCTCGACCTCATTACCCGAACTGGGGTAGAAAAGTGGGATCTTTGACAATGAGGCAATGAACTTGTACATTCTTTTGCAGCTGCACAAGAGGGAACATCAACGCCGGATTAACCATGGTGGTGGGGAGGGGGGCTGATACCGACCGTGAAGCCCCGCAAGGGGGTCGGGTCAGGGGGTTCTCCCGCTAAGAAATTTTAATTGGAGGCCGAAAACGTGATTTCATGGCATTTCTAGCACTTTTGTCGGAGCCATTTAGAAATACCTCCCCCAGAAAAATAAAATTCTGCCACAAAATTAGCCACAATCCATGCGGGTGCTGTGAAATTTCTAGAGGAGGGAGCTGGAACCCATGAGCCCGTTAAATTCGCCACTGTAAATGAGCAGAGCTACATCAAACCTAATTTTGAGTCCCTCAGTGATAAATAACTTGATTCAAAATCGTATTATAGCCCCAACGACGATTTGATGAATGGAGACCGTAACGTTACGACAAAGTCTAACACTGTAAGTACCAAATAGTCATACGAGATATGTGCATCTCATCAAATTCAGCTTATACCATACCCACAATAATGTTACGGAGTCAGTGAGTTCAAGTTAGACAATACGCTGACCTTCCACTGACCATGCTTATAATATAAAATCTGTCAATGACAGCTGATTCATTGTTTAGTTTTTTATATGATATATTTAATATCAATAATATATGTATATGCATGCTTTATTTTACTTTACACGACCTCTAAAAATGCCCAAAATCGTAAAAATACGACTTTTTGGATTTCGATCTCCTTTTTTCGGCTACCCCGGACATTTTCAAAAAATGATAGAATGATTTCACACAACAGGCCAGCTATTAGCCTCTCGATTGACAAGAGTTTCATCGCCCTCCATTCATTATAACCAATGTCATCGTGCCCTAAAGAATCAACAAATCAGCTTGCTTATCTCTGCTTACCCTGGGCAAAAAATGCTCATCTTTGAACTCAATCATGACATTGACCTAGTGAACGCCTACACCAAGTTTGAACATTCTAGCTTAATTAGAAGGAGAGTTCTTGTGTTCCAAAGTCCCGGCCGTTCAAATTGCTTCTATTTTTCATTTTCAATTCAAAATGGTGATCATCACGTGACCGAAATCAAAATTCTGATCCGATAGATTTTTAGGCATTCCTTCCAGGATTCCGAAAATATGACGCCCGAGTCTGTAAGTAAAATAGCAAAAAAGCCTTTTTGATTTTTCACGTTTAAAGATGGTGGCACTTCCGGTTCGATCGACAAACTCCATATTTTGTGTACGAATCAGTAATTACTTGTCTAATATTGAATTTTTTTTTTAGGTCATTCTGACCTATATTTCGACGATTTTTTGGAAAACTTTGATCCTTAATTTCACCAAGGGGAGATAAATTAGAAAATTTCCAAGGACATCATTGAAGTTGCATTGGCAAGATCTACTAACATTCTAAATTTCACAAAAATCGCACAACTATTAAAGAAGTTGTCAAATTGGTAATAACTTCCGGTTCGAAATGACAGCGACGAATTTTCGAAATGCCAAAATCCGAAATTGCAGATTTGAAGTAAATGTTTCAAGATACTCAAAGAAAAAAGAATTAGTAAAATAGGTCAAATAGTCACAAAGTTACAGCATTGTAGGTCAAATGCATTCCTTCGTAAAATTAGGTGATTTCGGATTCGTAAAACGTTTTGAAAATATATTTAATCAACAGCCACCACCCATTTTTGGGGGGATAGGTAAAAGTTTCAGAACGATCCTATGGTTAGATTCTGAGAAATCCGATTTGTGGACAAAACACAAAAAAAAAATAACAATAACTAGATCTGCATAGCAGATATCAAAGCTTTCATATAAACTTCAAAAGGGGTTATTAGAATCTATGAATCAACAACCACTCTGACGGAAGATATTCTCTGGGCTAAAAAATCTTTTTTCTCTCAGCTACGAGAGATACGTAGAATTAAACCGGCCCAGAGCCGACCGTGTTGATACGAAGCCGCTTATTTGACATTGACACATAACTGAAGGTGAATAGGCCTACCCGTCCAGTTAATACAATGGGCAATCTCACATCGGTCCACTAAAGAGAGGCACATGCTAGTCGCCCCCTACTTCCCCAAGACATTTAGTCCAAACCTTGACTCTCGTACATATAAACCATTTGGTACTACATGTACATGTATTTCGTACTTATATCATATTAAACCCCTCGGCCGCCATGTTGAATCACACAGTATTTAACGTTCTATATCCTAACATCTTTATGAAATCAACGACAAATCTAAACTTGGGCACTCCAACCATTTTTATTTTTACATCATTCATTTTTTTTAAATAAGTAATTCTATCACAAATTATAGTGAAGACTGGACCACTAAACTAGTTACCCATCAGTTTTTCCTTGTGTTAATGCGTTCTACATTTTCAAAGCAATGATTCTTATAATGTGCGAGCCGCCATGACACCGGCGGATATTATAACTTCGATAGGCGAGAAACTTCAGGTAGCAGTTGGGTTTCATCAAATCATATAATTATGCGGTACGGCTTCACCTTTATTTCAATGGGAATTGGTTTATTATATGTGCAGTGCAGTTTTAGGTCAGTTTATGTGTAAATTAAGGGAGCTATACATAGGCCAGTAACCTTTTTGTAGTCATTTGACTAAAAAAACCTTGCACTGGAGTAAGGCGGAAGACATCAGTAGTGGAACCATTTCTAAGTTAATCCCGAAGTGCGTTGTTATTGTAAGAATATATAAAATCGGGTTTCCGTTCCGCTTTTTTTTTGCTGTAGTTTGAGTAATGAGTTAGAGCGTATATTTTGTAGTCAAAAAATCATTGCAAATAGAAGACCTCATCCCCACCACCAACAACCTGTAATACACTAGCTAGCTTGTGTATTTCCATATTCCATTTCCGAGAGATAGATAGAGAACACGCGAAATATAAAGTGATTTTTCTTACAATCAGGGACCATAATTCATGAAGTTACGATTCGATATGCGCAAATATCGAAAGGAACCATATCTTTGGGTTATAAACATGCATGTCAAGTTTCATCAAAATCTTTCACTGTGAAAAACCGGGGCTAAGTCATCTGAAATCAAACAAATTTTACAATGTAGGTAGTGAAAACAAAATGTTATGTTAAGCGTTGTTCGAGGGTGGGGTGGGTGCATAAAATTCCAAATGCAAAGGGTTATTTTTCGTGCACGCCAATATGCACACAGGATTTCGATTTTTCGTCCTACCTAAAAAACTGCACGCAAAGTTAGTTGTCGGGCCTTCGGTCAAGAACCACAGACAAAGGGAGAGAACGGGGACCTCTGTTTTGCATACCATCCAAGCGACTAGGCACTAATCCTTGTACCATGGACGAGGGGACGGGCGTTTTTCGTCCCATCGAAACGACTAGACACAGATCCTTGCTAGGCCTTCCATACTTCACCACTGCCAACGGGGAACCACTTTGACCTCGGGTTTTCGTACCATCCAAACGACTAGACACTAATCCTTGCAAGGCCTTCCGTTCTGCAGCAAATGAGCCACGCTGGCCTCGTTTTGTCGTAACATACAAACGACTAGACAATGTTTCATAATTTAGTCATGTTCGCGTGGGTGGGTTGGCAGCAGAATTGATATGTACATGATAGTGACACGAGGAGGGGGGGGGGGGAGCGGGGTGTACACAAATCAGAGCTTTGTAATACACGCATATACTTGATATACTAAATACACAAATGGCTGAATTTCGAGACATTTCTGACACTCTTTTATCACATAATGGGAACACTGCATTAATTTCTATATATCAATAAAATATGCCTCAGACCCATTGTTTATTTTTAAATTTGAATTAGACTCGTAACAAAATATATTTTCTGGCAACAAATAGCATATAAATAAAACTAGATTTACTTTCTGATTATTTTTTTTAAATGAAATCATTCCAGGGCTTTTATTGACATTTCAGAAAATGTAGAGTTGGTCCCATGCACTTGAGGCCAAGGTCCTTGAAGTTGTACAGCTGCACCCGGTGACCGATATTTATTTAACGGGGAATAAGTGATAATTCATATTATAACAGTAAATAATTAAAATATCCCATAGGGATTATAATAATATGTATATCATGTAGGTGTGCATGTAGGTTAAAATTGTGACCTCTGTAAATAGGCCCGTTCCTTGCATTTAGTTTTAGAGTTAGGAGTGCTAAAATTGAGAGAGCGAAATGGGGTTGATCGACCACTCGACACAAACTAGGTCATTTCGGGACTAACGTATGGTTCAATTTTATTTCAATAATTCGCTTGCGCGTAGGGTCTAGCAGTGGGGGGAAACCGGGTGATCCTGAAAAAATACACAGGTTGGACGGGCGACCTACTCCTTGTCACGTACGGAAAGATACCCCAGCAGTCAAAATAGGTCAAAATAGGCGATTTCGGTTTCTAGTGTCGATGCATCGTTACGGTCAGTTTAAAAAATTGTCTTTTAAGGATAATGTGTATAGTACCAATACCTATCACATACGGAAGAGGCGATAAAATCTCTTTGCATTTCCAATTTCAAAATTAATTAAAACCAATATTAAATTCCGAAAATCGTTTTTTTGCTAAAACTCTTTTCTTTTTAATGTGATCAAAATGGGGGTAAAGCACAGAGTCAGGGGTGGTAATGGGCGTATTGTGTCCTAATTTCATGGTTTTCGGACAATCGGTGCCGGTGTCACGGCGAAATTCCACTTTTTTCCCCTCATGGAAGCCGTAAATTGACGCAAGGAGTAGGGTCGCCTGTCCAACCTTGTGGGTTTTCTCCGGGTCCTCCGGTTTCCTCCCACTGCTAAAGACCCCTACGCGCAAGCGAATTATTGAAATAAAATTAAACCATATGTTGGTCCCGAAATGACCTAGTTTGTGTCGAGTGGACGTTCAACCCCATTTTTCTCTCTCTCTCTCTCTATCTCTCTCTCTCTCTCCGTAAATTGACTTGAGGCCAGTGTCCTTTAAGTTGTACAGCGGCACCAGGTGACCGATATTTATTTAACGGGGAATAAGTGATAATTCATATTATAGCAGTAAATAATTAAAATATTTCATAGGGATTATAATAATATATCATGTCTGGGTATTACAGGGTTAAAACCAATATTAAATTCCGAAAATCGTTTTTTTGCTAAAACTCTTTTTTTTTAATGGGATCAAAATGGGGGTAAAGCACAGAGTCCGGGGTGGTAATGGGCGTATTGTGTCCAAATTTCATGGTTTTCGGACAATCGGTGCCGGTGTCACGGCGAAATTCCACTTTTTTCCCCTCATGGAAGCCGTAAATTGACTTAGAAAAAAAAAAACGACGAAAGGCAGGTGACAAGAACAAACGACTTGAACGAATGCAGGTATCACCTTGAAATTTTCAGGGTGCCTAGGTACCAACGTGAAAAGTTGTTCGCCGGAATTTAGTACTCATGGTACCGTTGGTTCCTGTGTAGCGCATGCGCGAAATCAAAACCAGCTAAACTCGAAAACAACCTTGTCGGCACGGAAAACATCAAAAGAGAAATTCGAATTTTTGAAATATTCAAATACCAAACATTCGACCATGATCCAGGCTATCCTCAAATGTATTAATTTCGGTAATAGGAGACAGATTCTCTAAGCCACGACCAATTGTGTATGTTTTCAAGCCCATAAATGTGGATTTTTCACTAATTTTCATTTTCATTTCAAAATGGCGTCCATCAGTTGACCTAAATCAAAATTCTAAACCGATAGATTTTTAGGCTTTCCTTCAAGCATTCAGAAAATGTAACTCTTATGTCTTTAAGTAAAATATTGCAAAAGCCGTATGGACTTTTCACATTTTGAGATGGTGGCACTTCCGGTTTGCTCGACAAACTCCATATTTTGTGTACTCATCAGTACTGTCTTAGCTAGTACAGAAAAAAAAATTCAAGGCAATCTGACCTATATTTCGTCGATTTTTTTGAAAACTTTGATCCTTAATTTCACCAAGGGGAGATAATTTAGAAAATTTCCAAGGACATCATTGAAGTCGCATTGGCAAGGTCTACTAACATTCTAAATTTCACGAAAATTGCACAACTATTAAAGAAGTTGTCAAATTGGTAATAACTTCCGGTTCGAAATGACAGCGACGAATTTTCGAAATGCCAAAATCCTAAATTGCAGATTTGAAGTAAATGTTTCAAGATACTCAAAGAAAAAAGAATTAGTAAAATAGGTCAAATAGTCACAGATTTACAGCATTGTAGGTCAAATGCATTCCATCGTAAAATTCGGTGATTTCGGATTCGTAAAACGTTTTGAAAATATATTTAATCAACAGCCACCACCCATTTTTGGGGGGATAGGTAAAAGTTTCAGAACGATCCTATGGTTAGATTCTGAGAAATCCGATTTGTGGACAAAACACAAAAAAAAAAATAACAATAATAATCTTAACAGAAACAATAAGCTTTCATATGTAATATGAAAGCTTAATAATCTTAACAGAAACAATAAGCTTTCATATGTAATATGAAAGCTTAATAATTTTAGTAATCTCAATAGGCTTTCAGACGAAAGTCTGAAAGCCTAATAATACTTTTAGTAATCTCAATAGGCTTTCAGACTTTCCCAGTAAAACCGAAGACATCGAATTGATCCGACAAGTAGTGTCTGAGATATGCTCAAGTGGAATAAAAAATAATAATAATAATAACTAGAACTGCGATGCAGTAATGACGGGTTTCACCGGTGCCACTTTACCCTAAACATGTTACTCCCGGTACCAATGAAACCATTAAACAGGTTTCCACATAAGCATTGCACACATCAAATAAAATGAACGCCGAATCAACAAAATCCAGCAATATCAATTCATTTTATACATTTGTTACATGTAAGTGTACTGTACTTCCGGTGATAATGAAAATGTTCAATTAGTTTTATGAAATCAGAAATGACATAAGGCATCACATGGTGAAAATTTTATGTAAATCGAATAACAATTGCCACTTTTATAGACCAAAAACCTTGAAAAGTGACTTGTAGAAAATCGTCTATTTCTCTGCAACCGTACAAGTTAGAAACCATTTTCTGGTATCTGTATGATCGTATGGGTTCAATCTATTTGCTGATTGGAATCAAATATCATAATTTTAAAAACAATACAAATAAGACTCATTTTAATAAAATATATGTTTTGAAGGCTAAAAATACAGTTTTTGCCAAAATGACGTTACTTACGGTGATAATGAAAATCTTAAATTACTTGTATGAAATCGTAAATGGCATTAGGTATCACACAGTGAAAATTTTATGAAAATCGAATAATAATTGACACTTTTGTGGACAAAAAACCTTGAAAAGTGACCTGTTGAAAATTGCCTATTCCTCCGCAACTGAACAAGTTAGAAACCATTTTGTGATATCTATATGATCGTATGGGTTCATTCTTTTAGTTGATTAGAATCAAATATCAAAATCTTAAACAAACACTAAATACGACTCATTTGAATAAATTATTTGTTTCGAAGGCTATAAATACAGTTTTTGCCCAAATTTCGTCATTTCCGGTGACATTGAAAATGTAAAATTGAGTTGACCTAGTCACAATTGACATTATGCATCAAATGGTGTCACTTTTATGAAAATCCAATAATAATTGACTCTTTTACAGGCACAATAGCGTAAAGAGTGACTCATGCAAAATTGACCATTTCTCGGCAACTGCGCATATTACAAATTAATTTTCACATACATTCTCTCCATATAGATTATTGCAACGTGTTTATGAAAGTTACGAAGTAATATTTTAAAATATGAAAACGCTGCATGGGTTGTAAATAGCTTAATTTTACACCTTTTTTCACCTTTTAATCGAAATATCCCCAAAACGGAATCGAAATTAAAAAAAACTGGGCACAACATTTTTTGTGCCTTTAAAGGACGCACCCTTTCAGTTATACCAGATTTGAAAAAAATAATATTTGCTTTCGAAAAGTGGTACCTAACTGTCAAAATTTTAGTTTTTGGCAAAATTACGCCACTTCCGGTGCCGACAGATAACTCTATTGGGAACAAAAAAAATGGGAATTGAGACAACAGGGTATATGAACTTTGTTTTATACAAATCGAACAATAAATAATTAATCTAGGACTGAAAAACTGAATTAGCCAATGGCGGCCAAGGAATATTACGGAGACCAATTTTTTTTAGATTTTTGCTCAAGTCAGATGACTCGTTAATTTTGTGTAAAGCACGACTAAAAAATATTCATAAATAAAAAAGTTTTTTTAAAAATTTTAATTTTCGAAATTTGACGCCTAATATCTGTGAAGATTTGCCGAAAATCAAAAATCAAAAGTAGCATAGCTATGTGCCCTGTGTCCGGCTATGCCAAAATGTATCGAAAGTTAAAATCCAATGATTATTGTTAAAATTACTGCGATATTTCTAAAAACGATAGCTTCGGTGATTTCGGACATTTTGCATTGTCGCAGAACGATCAAAATAGCTTTATCCTCTAAGTCACACCCACTTTTCCAGTAAAACCGAAGAAATCGTAACGATCCGACAAGGAGTTGCTGAGATCTAATCAAAAATAATTTGGAATAATAATAATAATAATAATAACTAGACCTGCAAGCAGCACTGAACCGGCTTTCAGGAATCAGACAGGAAGTGTGTCATACAATAGCCCATTTATCTAGCTACCAAACGATACTTTAGATGTTTTGATCCGGTCACACCCGACGATGAAATCCCAATTGTTGCAAGAGCACCGATATTTTTACTGTCTTTTTTTTTTGAATTATCGAATATTTTTTGACTACTTCCATTTTACGGATCATTATCGGGATAGATTTAATAAGTGGTATGGGAACTTAACTTCATGTAGCAGAAGTTTCAGAAAGATCCATTGGACAGTTTTACTTCCCTTATACCATTAGAAGCAGATTTACAGATATAACGATTTTTCGACTTTTTTCAAAGATTGTGGCCCTTTTGGACCATTTATACTATATTGAGGCTTTTAAATTTGGATTCACACCCTAGACGACCGTTAGGACTCTAAGTAACATAAGTTTAAGAAAGGAAATAAGAGAAGTTTTTGAAATAAAAGCGTCTGAATAGCCCCCAAAAATGAAAATACTAGATTTTCAGCGTCCCATTATATATTGCCTAACCAGCGAATTTTTACCATTTAGATGTCATACGATCGTCCATTGTTCGGGCTATCCAATGACACTTAAGTTGGTTCGAAATCTTACGTAGTAATCACTTTTTTCGCAAGATCACCATTTTTTTTACTTTGGATATATGGTTCTTGTCAGATCTGATGGATATCGTGTATGCAATTAAAGGATTTGACAATAAACTTAAAGAAACATAAGTTATTTTCATTTAATATTGAAGTAACATTATTTTATAAATTTACTTTATAGGGTTAATGAATAGTTAATTCTTAAAAGAATTCTTCTGCTAGGAGCAAACCCGGTTGTCATGTTTTGGTGATTGGCAGATTAGCACTTATGGTAAGAATAACCCATTTTCGCAAGATCACCATTTTTTTTACTTTGGATATATGGTTCTTGTCAGATCTGATGGATATCGTGTATGCAATTAAAGGATTTGACAATAAACTTAAAGAAACATAAGTTATTTTCATTTAATATTGAAGTAACATTATTTTATAAATTTACTTTATAGGGTTAATGAATAGTTAATTCTTAAAAGAATTCTTCTGCTAGGAGCAAACCTGGTTGTCATGTTTTGGTGATTGGCAGATTAGCACTTATGGTAAGAATAACCCATTTATGTTAAGTATGACTATTACAATGTTTAGTACAGAATGTACACAGTATTATATTGGAGGCATTTGAAAAACCAATGAGTTTTAAAGATGTGAAACCCTCTCATGGCGCTAACATCATAATGTAAGCCAATTCGACCAGACTCCATCAATGTGAATTGAAAATTTAATAGGGAGACCACTCTAAAATAACCTTGTTATTAACCTATCGTCTTTATAACGGGAAGGCTTAACTACGGGAATTCCCGGTACTATTTAAGATGCCTTATGGTGAACATGATCTACACCATTATGTAAACTGAGTGTAATGTCATCCAAATATTCAGATCAAGACCCTGGTACTCCTACCCTCTTGAACTAAAGCAATGGCATCTTTTTGGAGAAATTTCATTTTTAGATTTTTACACTATTAAAGTATATTTGATTAAGATAGTTGTTTATTACAGATCATGGAAAAATATATATTAGATTTATTCTTTGGCCTTAAACTTTCTTAAGATTTAAAGTTTGATCATCAGATTAATACCCAAGGTAAGCAGTACTCTTATAATTTCAATTATATATGACTATAAATTATAATATAATGAAATATTAAACATATACTCCTTACCCTGGATATATGGGGTTAGACATTTCAATGCATTCAATATTAAAATGGTAAATATAATGTAAGAGTAAACGGAAGTCTTGAGTTTTACATTAAGATAGGTAACCATGTAGAAATTGTTCTACTACTGATGTTATCTGTTTTACTCCAGGCACAGTAGTGGTTTTTCCTACAGTTCCTTTGCGCAAGTTTTGCAGCAAATGACTACAAAAAGTTTACTGGCCGATAGCTCCCTTTATTTACACATAAACTAACCCAAATCTGTACTTCACATAGCTTAACATATAATAAATCTAGTCCCATTGAAATCAAGATGAAGCCTTACCGCATAATTATGATTTGATGAAACCCAACTGCTACGCAAATTTTAACTGGCCAGTGTCATGGCGGCAAGTTGCGTAATACGTCATTAGGCCTACAACATAATTGTTTGGTAACTATTTTAATGGTCCAGTCCTCACCATTTGTGATAGAATTACTTATTCCAATGCAAACTGTAATGATATGTGTTGACAATTGTAGGTTTGAACTTATTTGAACTTGCGTAATGGTTCCTAGGCTGTCTCAATTGTAACCTTAACACAGTTTAAGGTTGCAAGTATAGTAACTAGGTAGCCATGGTGTCTGAGATACTTGTTCATGAGCCTCAAGGTAGCATATTTGCTCTCTGCTTTGGCCTCACAAGGACACCTGTCTAGTCATGCCTTTGGGACACAAAGCCATGGAGCGTGGACCAATGTATTGTATACGTTGGCGTGCCCAGAAAAGATCCCATGGCAGTTAGTATTCAGTGTAAGAGTAGGCAATAGTGGCACTGCCAGCTAAGATTTCCTGCTCCCTGCTTTGGCCTCACAAGGACACCTGTCTAGTCGTGCCGATGAAACACAAGCCGTGGAGCGTGGACCCATGTATACGTTGGCGTGCCCAGAAAAGTTCCCTTGGCAGTTAGTATTCAATTTAAGAGTAGGCAATAGTGGCACTGCCAGCTAAGATTTCCCTCAATGCACACTGTATGGTGTATTGCCGTCTTCATTAGCCCAGTAGGTGTAGAAAACGTAAGCGTACAATTTCATTTCATTGGAAGCCAGAAAGAACAGAGCAGTGACTATTGCTTTGCATTGGAGTGAAAACCAAGGTCTCATGCACAAGTTGAGAGCATTAAAAAAAGAACAGTTAGAAAAACAAATAGGACCAGAAAATTTCCCTCATAGATTTATAGCAAAACCTTGAAAGTGAGAAAGCAAAATAGCAGTTGGCCATATTCCATGCCAAAAACTACTGCATGGTGCATTGCTGTTTTTATAAGCAGCAGTAGGACATTAAAACCTCATTGATATTCCATTTCATATATCATTTGATTTACAAAATTATAATTTTGTATTTTTTAATTTTTTTTAGCATTTATTATTGAATTTTATTGGAGCGCCTGTACTTGTACCAAACTGGATTATTATTTTGCTTTTGGTGATGGGCAGATCAACACTGTGGCAAGTCTCAATGGTATGTAAACTAAGTGCAGTAGCGTCCAAACCCTATAAAACTAAACCAATAGCGCCTACTTGGTGTTGTCACTTATTCACTTACATCCTGTCCCTGTGCAATATTAATGGTTCAGCCAGAAAGAACAGAACAGTGACTATAGCTTTGCATTGGAGTGAAAACCAAGGTCTCATGCACAAGTTGAGAGCATTAAAAAAGAACAGTTAGAAAAACAAATAAGACTACAGAAAATTTACCTCATAGATTCATAGTAAAACCTTGAAAGTGAGAAAGCAAAATAGCAGTTGGCCATATTCCATGCCAAAAACTACTGCATGGTGCATGGCTGTTTTTATAAGCAGCAGTAGGACATTAAAACCTCATTGATATTCCATTTCATATATCATTTGATTTACAAAATTATAATTTTGTATTTTTTAATTTTTTTAGCATTTATTATTGACTGTTATTGGAGCTCCTGTACTTTTTCAAACTGGATTATTATTTTGTTTTTGGTGATGGGCAGATCAACACTATGGTAAGTCTCAATGATATGTAAACTAAGTGCAGTAGCGTCCAAACCCTATAAAACTAAAGCAATAGTGCCTACGTGGTGTTGTCTGTGGAATTGATCTTTGGTGCATTCATATGTAAGTGCAAACATGTGTTGATGTTAAATTTAGGATTATAAAAGGTGAATTTTCATAGCATCTCAGTGAGTTAAAGTTTTTATACTATTTTGTATTTCAGGTTTTCAAGGAAAGATGTCTTATTTCCAATTTTAAAGAATCTTGCTGAAATCTTAATGTTTTTCCTTCAACTTTATTCTGGTTCCTTATTGTATCTAAAATAAATTAAGAATGCAAAATCTGACTTGTAATCTGTGTTTGGAAAAATTAAAGTTGGCTGTCCTTATGATTCCTCTTCTGGTAGCTATCTAACCTACAGGTCCAATGTTCAAGGCTGGTGTTGCCAAGAAAGCTATTTTGGATTTTCCATAATGGTTCCTCCCTTGTCAGTGGGGCAGAATGGAAAGCCTGACAAGGAACAACATATAGGTGTTCACTGTTCAGACATGGATAAGCCACTAAGGTCCCTTGTAACTCGAACCAAATCCTCAATACTCAGTGGGTAAGACATTGCCTGTCTGAACTTGAGTTCCTGTGTTCAATTCTCTGTAAGCCGAGAAAGTTCATCAGAAATCACTGTAATCTGGGTATCATTTAATCCTATGTATCTAGCACTAAATTCTTTAACAATCGTTTGATATCAAATGTTTGTTTAAAACATTCGTGAAAGTCATTTTAAATCTCACATATTCATCTAATTTGTACTTGTGTCCAGTTTAAAGCTGATCATTCAATTTTGTTAACGAGTGGCCAATTTTCAAGCTTTTAATTTTCGATCACCGTTCAAAAATTAATCGTTATTCATCAATAATCAATAGATGCTAAATTAGTGCTAAATATACCAGATTAAATGATACCAGTTTACAGTGTTTATTCCAGCGGGTCCATGCTAGTGGTGTAAAATAAAGACACTGAAGAGACAACATACAGTCATTTGTATAAACCAGACATCCTTAGCCCACATTTCCATGCACGTAAAAAAACACCCAATAGTCATTTGGGTGGGATTGAAAACCAGGGTCCCATAATTGCCGGAGGGGAGGGGTGGGGTGGGGTGGGGTGGGGATGGTCTAGTGGTCTAGACTGCCGCGTTTCGACCTCTAGCTGGCCGGTCACCTCTGGCTTGCGGCTGTGGTTTCGATCCCAGGTGTGAGCATATGTGGCATGGAGATCGGGCGCCTTCTCAACCTCGTGTGTTTCCTCTGGGCACTCCGTTTTCCTCCCACTGCTAAAGACCCCTACGCACAAGTGAATTATTGAAATAAAGTTAAAAACATATGTTAGTCCCGAAATGACCTAGTTTGTGTCGAGTGGACGCTAAACCCCATTTCGTTCTCTCCCATAATTGCCATGCATGATAAGTTGGAATTTAAAATAACAGTAGACTGTAGAACCACTATCTGGGCAAGGTTTCTCTCATAGTACGTTGTACTTTTGTTTTACAGGGTTGTTCCTTTTGATTGGGGCATCATATAATTACTTGATTTGTCATAGTAGGCAACTACAGACTCCTAACATTCAGAATTAGAATTAAATATATGTCATAGTGAAGCCGTTGGACCAAATTCCCCCCATAAAATTGATCTATGCATACATCATTTGACCCTCGGTCATAATATATTCGGATGCACAGTCATATCATCCTGTGCACGGACAGATAACTCCACAACTGGAACAAAAAATAGAATCCTTACAAATCGGTGTGGCTCGGTGAGTAAGGCGTTGACTGGCTGACCTAGCGGTCCTGTCATTGATCATGGTATTGGCTAAGAAAGTGCATTGTTATAATTAATAGGGTCTAGCACGGAACAGTCATTTACAGGCCCGACGGGGGGGGGGGGGGTCACCGCCCAACAATAATTTTGCAGCAAGTACTCTTTTTCTCCAGGTTATTGCGGCCCCTGGACCCTCGCCTATAAGGACCTAGGATGGAAGCCTCTCACAAATCGAGAAGAACTTCTACCGGCCCTGATTTGAATAGGAAATAAAACCAAGGTCCCACGCATACATTGGAGTGGTCCTGTGTTCGATTGCATGTAAACCAAGATATTTCAACAGTATTGTTTTAGCAGATCACCCTCCACAGTGGTGTAGAATGGAGGACTTGACAACATACAAAGAACACCATGGTCCAGGCACAATCCCCTAATCCCACACAGCAATCCCACATACAGATCTATATATCGTTTCGTATAACGTCGGACGTTTATTAACCAGATAGCGTTGATGTTTCTAGTGGAATACTCACTCGTTGCAACGAATCATTTCATTGGCTTATCCATGGAGCTATCCAACGACACTTTTGTCCGCTAATATCTGACGGAGAAATCAAGTTTTCGCAAAAGCGCCATATGTTTAAACCTTTTTAAACATTTTTTGAATACTTCCGGTGTGGAGATTACTGTCGTGGTAGTTTTAATAACCGGTTTGGGCACTTAAATAACCGTAGGGCCCTGTTATGGTTTATTACATTATCTGATCAGACAAAAATGCACCTGAGAAATACTATGTTCAAAGGTGCCAAAAATGTCAAAATATCGAAAATCAAATTTCAATAACTCAATACATATTATACATCGTTAAAATCGTAATTACATCAGCTATCTGAATATGTAACTTTTTTTTGATAATCTCAAAGTTTCAGAAAAATTTCATTAACTCAATACATAATCGTTATCTCATAAAATAAGAAAATAATAGAGCATTTTTCAAAATTTCACGATTTTTCGACTTTTTTCGATATTCAGCCCGTTATTTGACCTATTCAAGATATTTCAAAGTCTTTAAAATGGAATGTATCGTACACGAGACTACCGAGAGGACTCTCGCTAGAGAATGTTTCAGAAAAATCGCTTGAGTAGTTTTCAAGATATGGGCGTCCAAAAACGCTCAAAATCAGACAATACTTGACTTTCAGCGTACCATATTTTGCTGCTTTTTCGTAGTATCCATATGAATTTGGTATCATAAGATAGTCCAATAGATACTTAACTTCCTGTAACAGAGGTGTTAGAGTTAATATTACGTCACTTCCGTTGCCGACAGAAAAATTTCACCGTAACAAAAAAAATTACAATTGGGACCACGAAGCATATGAACTTTGCTTTATACAAATCGAACAATAAATAATTTTTCTGGGTACGAAAAACTAAATTAGCCGATGGCGGCTAACGCAAATTACCGAGATATTTTTTTTTCTCATTTCTGCTCAAGTAGGATGATATTTTAACCCTGTGTAAAATACCATCAAAAAATATTCATAAATAAAAAAGGTTTTCGTAAAAAAAAAATTTTTTTCAAAATATCGGACATTTTTTCGACTACTTCCGGTTTTACGATCATTGTCGTGATAGCTTTATGAAGTTCTTTGGATACTTAACTTTCTGTACCAGAAGTGTCAGAAACATCCAATGAGTAGTTTTGGAAAAAAAGATAAATCAAAGAGCGTTTCCAAAAATTTAACGATTTTTCAATTTTTTTCAAAGTTTAAGAAAAATCGTAGGCGTCGTTTTCGAGAAAATGGCGTCTCAGAATGTTAAAAAATCGGAAAATACTAGATTTTTCTTCATACAATAATTTATTTCCTTACCATCAAAATCGTATTATTTAGATACCATATGATGGTCCATTAATAGGGCTATCCAACGACACTTTAGTTCTTTTGGTCCGCTATTACCTAAGGGAGAAATCAATTTTTTCGCAAGTGCGACAATGTTTTTAACCTTTTTTTTTCATTTTTTGAATACTTCCGGTATGGTTATTATTGTCGGAATAGTTTTAATAGCCGCAGGGCTCTGTAATGATATATTACATTATCTGATCAGATAAAATGCCCCTGAGAAATTCTATGTTCAAAAGTGCCAACAATGCAAAAAAATTAAAATATCGAAAATTAAATTTCAATAACTACATACATATTATAAATCGTTAGAATCGTAATTAGGTCAGCTATAAGAATATACAACCTTTTTTTGAAAATCTCTTAAAATAAAAAAATAGTAGAGCATTTTCCAAAATTTCACGATTTTTCGACTTTTTTCGATTTTCAGTCCGTTATTTCACCTATTCCAGATATTTCAAAGTCGTAATGGAATGCTTCGTACACAAGACTAGCACAAGGTCTCTCGATAGAGAAAGTTTCATAAAAATCGCTGGCGTGGTTTCTGAGATACAGGCGTCCAAAAATGCTAAAAATCAGAAAATACTTGATTTTCAGCGTGCCATATTTTGCTGCCTGATCGTAGTATCCGCAGGAATTGGGTATCATTCAGTGGTCCAATCACCGCCCGACCAAATGATACCTTAATTTGTTTAATCCGTTGATATCGGACGGAGAAATCGTGTTTTTACCCAAAACACCAATTTTTCACTTTTTTTTCAAAATATCGCATATTATTTCGACTACTTCCGGTTTAAGGATTCTTGTCGAAATTGCTTTATAAGTTGGTATTGGACTATAACTTCATGTCCCAGAAGTTTCAGAAACGTCAATTCTGCCATAAAACGAAACCCGAGCTCACAAAATGGGAAGAAAATTCGAAAAAAATCGAAAAATAAAGGGCGATAACTCTGAATAAAACTTATATTACTGGAATCGGATGGACTTCAGGTATCCAAAAATGTAAGTCAAATTTGAAAATTTTGAAAAATAACAAAAATTGTCTCGTAAACAACATGTTTTCAATTTTCGAACGATAAAAGTCAGAGACGAATGTTCGAAATTGAAAAATGTAAGATAGCCATTGTCTCAGAAAAGATTCAGGGATTCCAAAAATGTAATTTGCTTGAAAATGGATAAAGAATTGACGAAACTATGGCCAATTTTCAATTTTTAGACAACGTACAAAGTTCGGTCACTTCCGGTATGCGCAGAAATTTCAAAAATATTTTATCAAGTAGCCACCACATGGTTTTCCGATAGAAAATCTAATTCCAGATCGATATCTGAAAGCCTAACTAGAACTGCGAAGCAGTAATGACGGGTTTCACCGGTGCCACGTTACCCTTGAACTTATGTCACTTCCGGTACCAATGAAACCGTTAAACAGGTTTCCACATAAGCATTGCACACATGAAATAAAATGGACGCAGAAACAACCAAATCCAGCAATCAATTCATTTGCTACATGTCAGTGATCCTGTCAAAATTAGATTACTTCCGGTGATAATGAAAATGTTAAATTGGTTTATGAAATCAGAAATAGCATCATCACATGGTGAAAATTTTATGTAAATCCTATAATAATTGCCACCTTTATAGACCAAAAACCTTGAAAAATGACTTGTAGAAAATCGCCTATTTCTCTGCAACCGTACAAGTTAGAAACCATTTTGAGGTATCTGTATGATCGAATGAGTTCATTCTATTTGTTGATTGGAATCAAATATCATTACAAATCTGATTCATTTGAATAAAATATCTGTTTTGAAGGCTAAAAATACAGTTTTTGCCAAAATGACGTTACTTCCGGTGATAATGAAAATCTTAAATTACTTGTATGAAATCGTAAATGGCATTATGTATCACACAGTGAAAATTTCATGAAAATCGAATAATAATTGACACTTTTATTGACAAAAAACCTTAAATAGTGACCTGTTGAAAATTGCCTATTTCTCCGCAACTGAACAAGTTAGAAACCATTTTGTGATATCTATATAATCGTAAGGGTTAATTGTATTAGTTGATTTGAATCAAATATCAAAATTTTAAACAAATAACAAATATGACTCATTTGAATAAATTACTGGTTTCGAAGGCTATAAATACAATTTTTGCCCAAATTACGTCATTTCCGGTGATATTGAAAATGTTAAATTGGTTTGACCTAGTTAAAATTGACATTACACATCAAATGGTGTCACTTTTATGAAAATCGAATAATAATTGACTCTTTTACAGGCAAACTAGCGTAAAAAGTGACTCATGCATAATTGCCCATTTCTCGGCAACTGCGCATATTACAAATTAATTTTCACATACATTCTCTCCGTATAGATTATTGCTACGAGTTTATGAAAGTTACGAAGTGATATTTTAAAATATGAAAACGCTGGATGGGTTGTAAATAGCTTAATTTTACACCTTTTTTCACCTTTCAATCGAAATAGCCCGAAAACGGAATCGAAATTTAAAAAACTGGTCCCAACATTTTGTGCGCCTTTAAAAGGCGCACAATTTCAGTTATACCAGATTTGAAAAAAATATTATTTGCTTTCGAAAAATGGTAGCTAACTGTCAAAATTGTAGTTTTTTGTCAATTTACGCCACTTCCGGTGCCGACAGATAACACTATTGGTAACAAAAAAAATGACAATTGAGACAACGGAGCATATGAACTTTGTTTTATACAAATCGAACAATCAATAATAAATCTAGGACTGAAAAACTGAATTAGCCAATGGGGGCCAAGGAAAATTACCGAGACAAAAAATTTTCATATTTTTGCCCAAGTCACAGGACTCGTTATATTTGCGTAAAACACGACTAAAAAATATTCATAAATAAAAAAGTTTTTTGTAAAAATTTAAATTTTCTAAATTTAGCGCCTAATATCTGCGAAGATTTGCCGAAAATCAAAAATCAAAAGTAGCGTAGCTATGTGCCCCGTCTCCGGCTATGCCAAAATGCATCGAAAGTTAAAATCCAATGATTATTGTTAAAATTACTGCAATATTTCTAAAAACGATAGCTTCGGTGATTTCGGACATTTCGCATTGTCGCAGAACGTTCAAAATAGCTTTATCCTCTAAGTCACACCCACTTTTCCGATAAAACCGAAGAAATCGTAACGATCCGACAATCAGTTGCTGAGATCTACTCAAAACAAAAGAAGAATAATAATAATAAGAATAATAATTTTAACAAAAACAATAGTGTTTCACACAAGCTACGCAGTGTGAAACCCTAATAATAATAATAATAATAATTTTAGTAATCTCAATAATAATAATAATAATAATTTTAGTAATCTCAATAGGCTACGCAGTGTGAAACCCTAATAATAATAATAATAATAATTTTAGTAATCTCAATAGGCTTTCAGACAAAGTCTGAAAGCCTAATAATAATCTTAACAGAAACAATAAGCTTTCATATGAAATATGAAAGCGTAATAACTAGATCTGCTAGGCAGATATGAAAGCTTTCATATTCACGGTCAGTTTCTGTCACATGTCATGGGTTATAAAGAGAATCTCAACAAGGACAAATAATTATTAAAATCGATGAAAACTCGAAGTTATATGCGTATATATAGTGAGTAACATTGACCCGGGCAAAAAAAAAATCTGGAAAATAAAAGGAAATAACTGAGAGACTTGTAATTGCTGTAACTCAAAAAATGACAGGAAAAGTCGAACAAGAAACTTTGGTCGTGGGATGATCATTTGGAAAATTATACAACCCTAAATTGCATGGTTATTAATATGAAATGAACTGGGCTTCAACGTCCTGCTGCTCTGCTTCTACTGGGCTAATTAAGACAAGCATACGCCATACAGAATCCTATGAGGGAAATTTTGCCTTGACAGCGGTACTATGACCGGCACTATGACCTACTCTTATATCGAATTCCAACTGCCAAGAGATCTTTTTTACGTGCACTCCAGTTTATATGCGGGTCCTAGGTTGATCGGACCATCCGAACGACTAGTCAGTTGTTTTTGTCAGGACCCCCGTTCTGTAACATGCTGATGAACTGTCTAGACCAATGCAGGGATCGAACATGCGATCTACAGGCTAGCAAGCCAGCGTCACATCCACTTAGCTACCATGGCCTCTGCATTGTTATAAGGAATATATTATGGTATATATGGGAGCTATATACAAACTTTGATTTGTCAATATATTGTAGAAAATGTAATAAAGGCGCAATCACCATGTTTTTTTTTATATGAAAAGTATAGATACAGTTAGAATAAAGTTTGTTGGCTAAGTCAGGTGTTGCTTTTATGATCATAATCAAAACTAGATTAATGTCATTATTTGCGTAGACATGAAATTGTAATAAAGTCACAAATTGTTTTAATTGTAAACCATATTCAATGGGTTTAGTTAGAAGACTATAATCTAAATTCATTAAACTAGTTTAATTTTGTTAAATGTTGAAATAATATTAACAGTGAAGGATAGTCAACCGGGATTGTCTACAAATTTCAATTTTATGTTAGTATACTTTAAGGTAGTAAGAACTGAACTTGGCTGATACTGTCATGATAGAATGGATATGTGTTTTTTCATAAAGGGTATTGTATTTGGATAAATTTCTAAACACTTAACTACAAGATATTGGCAATTATTTATCAACTGATAGAATGGAGATTTGTTTTTGCATAAAGGGTATTGTATTTTGATAAATTTCTAAAAACTTAACTACAAGACATTGGCAATTATTCATCAAATGATATGGTGGTTAGTTTCAATTTCGAGGGAAGTAGATCAATAAAATGCAGTTATGTTGGATTGTAAAACGTTTTGAAAATATATTTATTCGAAAGCCACGATTCTGAGATATAAGTTTGGCAGGAAATTATTTTTGTGCAAGTATAATAAAAAGTAATATATTGTGTAATATTATTTATAACAAGACTTGTACAAGATTGTAACATGCTTAATGGTGAATCTTGCATTTTGATTGGTCAATAAGACACTGTCGATTGAACAATAACACTCCCTGTTTTAGCAAGGCGAATAACTGCGTATAAATATTACAGTGTACTTTTGTGCTCAACTATCTTATATAGTACATAACAATTACAAAGACAGGTTGCCTATCAGGCAATAAAACATTACATACATTGGGCAATTCATAAGTTTTATCATATAAACATGTGTAAGGAAAAAAATGAATACTGCATTGTATAACAGAATCTCTATGATGTAGCTGCGATCGGTCAATTGTATCCGATTTTGACGAAACGAGAAATGTAGGTTTGTATCCTAAAGATCTCTGTTCATTTCGATATTGGCATGTATCGGACCGTAACTTAAATGGATTATGACCCCTGATTGTACTAAAAATCACGTTTTTGGCTTGTTAACACTCTAAAGGTCAGAATTTTATCCGATGTTCATAAAACTTGAAATGTATGATTATAACCCCTAGACCTCGATATTCAAGCATATCGGACCGTAACTTCTAGGTTATGGCTTGTTTTTCAGCTCCGATTTTAAAAACCGTTCCAATATATCACCGATACACAATAATAACTGCCCGACAAAATGGCCTCTCCTCGTACGCAAATTTTGTAATATGAATGTTTTGGACCCACTAGATGTTACAATTTTTTGTCTGATTTTAATGTAACTTTTAATGTAACTTAAACTTTATGTTTATATTCCAATGTTCTGGGTTGCTTTCGATATCCGCGCATATCGACCAACATACCCAGAATTATGGTCCATTACTGAAAGAATATAGCTATTTTTAGCTTGTTCTCCATCCGCATAACACTAGCTGAACCAGGGGGCAACTGTAAAAAAATGCAAACAGCAACTGGGGGTTGGGGTGGGTCTGCCAGCCGAAAAAAGTGCAAGAAAAAGTGCATTTCCGGGTAAGAAAATTGGGTGGTCTGAGTTCTGCAAGAAAAAAAGCATTTCCGGGTAAGAAAATTGGGTGGTCTAACTGAGTTCTGCAAGAAAAAAAGCATTTCCGGGTAAGAAAATTGGGTGGTCTAACAGAGTTCTGAAAGAAAAAAAGCATTTCCGGGTAAAAAAAATTGGGTGGTCTAACAGAGTTCTGAAAGAAAAAAAGCATTTCTGGGTAAGAAAATTGGGTGGTCTAATGGGTCCCTGCAAGAAAATTGCATGAAACGGGATACGAAATGTTTCAGTTCATATCAATAACAACTCCATCAAAATAGAATCGTATTTTAGACCGTATCCAAAATTATAGTTTACGTAAATATACGTATACAAAATATGGGGATATAAAATTGAAAGCTATATCTTACTTTTTGCCTCAGTAATTAAAATAAATGCGCTGAGTTGACGTTAGGTCATTTGGGTATTATACGACTAGATATCATGTCGGCCAAATGCAACAAAATCTGAATTCTATAGAATTGATATGTAATAACAACGGCAGTTCTAGAAACTACGGCTCTACTCTTTCAATAGGGAATGATCATGGAAAATATGCTTTGATTGGTCGCTGGTAAATAAATTATGAAAGAAAATGCTATTCGAATATTTCAAATAAAATATTTTTAACGTTTGAAGATTTTTAAAAAGATTAGTAAATTAGCCTTAGTGTGGCCTTTTTGACCGCTAGTGCTAGTCGTGAATGAATTAGTTACGGCCTGTTAACCGAGACTACACAGGGATAACTCTTGGCAACAACCGGCAACAATGATGGACACAGATCACTAAAGATTTCCCCATTGACTCCAATGTTAATTCTCGTATCTTAGACCGGCTCTAACTTTTTCCCAAATTTTCGTTGGGTAGAACGCTTTCTACCACAGATGGAGCAACATGTGGCAACCACTTGCCCAAAAGCACGTATGAGGTTCTTCATGAAAAACTTGAGATACACAAGCTGGAAGTAGAGACAAGTAAACATGCAATTTCAGGCCCTACATTTCAACGTAACCAACCTCTCAACTCTTGTATCCTTCCGCATCAAAATTATGAATATTCACCAAAACCTGGCAGAAAATGTATTTTCAAACCCTTTTCCTCAATTCTACACCAAAAAGTCAACAAAAATCGCCATGCAAAAGGGGGAAAAAGGAAAAGGGAGAGGAAGACTAAAAATAGCTTTAGCCCTTGTTTCGTGGGTGACGGCGTAGGAATATTTGGTGATCTGTGTCCTATATAGGGGTGAAACTTCAGGGATCACCAAAAGGCCTTTTTTATTTCCTTCCCATGTGTTCTGGCAACATGCCGGTGAAAGAAAATCAAAATCAAAGAATAACTGTAAAAATGATGGCCCTTTAAGTACACATGCTGCTTTATGTACACTGGTGCATCTCAGGTCCATAGGCCTTTTGTGCTAAAATTTAAAAATCTTTCTTATTAAAGGCAGTATCTGAGTTCTGTGAAAAAATTAGACAAGTAACAAAGAAACTACATACAAAACACTCATAATTTGGAATTTTTTTCAAAAATATAATTTTTTACTGCCATGTGATGAAAAATGTACAAAATTTACATGTAGCATCTCTCAAAATACCAATAATTTTCCACTTTTTTAAATATCCGGACGGACAAGAAATATATTTTTAGAATCTGTGGACAATATGCAAACAGAAAAAATGCAAACCAGTTGCAATGGTTGTAATATTAGAGATCTATACTGAAACATGTATGCCTACCCCCTGAACATGCCACTGATTGAATTAATCTAATCTATGGTTGCAGAACTTACATTACCAAAGGAATCTGTCTAACAGCTATGTTTTACCATCCCTGGCTAACATATGCACATATAAACTAAAATAGGTGCAATAAATATGAATTATGGTTAAAAATAGGCCTTGATGAATGAAAAAAATGCCATATTTGGTCTATGATCACCCCTCTCTAACAGAAGGGTCACAGAATACACAATTTTCACAAATTTGGGAATATTTCAATGTTTCCAACATCTCAAACCTCAGAGGCATGTTACAAATTTGTATTGCAATCCTTGTGCTAAAGCAAGATGTCTGGAACTTTACATTAATTTCCTGAAAAAATGAAGTCAAAAAAGTAGTCATGACAGACATGACAACATAAAAAGAGGCCTGAAAAGGAGAAAAATTAACATTTTATTGTTTTATAGGCAACATAAATGCAGCAAACACCACAAATTCTGGATTTTGACAAGAAAATATTGAACATTAAACTGACATTTACACATCTACACCAGTTTTATATCTGGGTCTGGTCTCATTGGCCTGAAGTGCCTCAGGGTTCTACGTTTGACTCTGAACAAATAAGGGTTAGAAATCCTTGAAATGCACACAAAAAATATTTTTGGGTGAAAAATAACATTCTTAGCTGTAATTCAACCACAAATTCCAATTAAGATCATTTACATGTCAACACAGGTGCATTTAAATCCCTCAAAACACATTAATAGAAAAGGGTGGGGTGGGGCATTTATTGCCTCTCTAAACAGAATGATGGAGTAAAAAATGTCTAGAAAGGCTGGGATATTGCTTCCTACATGAAGGAAATGCAAGAATTTAATGTTTCAAAGAAGAAAAAAATGCTTATTCTGGGTAAAATAGTGGCAAAATTGAGCCAACCCCTGTTTTGAACATTTTGTACAAACCCATCTGCTGTACATTATTAACTCAGTGTTACCAATTTTCAATTTTCTGTAGGAAAGCTGGAGCTATTTCTAAACCTGACAAACATGTAGATCCCATCTAAGTTATATTAGCAAAGAAAATATGGGCATTTTGAGACAATTTGACTCATTTTAGTAGTCATGAAAATATTAATTTCTACATCCAAATGGGGGGAATCTCAAGATTTTTTGTGAATATTCCTGATTTTTAGACAAAGTTTGGTGAAATTTCAATACTGTTCATTTTATCTGTGCTTTCTGAGACTGAATAAGCCAACATTGGGCATTAGAATATTTTACTTACTGTTAAAAATTCAATAAAAATTGAAAATTGAGAAATTTGCAGTAAAATCACAATTTTTCTTCAAAACTTTGATTTTTTTTTTTTTTAATTAACTTTTTTTAGTTTTTCTGTAGCCAAACTATTTTATTCATATTTTCTGAGAATTTAATCTTCATATTTTCAAAACTAAGGCATATCAGTGACAGCCTTATCACACACAGACATATATAGGGGTGAAACTTCAGGGATCACCAAAAGGCCTTTTTTATTTCCTTCCCATGTGTTCTGGCAACATGCCGGTGAAAGAAAATCAAAATCAAAGAATAACTGTAAAAATGATGGCCCTTTAAGTACACATGCTGCTTTATGTACACTGGTGCATCTCAGGTCCATAGGCCTTTTGTGCTAAAATTTAAAAATCTTTCTTATTAAAGGCAGTATCTGAGTTCTGTGAAAAAATTAGACAAGTAACAAAGAAACTACATACAAAACACTCATAATTTGGAATTTTTTTCAAAAATATAATTTTTTACTGCCATGTGATGAAAAATGTACAAAATTTACATGTAGCATCTCTCAAAATACCAATAATTTTCCACTTTTTTAAATATCCGGACGGACAAGAAATATATTTTTAGAATCTGTGGACAATATGCAAACAGAAAAAATGCAAACCAGTTGCAATGGTTGTAATATTAGAGATCTATACTGAAACATGTATGCCTACCCCCTGAACATGCCACTGATTGAATTAATCTAATCTATGGTTGCAGAACTTACATTACCAAAGGAATCTGTCTAACAGCTATGTTTTACCATCCCTGGCTAACATATGCACATATAAACTAAAATAGGTGCAATAAATATGAATTATGGTTAAAAATAGGCCTTGATGAATGAAAAAAATGCCATATTTGGTCTATGATCACCCCTCTCTAACAGAAGGGTCACAGAATACACAATTTTCACAAATTTGGGAATATTTCAATGTTTCCAACATCTCAAACCTCAGAGGCATGTTACAAATTTGTATTGCAATCCTTGTGCTGAAGCAAGATGTCTGGAACTTTACATTAATTTCCTGAAAAAATGAAGTCAAAAAAGTAGTCATGACAGACATGACAACATAAAAAGAGGCCTGAAAAGGAGAAAAATTAACATTTTATTGTTTTATAGGCAACATAAATGCAGCAAACACCACAAATGCTGGATTTTGACAAGAAAATATTGAACATTAAACTGACATTTACACATCTACACCAGTTTTATATCTGGGTCTGGTCTCATTGGCCTGAAGTGCCTCAGGGTTCTACGTTTGACTCTGAACAAATAAGGGTTAGAAATCCTTGAAATGCACACAAAAAATATTTTTGGGTGAAAAATAACATTCTTAGCTGTAATTCAACCACAAATTCCAATTAAGATCATTTACATGTCAACACAGGTGCATTTAAATCCCTCAAAACACATTAATAGAAAAGGGTGGGGTGGGGCATTTATTGCCTCTCTAAACAGAATGATGGAGTAAAAAATGTCTAGAAAGGCTGGGATATTGCTTCCTACATGAAGGAAATGCAAGAATTTAATGTTTCAAAGAAGAAAAAAATGCTTATTCTGGGTAAAATAGTGGCAAAATTGAGCCAACCCCTGTTTTGAACATTTTGTACAAACCCATCTGCTGTACATTATTAACTCAGTGTTACCAATTTTCAATTTTCTGTAGGAAAGCTGGAGCTATTTCTAAACCTGACAAACATGTAGATCCCATCTAAGTTATATTAGCAAAGAAAATATGGGCATTTTTAGACATTTTGACTCATTTTAGTAGTCATGAAAATATTAATTTCTACATCCAAATGGGGGGAATCTCAAGATTTTTTGTGAATATTCCTGATTTTTAGACAAAATTTGGTGAAATTTCAATACTGTTCATTTTATCTGTGCTTTCTGAGACTGAATAAGCCAACATTGGGCATTAGAATATTTTACTTACTGTTAAAAATTCAATAAAAATTGAAAATTGAGAAATTTGCAGTAAAATCACAATTTTTCTTCAAAACTTTGATTTTTTTTTTTTTTAATTAACTTTTTTTAGTTTTTCTGTAGCCAAACTATTTTATTCATATTTTCTGAGAATTTAATCTTCATATTTTCAAAACTAAGGCATATCAGTGACAGCCTTATCACACACAGACAGGACACAGATCACTAAAGATTTCCCCATTGACTCCAATGTTAATTCTCGTATCTTAGACCGGCTCTAACTTTTTCCCAAATTTTCGTTGGGTAGAACGCTTTCTACCACAGATGGAGCAACATGTGGCAACCACTTGCCCAAAAGCACGTATGAGGTTCTTCATGAAAAACTTGAGATACACAAGCTGGAAGTAGAGACAAGTAAACATGCAATTTCAGGCCCTACATTTCAACGTAACCAACCTCTCAACTCTTGTATCCTTCCGCATCAAAATTATGAATATTCACCAAAACCTGGCAGAAAATGTATTTTCAAACCCTTTTCCTCAATTCTACACCAAAAAGTCAACAAAAATCGCCATGCAAAAGGGGGAAAAAGGAAAAGGGAGAGGAAGACTAAAAATAGCTTTAGCCCTTGTTTCGTGGGTGACGGCGTAGGAATATTTGGTGATCTGTGTCCTATATAGGGGTGAAACTTCAGGGATCACCAAAAGGCCTTTTTTATTTCCTTCCCATGTGTTCTGGCAACATGCCGGTGAAAGAAAATCAA
The DNA here is from genome assembly GCF_932274485.2 of Patella vulgata. Classification (NCBI taxonomy): domain Eukaryota; kingdom Metazoa; phylum Mollusca; class Gastropoda; family Patellidae; genus Patella; species Patella vulgata. The sequence continues at coordinate 48,726,539 of NC_065879.2, forward strand.
AATCAAAGAATAACTGTAAAAATGATGGCCCTTTAAGTACACATGCTGCTTTATGTACACTGGTGCATCTCAGGTCCATAGGCCTTTTGTGCTAAAATTTAAAAATCTTTCTTATTAAAGGCAGTATCTGAGTTCTGTGAAAAAATTAGACAAGTAACAAAGAAACTACATACAAAACACTCATAATTTGGAATTTTTTTCAAAAATATAATTTTTTACTGCCATGTGATGAAAAATGTACAAAATTTACATGTAGCATCTCTCAAAATACCAATAATTTTCCACTTTTTTAAATATCCGGACGGACAAGAAATATATTTTTAGAATCTGTGGACAATATGCAAACAGAAAAAATGCAAACCAGTTGCAATGGTTGTAATATTAGAGATCTATACTGAAACATGTATGCCTACCCCCTGAACATGCCACTGATTGAATTAATCTAATCTATGGTTGCAGAACTTACATTACCAAAGGAATCTGTCTAACAGCTATGTTTTACCATCCCTGGCTAACATATGCACATATAAACTAAAATAGGTGCAATAAATATGAATTATGGTTAAAAATAGGCCTTGATGAATGAAAAAAATGCCATATTTGGTCTATGATCACCCCTCTCTAACAGAAGGGTCACAGAATACACAATTTTCACAAATTTGGGAATATTTCAATGTTTCCAACATCTCAAACCTCAGAGGCATGTTACAAATTTGTATTGCAATCCTTGTGCTAAAGCAAGATGTCTGGAACTTTACATTAATTTCCTGAAAAAATGAAGTCAAAAAAGTAGTCATGACAGACATGACAACATAAAAAGAGGCCTGAAAAGGAGAAAAATTAACATTTTATTGTTTTATAGGCAACATAAATGCAGCAAACACCACAAATTCTGGATTTTGACAAGAAAATATTGAACATTAAACTGACATTTACACATCTACACCAGTTTTATATCTGGGTCTGGTCTCATTGGCCTGAAGTGCCTCAGGGTTCTACGTTTGACTCTGAACAAATAAGGGTTAGAAATCCTTGAAATGCACACAAAAAATATTTTTGGGTGAAAAATAACATTCTTAGCTGTAATTCAACCACAAATTCCAATTAAGATCATTTACATGTCAACACAGGTGCATTTAAATCCCTCAAAACACATTAATAGAAAAGGGTGGGGTGGGGCATTTATTGCCTCTCTAAACAGAATGATGGAGTAAAAAATGTCTAGAAAGGCTGGGATATTGCTTCCTACATGAAGGAAATGCAAGAATTTAATGTTTCAAAGAAGAAAAAAATGCTTATTCTGGGTAAAATAGTGGCAAAATTGAGCCAACCCCTGTTTTGAACATTTTGTACAAACCCATCTGCTGTACATTATTAACTCAGTGTTACCAATTTTCAATTTTCTGTAGGAAAGCTGGAGCTATTTCTAAACCTGACAAACATGTAGATCCCATCTAAGTTATATTAGCAAAGAAAATATGGGCATTTTGAGACAATTTGACTCATTTTAGTAGTCATGAAAATATTAATTTCTACATCCAAATGGGGGGAATCTCAAGATTTTTTGTGAATATTCCTGATTTTTAGACAAAGTTTGGTGAAATTTCAATACTGTTCATTTTATCTGTGCTTTCTGAGACTGAATAAGCCAACATTGGGCATTAGAATATTTTACTTACTGTTAAAAATTCAATAAAAATTGAAAATTGAGAAATTTGCAGTAAAATCACAATTTTTCTTCAAAACTTTGATTTTTTTTTTTTTTAATTAACTTTTTTTAGTTTTTCTGTAGCCAAACTATTTTATTCATATTTTCTGAGAATTTAATCTTCATATTTTCAAAACTAAGGCATATCAGTGACAGCCTTATCACACACAGACATATATAGGGGTGAAACTTCAGGGATCACCAAAAGGCCTTTTTTATTTCCTTCCCATGTGTTCTGGCAACATGCCGGTGAAAGAAAATCAAAATCAAAGAATAACTGTAAAAATGATGGCCCTTTAAGTACACATGCTGCTTTATGTACACTGGTGCATCTCAGGTCCATAGGCCTTTTGTGCTAAAATTTAAAAATCTTTCTTATTAAAGGCAGTATCTGAGTTCTGTGAAAAAATTAGACAAGTAACAAAGAAACTACATACAAAACACTCATAATTTGGAATTTTTTTCAAAAATATAATTTTTTACTGCCATGTGATGAAAAATGTACAAAATTTACATGTAGCATCTCTCAAAATACCAATAATTTTCCACTTTTTTAAATATCCGGACGGACAAGAAATATATTTTTAGAATCTGTGGACAATATGCAAACAGAAAAAATGCAAACCAGTTGCAATGGTTGTAATATTAGAGATCTATACTGAAACATGTATGCCTACCCCCTGAACATGCCACTGATTGAATTAATCTAATCTATGGTTGCAGAACTTACATTACCAAAGGAATCTGTCTAACAGCTATGTTTTACCATCCCTGGCTAACATATGCACATATAAACTAAAATAGGTGCAATAAATATGAATTATGGTTAAAAATAGGCCTTGATGAATGAAAAAAATGCCATATTTGGTCTATGATCACCCCTCTCTAACAGAAGGGTCACAGAATACACAATTTTCACAAATTTGGGAATATTTCAATGTTTCCAACATCTCAAACCTCAGAGGCATGTTACAAATTTGTATTGCAATCCTTGTGCTGAAGCAAGATGTCTGGAACTTTACATTAATTTCCTGAAAAAATGAAGTCAAAAAAGTAGTCATGACAGACATGACAACATAAAAAGAGGCCTGAAAAGGAGAAAAATTAACATTTTATTGTTTTATAGGCAACATAAATGCAGCAAACACCACAAATGCTGGATTTTGACAAGAAAATATTGAACATTAAACTGACATTTACACATCTACACCAGTTTTATATCTGGGTCTGGTCTCATTGGCCTGAAGTGCCTCAGGGTTCTACGTTTGACTCTGAACAAATAAGGGTTAGAAATCCTTGAAATGCACACAAAAAATATTTTTGGGTGAAAAATAACATTCTTAGCTGTAATTCAACCACAAATTCCAATTAAGATCATTTACATGTCAACACAGGTGCATTTAAATCCCTCAAAACACATTAATAGAAAAGGGTGGGGTGGGGCATTTATTGCCTCTCTAAACAGAATGATGGAGTAAAAAATGTCTAGAAAGGCTGGGATATTGCTTCCTACATGAAGGAAATGCAAGAATTTAATGTTTCAAAGAAGAAAAAAATGCTTATTCTGGGTAAAATAGTGGCAAAATTGAGCCAACCCCTGTTTTGAACATTTTGTACAAACCCATCTGCTGTACATTATTAACTCAGTGTTACCAATTTTCAATTTTCTGTAGGAAAGCTGGAGCTATTTCTAAACCTGACAAACATGTAGATCCCATCTAAGTTATATTAGCAAAGAAAATATGGGCATTTTTAGACATTTTGACTCATTTTAGTAGTCATGAAAATATTAATTTCTACATCCAAATGGGGGGAATCTCAAGATTTTTTGTGAATATTCCTGATTTTTAGACAAAATTTGGTGAAATTTCAATACTGTTCATTTTATCTGTGCTTTCTGAGACTGAATAAGCCAACATTGGGCATTAGAATATTTTACTTACTGTTAAAAATTCAATAAAAATTGAAAATTGAGAAATTTGCAGTAAAATCACAATTTTTCTTCAAAACTTTGATTTTTTTTTTTTTTAATTAACTTTTTTTAGTTTTTCTGTAGCCAAACTATTTTATTCATATTTTCTGAGAATTTAATCTTCATATTTTCAAAACTAAGGCATATCAGTGACAGCCTTATCACACACAGACAGGACACAGATCACTAAAGATTTCCCCATTGACTCCAATGTTAATTCTCGTATCTTAGACCGGCTCTAACTTTTTCCCAAATTTTCGTTGGGTAGAACGCTTTCTACCACAGATGGAGCAACATGTGGCAACCACTTGCCCAAAAGCACGTATGAGGTTCTTCATGAAAAACTTGAGATACACAAGCTGGAAGTAGAGACAAGTAAACATGCAATTTCAGGCCCTACATTTCAACGTAACCAACCTCTCAACTCTTGTATCCTTCCGCATCAAAATTATGAATATTCACCAAAACCTGGCAGAAAATGTATTTTCAAACCCTTTTCCTCAATTCTACACCAAAAAGTCAACAAAAATCGCCATGCAAAAGGGGGAAAAAGGAAAAGGGAGAGGAAGACTAAAAATAGCTTTAGCCCTTGTTTCGTGGGTGACGGCGTAGGAATATTTGGTGATCTGTGTTCTGATGGCTACACTTTCGAAGTTTTGATAACTTTAACATGGGTGAGTTTTTAGCCTTTATTATTTTATTTGCAGACCGTCAACACAATGTTATTGCTAGTTCTTGTTCAGAGAAGAGCAGTTCTTGCATACACCCCTCAGAATACCCTATAAAACTATATGATGCCTAGGATTCAAGTGGTTGCTATGTATATCGTTCTGACGTGTTGTCAGTCATTGTGATTGTCAATTTTAGCATAATTTTCCGTTATCCTAGGCCCAAATCAGCTGCTATTTCACCTCCCCTAGTGACTATATTTTCAAACAATTTCTTGAGACTAATGACTCATTATAAGGCGGATCATGTTATTCAGAATTTGGGCAAACTTTGGTTTAAATTGTCCACTTTAAAGTAAACACTGCAGAGTGCAAAAAACCAAAACAAAATTGTCCACGCTGCTTAGTTACGAATAATTTATGATGCCTGTTTATGACTGATTTTCTTCTGTTTTATATATTTCAGAGATGTGTTTGGATGAAGTTTGAAAATAGTGTGATGGTTATTTGAGCAGAATTTCTTGAAGATATTTGTTAATAAAGATTTGTGCTGAGGAAGATGGCTGAGCACAAAATGAAAAAAAAAGTACACTGTAATATTTATATACGCAGTTATTCGCCATGCTAAAACAGAGGGGTGTTATATATTGTCCAATCGACAGTGTCTAATCCACCAATCAAAACGCAAGATTCACCCTTAAGCATGTTACAATGCCGTGTCGATACTGTTTTTTTCCCTGTCTCGGAGGTGGTGTTTGGTAACTATGTTTTTAGGACAATTGTGATACTTAAGTGAATGGTGAACTTTGTGTCGTAAGGTGACGACTGTGATTAACGTTATAATTCCTCCGGGAAAGTGAACTTTAATTTCGTGAAAACCCATGCTTTCTAACATGGCGGATCTCCATAGACATCGTGAACTCTGTGAACCATGAACTCTGTGAACTGTAAATTCCGTGACTGGTGAACTCTAATTATTGAATTAGAACTGTCAACAAAGAAAACTGTCAACTTGTTTATGTTTGTACTGTAACTCCTGTTTCTTGTATATGTTTATTTACATAAATATTCATTAATATTTCAAAGCCTTATCATTTCATTCAAGTGTTATCCCGTGATTTGATCGACTGTTGTCCTGTCAATTTGGTTTGCCAGCCCACTCGTGTGGAGAGGGTCAACATATTTTTTATTCACAACACCGCAGCATGCCGAGATGAGATTTGGGTAATCTTTTACTTCTTCACACTCTGGTCAAAATTGGTCAACCTGTGATCAGTAGATTTGAGTGGATATGGGAAAGCACAATAAATGAATAGGTACAAGCCTAAGTTCATATATTTTAGCCTGTCTCTGCATATGGGCAGTCTTAGACTATCTTTGCTAATAATTCAGACTCAGAGTTTTGTCGAACATCATCTCAATATAAATACTTTTGGGTGATCTAAAATGAGATATTTCAAGAAACACATTTTCTTGCACAAGATTTTAGGGTGGTCTAATAAGCAACTATGAGGAACACATTTTCTTGCGCATGATTTTTGGGTGGTCAATTAAGCAACTGTGAAGAACACATTTTTTTGCGCAAGATTTTAGGGTGGTCTTTCTTAAAAATGATGGTGCATATTTTTTTACGCAAGATTTTAATGGGTGGGTGGTCTACCCAGATCCAGTGCATATTTTTCGACTTGACGTATGATTTTTTTATTTACTACTGCCCCCCGGCTGAACACTATTTCATGGACCGGAAATAAGTTATTTACTGTCAGTGGAGTATATAAAAAAGTCATAATATTTGATAATGATAAACACATAAAAATTCACTTTAAAAAAAACTTTTAAAAAAAATACTCCAAATCAATGTACAAGAAAATCGTAAATGTTTGGTTTAAGACGCTATAAGTGTAACATGAACATATAATGTAATGTGTTTGGGTCATTCTTTCATTTGAAGATATAACCTGCGGTGTTCACTGGTTCCTTAGAGTGGTAAAATCTGGTAAAATTCAAGATGGCTGGCATTTACCTAACCAATGTAAACAAAGAATCTGAACGGTTGGGTTTTAAGACCCTATTAATGTATAATGGACATATAAATTAATGTTTTTGGGGTCATTCTTTCGTTATGAAGACAAACCTAGTGGTGTTAACTGGTCTCTTATACCGTTTTAGGGGTACCCCTACCCCGCACAATCTGCAACCGAGAACCCAAATTTACGAATAGGCTTTACTCTGCACTGCTTCATCATAATATAGCACCTTTAGTATTTGAAGTAAGGTCATAAATGGAATTCGTTTCAACATGTAAACTTCACATAATTATTTCTCAGTGGGGTTCCCATACGGTAGAATAGAAATAAAAAAGCCACACCCTTATTTCAAATAGCCTGTGCAGCATAATTCAACATAATGAATGTATTGAACGTTGGCCTTACCAAGGCGCAGATTGTATTTTTTCTTTTGGGGGGGGGGGGGGGGGCACGAGACCAAGTAACCGCCCCGTGAGACAAAGTCCACTCAGTTATTATACGTCGCTATCTGAATTATTTTCGCGCCTAGGGCGCTCGACTCCATTGTCATCATTCTTCCACTCCTCTATTGTCATATACTATCTTATCGCTATCTGAAATATTTAATGCCTACGGTGCCCGATTCCATAATGTCATCATTCTTCCACTTCTCTATAGTCTTATGCTATCTTATCGCTATCATATGTACGGCTATAGTGAATCCTTCACTCAACATCTTTTAGGAAAGTAAGCAGTTGTAAACCCAACACTCATTATCTAATCTAGATGTACCATTTTAAATTACATGATAGCAGGAACGAATATATTGAGGATGAGACTTACTTCTTGTGTACATTAGACCGGGAGCCCAGGAGGTTAGCCTAGCTGAAAAGTGTACTAATTTTCACATATATGGTATCAAAGCATGCATATCTGGTATCATCAGAATGTAAGTCTGCCGAGTATCTGGTGGTGGGTGTGGCTGTGAGGGCTGGGATTCTGGGCTTGAATTCTTGAGCTAGATTAGCTTAAAAGTGTACCACATGAAAATGGTACAGCAGTGTACAGTACATCTTCAAGTATTACAAAAACATTTTGACAGACATTTCTAGTGGTGGGATACCCCCGACAGTGTTATATAATTGCCAGACCACAGCTAGGCTAGATTAGCTGAAATCTGTACCACTTAAAACTACTTTTGAGTTGTTCAGCACCACCACAGGAATCAAGAATGATCGCTGCCAGACAATTTATGCGGTGGGTTACCCCTAACGGAACAGACACACCCAATATGCCACGCCTCCCAGCTAGACTAGATTAACTTAAATCCGTACCGCCTAAAACTGCTTGGAAGTTGTTCAGCACCACCACATCAATCAAGAATGACCACTGTCAGACAGTTTGTGTGATGGGTTACCCCTGCCAAACACGCCCAAAATACCACGACCCCCCTCCCCCAACTAGGCTAGATTAGCTGAAGTCGGTACCACCTAAAACTGGCGGTTGTTCAGGGCCACCACAGAAATCAAGAATGACCACTACAAGACAGTTTGTTCGGTGGGGTACCAATGACAAAAAGCCCAAAAATCACGCCCCGCAACAAGGCTACATAAGCTGAAGGATGGTGCCACCCTGGGAAAATTTTAATATTCAAGATGGCCGTCATGGGACATTTTCTGGTTATTTACTTTAATTTAGTGGGGTAAAATTCGGGAGAGATTCTCTTGAATCTTGGTATGAATGTAGTTCCTCCTAAAAGTGACTGCTAATTCCACTAGGGAGCCAAATTCACAATGGTGGCTCATTTTTGAAGGAAACTCATAATGTTCCCTAAAACGGCGTGTAATATATTGAAATATATAAACATAAAAAACATGTTTCGACCAAACGGTATTCCAATCCGATAATATTCTTTCCCTTGTATTCTTATAAGGACACAAATTATACGCGGTTAAACAGAATCAACCATCGGGCCATCGGGAGTCGAAAGCAAATGTTTATAAAAGCTAACTGAGGCTTGTCCAACCTCATGTTAAAGTCTAACTTACGCTCGCTTGAATCACTGGAATACTCGCAATCAGTATAACAGTCTGATTCTTCCGCTTTCATCAGTATCATGGAACGGGGTGAACCTTGTCTTGACAGGTCTTTTTTGTAAACAATATTTATTCAGAAACTGAGGGGATTGGGGAACAGGCAAGGCCTATATAAAACCCTCTCCCGGTTAAAAATAAATTACATAATATACAATATATTGAAAAAACAAAAAAGAAAAAGGAAATTATATATATATATATATATATATATATATATATATATATATATATATATATATATATGTACACATAACCCAATAAAAATATTTACATGTAAACATAAATTTGAATAATTAAAACCAGCTTTTTTTTTTAAATTTAAATCTTTCAGTTTGTTCAATAAAATTATGTACCTGGCTAAATATTGACACGTTTTCGCCGTATGTTAGTGTTTCAGATCCATATAGTAGCACTTTAATGTTTTGCTGTGTCGAAGGTAAAGTGTCGATTGTTCTATGTCGAGCATCTGAATACGAGGAACATATAAGGAGATAGTGATAAGGATCTTCTATTGAATTACTACATGAACATTCGAGAGTATTTAAAATATGTCTTGTAAATTTATGAAAATTTAAATTACTCCAGCCTAGTCTTAGTTTAGTATGTATAATTTTATTTTTACGTTTGCCAATATAATAAAAGAGAGGTATTTTTAGGTCATGTTTAGAGAGTCCTTGTTTAAATTTTGAGAGGGATAGGACATTTCTTATGGACGGATTTAGGCTGTTCCAGAGTCGGATAGCTGATTGTAAGAATGAATTGTATTAGAGAGATGTTCTGCATGATATTTCATCTAATTCTGGTTACTTCGAAGATTATATGGGGATGTTTTTAATTTAATGTGGTTTGATAAATAATTTGGAACCGCTCCATTAATAATGTTATATATTGTCTGTAATTTATGCCTTTTTCTTCTTTCATTCAAAGGAATAATACCAGTTTACAGATAGAGTAAACGGTGGCCAGTTCCCTTTACAGCCCCACAAATAGTGCGTAAGGCGTCAAGTTGAAGGTGTTCTAGTTGGTTCGCTAGGTGATCAGTGCAACTGTCCCAAAAAATGTCGGCGTAGTCGAAATGCGGTAGTATATAGGAATTGTAAATTATGAAAAGAGATTTTCTATTTAGCCTGTACTTTAGGGATCTTAAACAATTGATTAATTTTGATACTTTATTACAAATATTATTTATGTGGATATCCCATTTAAGTTTGTGATGAAAGGAAAGACCCAAGTGCTTGTGATTTTGCACATCATTTATTTTAACAGTGTCCATAAAAAGTGGTGGTATGTTATTGTGTGGTTTGATAGATATTGTTAGTGATTCTGTTTTTGTGGGGTTGAAGGAAACTAGCCATTTTTTGGACCAGACGTTGATTTTCTCGATATCCGAATTCATTATTTTCGCACTTTCCGGCGGATCTTTTATTAGTAAGTAGAGAGACGGGTTGATATTTTATTGAATATTTTCGATGATGCCATTCATGTAGATTAAAAATATAAGCGGTCCGAGATCGGAGCCCTGTGGAACACCGGAAGTGACGAATGATGACTCCGAGGCGACATTGTCCAGAACAACACACTGTGATCGACCAGTTATATAACTTTTAAACCAACTGTACAATGTGCCTCGGACCCCGACAGCATCAAGCTTAAGGCAGAATCCGGCATGCCAAACTCTATCGAATGCTTTGCTGATGTCACGAACACCGTTCTCGTATAATAACCCTTATCGATTGCATTACAATAAAAATTATTTAAGTCTAGAAGTTGATAGATAGTCGAGTCTCCTTTCATAAAACCACTTTGAAATTTTGTAAGTGTGTTGTTGTCTAGAAGGAAGTTAAAGACATGCTTATAAATACAACGTTCAAGGATTTTACTTATTATCGAGAGTAATGATATCGGGCGATATCCTTATTTCCTTTTTTTATATAGGGCTAAGACATTAGCATGTTTCCAAATCAAAGGGAAGGTAGCACACCTAAGGGAATGATTAAACAGAATACATAATGGGTTAGAAATTTCTTTGGATATAGATTTTAATATTTTTCCGCTAATATGATCAGGACCAGAGGATTTAGCAGTATCGATAGAGTCAAGTATGTCTTTAACTTCATTCGGGGATGTAGAATAATATTGGTTATACTGTTGGTATTTCGGTAATTAATGGCAGTGGGTGATTAAGATCGTTAAGTTTTGATTGCTCAGCAAAATAAGTATTGAGTGCATTTGCCTTTTCTATAGGTATGAATGCTGTGCCAGTATTTGTTGTTATAGGAGGTATGTCATGGTTCGATGAACCCGTAGTTTTTATAAATGAGTTGACTACCTGGCACCAGGACTTTGATCCAAGGTCATTGACATCATTAATTTTATTATATAAACTTTCATGATATTCACTTTTACATTTCCGAATTAAAGATATATATTGATTTCTTGTCTTACGAAACAGTGCCCAGTGGTCTGCCAAATCTGACTTTTTAGCTTTTTTTGTGGATTATATTTTTCAATTTTCTTAATTTCCTTATGCAATTATTCATCCTCGGCATATCTCGTGGTCTAATGGTTACTAATTTATTTGGAATATATTTTTTTGCTACAGTTATTAATTCACTTGTAAATTTACTACATGACTCATCGACCGTATTGTTAGTGAGGAGTGTGTCCCAGTCAGTACTGTGGATTTCTTGTTGAAGTGCATCAGTATTCATTTTCCCATAATCCCAAATTAGTCGTTTAAAGGATCGTTTTTGTTGACTCTGAAATGAAAGTTGACAGTACACAGGGCAATGGTCGCTACAGAAGTTATCGAGGCATTCAGCTTTGGAGACATAAATCGGGAATTTGTCAAAATTAAATCTAATAACGTGTTTTTCCCACCATCACTGTATCGGGTAGGCGAAGTTATCATTTGTTTAAGATCAAAAATATTAATGGCCTCGTGGATAAAAGAATTAGAAATGCTGAAAAAATCAATATTAAAGTCACCTAAGATAAAACATTGTGAGATATCATCAGTGAGTGCCAAGTTAAATGAATTGAAAATAGAGTAGTTGATATTTGATGTACAGTTAGGGGGTCTGTAAAATGTACCTAATAAGAATTTATTACTGTAACTATGTATTTCTAACCAGATGCCCTCTGTTCCGTCAATTTCCAAGTCAGAGCGTCTCTTGTAAGCTAGAGTGTCTTTTAGATATACGGCTACCCCCCCCCCCCCATCCCCCACCTACGTGTGTAGTGCGATCTTTTCTAACAGGTGCCTGGTAAGATGAAATGGAGACTTTACTTTCAGGAATACTACAATCTAATCGAGATAATGTCATAGCTATCCAACTCGGAAGCAATTAAATCAATTTTATTACGGATGCTCCTTGTATTCAGATGAACTATAGTAAGATTTTTAGAGCCGGGGTTTTGTTCAATGTCACCACATTGTAAAAGAAGTGAAGGGATAACAAAGGTAAAAATAATATCAAATTCGGTGACTAAATAATGGTGATAATAGAGTAAAAATGATAAATATTGGTTGTCAATGCTACTGTAATAAAGAACGAAAGACAATACAGAAAAATAATAATCTATTAATTTTGGGTTAATGTGTGATAATCTATAGAAAAACATATATACATTTTTTAAAAACCAACATAATGAAACATATATACAACCTACTTTACAAAAGCAGTCAAATGCTATGCCCGCTTTAATAAGCTGATGGAAGCTGTGTTGTTGCCTTGTACACGTGACCCTGTATGGGGCTATGAATATAGGATGAAATTGATACCACCCATTCTCAATTTTGCAAATTTGTCCTTCAAATACATAAACTAGTTCTTCGAAGGAGGCAAAACGTGAATGTGACCAGTACGACTTAGCTGTTTTGTATATGTTATCATAAAATATTACTGAATAAAGCATTATTATTATTAAAGATACATTATGGGAGATTAGATAAAGAGCCGACAGTTCAAACTATAATAGTTCAAAACTAGATAATTTAAAGGGAATTTGCTGAAAATTTCAGTCAAATTGATCCATCGAGAGTTGATTATGGTCAGGATAAGTTAAATAAAGTCTAATTAACAATTTAGATAACATTTCGGGCCCAAAGAAAGACTTGCAATAGGTAGATTTAGCTTATGCATAATGTATGTTTAATATTATATACAAATAGTAGGAAAAGCAGACATCGTTGGTATACTTTACAGGCCGATTTCTTATAAGCTGCGTCATGGGGCCCCTTTAATTTAGTGGTTGTAATATAAAAGGGCTAAACTTAAATTGAAGTTAATGCTAAGGACTTACTGTCATTTGAACAGGAGACATGAAAACTTTTGATGATTTATATATATAGAATGAGAACATCACACACATCAATTGTTCAGAGCGAAAATATTCTAAGTTTGAGTACTTGGTGCAGGAGTAGAAGAAGACCCAATTACTACACCCATGTCGAAGAGTGATTGCTGACGCTGACCTGTAGCTGTCGCTTGATTTGTCGTTAACTCTAGCAACTCCGATTGGTTTCCATCTTGGATCGTTGAAGTACTAAATAGTGATTGTTTACGCTGGCCAGTAGCTGTCGCTTGATTTACCGTTAATTCTTGTGGTATCGTTGGAGTAATAAACGGTCCAAGATCACTTTCTTTGTTGATTAAGGCGTTTTTAGTCGTCCGAGAGGAGTCTGACATAGATTCTGCCATCGTAAGTCCAACAGTTTTTGATCTTATTTGTTTTGAACAGTTCTCTAGTTTTTGAGTATAATTGGGATCTTTTTCTTGTCAGAGCCTCATTAATATAGATTTTGTGAAGTCTTTCACTGTTGTAGGCTTTCAGATTTCTTTTGTTGGCGTACACACTGGCCCCACCCCTATAACTGATAAAGCGCACTATAATATCCCGATTTCGTCCACCCACTTTGGAGCCAACTCTATGGGTTCTACCAATGTTCTGTTCTGTAAGTTTACAGCAGTTTTCTTTAGTAAGTGTTAGAATAATGTCATCGGTGCTTACATTGGGAGTTTCGGGGATTCCGGAGAATTTCAGACAGTTATTAGGTCACTCATACGCGCCCGTAAAGCCGAGGTTGGCAAACATTTTCCATCCCTTCTTGCCCTCTGTTTTTTGGTAGAGAGGGTGACCGCGACTGGTGTCATGGTGGATCATAACGTATGCTTGACAATTCGCTCTACAAATTCGGCGAATCAGAAAACTTATAGTTTAAAACATTACTAACATCGTTATGTCTCGCCAAAATTGGCCGCCATTTTAAATATGACCTCAACCTGGAATACCTTTTGGTCGGAACATGTTTTTATGTTTATATATGAAGTAACTGACACCGAAAACCTATATTTTAATATACTGGATACCTTTGTTAGGGGACTATATGGGTTTCCCGGCCTCCATTTTAAATTTGGGCCCCTAGGAGAAATAGCAAAATTCATTGGATCCAGCTGATCATATTACGATAGAAACTAGCTTCATACCGAGGTCCGAGAGAATCTGTCCCGACTTTTACCTCACTAAATTAACCAGAAAACGTCTCATGTCGGCCATCTTGAATATTTAAATTTTCCGAAGGGTGCCAGGGTGGCATTACCCAGATTTTGAATCTACACATATTAAAGACATATAATCCACTCAAAAGCTACATTTCAATATATTGCACATCTTTTTAGTGAACTTTATGAGTTTCCCTCTAAAATGAGCCTCCATTTTGAATTTGGCCCTCTAGCGGAATTAGCCATCACTTTCAGTAGAAATACCCTAGCTTATTGGATTCAGCGGGTCGAATTCTTCTAGAAACATATTCAAAGCGAGGTCCGAGAGCCGCTGTCACATATTTTGCCCTAGTAAATAACCAGAAAACGCTTCATGTCGGCCATCTTGAATATATAAATTTCCCCAATTCTGAATCTACACATATAGAAGATATATAATCCACCAATAAACATTAGGTGGACTATATTTCCATGTCAAAGCTTAAAATCGGGTTTAATGCATATAATATGTTAAATACCGATGGGTGGTATGTCAGCGGTCACTGAGTTGAACCACTACTTATTATTCTTCATACGATTACTTAATCTTTAATAGGTATTACATACTCATGAAAATATGTAATAACCAGAATTCTCAATAAGTCTGACCCAGCTGATAAAGCCAAATTTTTGGGAGGAGGCGCTTGGCTGTCGTGTCTCTTGGGAGAACCTCGCCAAACAAACTCTCTAGCAATGGGCAGTGTGATCCCTGGGGTGCTGAACAATTTCCAAGCAGTTTTAAGTGGTACACACTTCAGCTATTCCAGCCTAATTGCGAGGTGTGTCAATTTGGGCGTGTCTGTTATGGGTAACCCACCGTATAATCTGTTTGGCAGTGGTCATTCATTATTCCTTTGGTGATGCGAACAACACCAAAGCAGTTATAAGTGGTACATATTTCAGCTAATCTAGCCTAGTTGCGGGGTGGGGCATTTTGGGCGTTTCTTTCAGGGGCACCCCACCGCAATATCTGTCCCTGTGGTGGTGCCGAACAACTTCCAAGCACTTTTAGGTGGTACGGACTTCAGCTAATCTAGCCTAGTTGGGAGGGGGAGGGGTATTTTCGTCGTGTCTGTCGGGGTAAGCCACCGCACAAATTGTCTGGCAGTGATCATTCTTGATTCCTGTGGTGGTGCTGAACAACTTCTAAGCAGTCTTAAGTGGCACAGATTTCAGCTAATCTAGCCTACCTGTGGTCTGGCAATTACATAACTCTGTCAAGGGTACCCCACCACTAGAAATGTTTGTCAGAGTGTTTTTGTAATACTTGAAGATGTAAGGTACACTGCTGTACCATTTTCATGTGGTACACTTTTGAGCTAATCTAGCTCAAGAATTCATACCCAGTATCGCAGCCCTCACAGCCACACCCACCACCAGATACCCGGCAGACTTATATTTTGATGATACCAGATATGCACGCATTAATACCATATAAGTGAAAATTGGTACCCTGGGCTCCTGCTCTACATGTGAATGCTACTTTGATCTGAAACGAAAGTTGTGGAAGGCCACAGCCACCATAAACCCACATTTCCTAACATTGGCACCAACTCACCAGCCATGTTCCCTACAGATCAATTCGCACCTTGTAAAAATCCTAGCTGCACTGTTAAAAAAATGTTTTATCATGGAAAATATTTTAACATATGACATTTCGATTACTATTATTTTATATGCCTATATAATTACTTAATGTTTTCTTATTTGCTAATTTTAAACGATTTATATCGTGATTGCTAACATAATAATATTAAAGAACATGTAATAGTAAAATGTTATTGTTAGTACGTTTAATTTTTTTTTATCTTTGTTACTTACATGTATTTATTTATCATCTTTGAATGTAGACGATTTATCATGCTTGTTGTGTCTTGTAGGCCTTAAAGGCCGGACATTGTACACTTATATTCTTTTTTTAAAATCTATTTTTATTGCTATTGTACAATGTGTGACACATAAATAAAACAATTCTTCTTCTTCTTCTTCTTCTTCTATGTTGTGTAGTCCAGTCAATTTTATAATTTTACCAACAAAAAATTGCAAGAAAACGTTTTCGTGCAGTTTTGCGTTTATTTAGTAAAGGATGAGCCGTACAATAAAAAAAAAATGTATATTTTCATAAAATTTCGTCATTTCTCATAAAATTATCATAAAATGGAAAAATTTCATAAAAAATCTAAAATTTTATAAAAAAAATGATAAAATTTTATAAAAAAAATGATAAAATTTTATAAAAAAAAATATAAAATTTTATAAAAAAAAATATAAAATTTCATAAAAAAAAAAAAATTAAAATTTCATAAAAAAAAAAAAAAATTATAAAATTTCATAAAAAATATAAAATTTCATAAAAAAAAAAAAAAATTATAAAATTTCATAAAAAATTTAAAATTTCATAAAAAATTTAAAATTTCATAAAAAAAATATAAAATTTCATAAAAAAAATATAAAATTTCATAAAATTTTACTATTTCTGATAAAATGAGACGAAATTTTTTTCAGAAATATTAAAGTAACCATAAATCGCTAGTCACAATAATAAAACTCTATACTAATAAATCCGGTTTTAAATAAGAAAATCATCTAGGCAAATAGCCTGAGCAGCATAATGTATTGAACGTTGGCCTTACCAAGGCGCAGATTATTTTGATTTTGATTTAAGACCAAGTATTTGAATTTTTTAATGCCCACTGTGCTCGATTCCATAATGTCATCATTCTTCCACTTCTCTATAGTCTTATACTATCTTATCACTATCATATTTACGGTTATAGTGAATCCCCCAGTTCATAGAACCACTAGAGAATGGGTCGTTGGTCTTGTCAACTCTCACAAAACAGGTGGAATGACAGACCGGCCTCAAATGCCAGGGAATTGATTAAAATTTTCAGCCCAGTCCCAAATATAATTGAAAGCTCAGGTATATTTTATACGTTGCTATCTGATATTTTTTCGCGTCTACGGCGCTCAATTCTATTATGGCATCATTCTTCCACTCCTCTGTGGTCTTATACTATCTAATCAATATTATATTCACGGTTATAGTGAACCGCCCAGTTAGTAAGACGTAGGACGACCAACTGTACTACTGTCAACTCTCACAAATCAGGCGGAATTGACAGGCAGATCACGAGATTCTGTAAAATTGACTGCCATTTCTGATACTCTCGTTCACAAGAATTTGCCCTTCAAAAGTGTGCCAAAGTGCTCTATAACCATTGTCAAATTGAACGCTCATTTAGGTACATAGAACTTACTGACTCCCAAGTGGTTGTTGATAATATATGATATTGACTTTCCAACATTAAACACGTAATTAATCCTATATATCAACACTCGTCAGAGCCTCGTTTATGTTTACTTTATCGACTTGTGTTGATATTTTTTTATATAAAAAAAAGACTCGTAGGAGATTCTCTATATGTCCTTTACAAGCTCCATATTATGATCTGTGTACAACACTCGGAAGACTTCAAACTCAAAGGTAAATGCAGATGTGGGTGCAAGAGTGGCAGCTCATGTAGTACGTGTGTTTGTAGCTGCACTAGGGATGGCTTAGAATATACAATATTTTGCGCTTGTGCTGTCACATGTTGCAACCAGAAACACGACCAAAGGATTAAATTGGATATTACCTAGTTTTATGGAGGTTATGTTCCTGTTTTGCGGGTAGAATTTTGTTTTTAAATGTTCAACAAACAGCTTGTGTCTCCATTTACAAGACGGACCCATGTGGCCCTGGAGCCCCGGATAGGGATGTATGTGGTGTTATCCTATCACTCATACGCTCCCATGTCCAGAAATATATAGTTTGTCTCTAGATATATACTCTTTAAAAAAGTAGGGGATATTCAGAAACAATACAAAACTGCGGAAATGCACTGCTGTTTTTATTAGAGGTAACCAATGTATGATAATAACATTACACATGAACATAAACAGTTCATATGGGCGGCTTATCTGACGGCCCCATTTCACTCGCAAAGAGATACACTGTCAAAAGTGAAAATGGACGTTTTTGATTTTTGTCTTAATAATGAGTAATTGCTCCACCAATCCTCAGACATTCAACAATTCGTCGTGACATGCTCCTAATCAACCGCCCAATCACGATTTGGGGCAATCTGACCCACTCCTTTTGCAGTGCCACGGCCAATTCTTGCAGTGTTGTCGGTTGACGTTGACGTCGACGAGCACGTCTCGCGATCAAATTAAGCGTAACACACTAAACAGTAAATCTAATGTAAGAACCGTTAGGAAAGCAAACATGGAGAGATAAACCAGCTCGCGGCAGTTTTCATCAACCCTTCCTTGAAGTGTCAAATTTGACAATGAACCCCTCCCATGTGTATGGCGCTATTGCGTGTCGCATGTGCAGTTCAGTGGTTCTGTTGGGGCGATAAGTTCTTCATATGTGAACATACTCTCAAAGCATGCCAAATGTCCATGGCTATTTATCATATCGCAACCTGCATAGGTATTTGCATTTCAATATCCCTTACTTTTTTTTGAAGAGTATAGTTTGGTTCGGAGAAATAATCGCCCCCAGTCGCCGCTAAGGATTTAAAGGGCCATATTGTCTGGCATGTTTGATTTTACTATCATATAATCACCCCACAACATATTAAATGATTTCACTGTATTCCTTGACCCCAGAAACATACGGTTAGACACCAAAATTATCATCCTAGAATAAATAGTATGGAAACTATAGGGGATTATTTGATGTGGTGGCCGTCTTGGATGCCATCTTGAATTTCTCAAAACGCTCAAGAGTGACCGAGCGAGGTTCACCTGCCAGATTCTGAAAGAGGACACCCTAGGCTACTAAAATCAATCATAAAAAAAATTTTGTATACAATTTCCAGGTTCAGCCATAGTTCTGCAGGACTATAGGTAATATGATCTATGTTCTACCGCAGTGATTCTCAACCAGACTGCCGTGTGCCACAAGATCTTCCTAAGTGTGCCGCGAAATTTCAAACAGGACAAATGCGAAAAAACACGTGATCCCAATTGAGTATTTACTGCATTGTGTCTATGATAAGTTCATGGCTCTGTTTTTCTTTATTTAGTTGGAGTCATTCTACGTGTCTATGACTAGTCTGTATCTACGGTTGTATGCCGTCTATGACTTTTGCATTTTTTTATTTTGCAAAATTCAAATATTTTTCATATGTATTTAGCCAGGTGTGCCGCTATTTTTTTGCCGCATTTTTTTATGTGTTCAAAAGTGTGCCGTTGGCAAAAAAGGATTGAGAACCACAGTTCTACCGGGACGCCCATTATTAGAGTTTTGTTGACATTCATTGTGGGTTGAGATTGGCCTTGAGCTTCTATGAATGTATAACAGTAAATGTGATGCAAAACTATTACGTTGTATAGAACACCAAACTGAGATTAAGTTGCTCAGTTAATGAAAAGCACCTCTATGTGTTTTAGAAATCATATAGACGGCATCACGCTTCATTCTATGAGTATGAAGAACACATTGGTAAATAATTTCTTCTACATTCATTTTGTCGTGCCTTGCTTTACTCATCTGGTTATTGAGGTTAGGGACCCCAAAACATGTACATGCCAAATATGTCAGTAAGTGACGAAATAAGTTACGAATATACGTAAATTTGGTTCGCGTCAACATGTTTTGTATTAGGGGATTCCTCGAAAATAGTATAAGGAACCACTTAACATCACTGGTCATATCTTCAAATGAAAGAACGTCCCCAAAAACATTAATTTTGAGACCAAAATTGCTATTTTATGATACAACAGTCCAGAGTTATGCCGCTTTGTAAATTTGGATTCTGGGCAGCAGGTTTCTGGGGTAATGAAATCCCCGAAAATGGCTCAAGAGAGCACTGGGCATCTATGAAAACCATGCCATATAAAAGTTTGACTCTGACAACATAATGTATGGCGGCGTCAGTTTCATGCGTTTCTCTTAAACATTGACTACTTTATGTTAATCTGAAGTTGTACCTTTTAAAGGAAAATGACTTAAAATCTCGAAACTTTACTCTCAAAATTTGGGACTTTCCGATACTATTCAGTACACCCAACGCTACCAAAAACCATAAAAAGAACCTTTCTTGCAAATTTTGGAGGGTTGAGCCCCCTTTTTTATAAATTGACTGGACTATAATGATTCTCAAAGAATTTGAACAATTTACCAACAATGGTTTGAAAATTAACATTACATACAGAAACTCATGGAAAAACAGCACAACAAAATGATGCCAGAGTTGTAGTTATATTCAGCCACCAGTAGTATGGGTTTACGGTCCTTGAAGTAGAAAGTCATTACATTGTAGGGGTGGGGTCACGGTGGCTAAGTGGGTAAGACGCTGGCTCGTTCATCCAGAATTTCCGGCGTGGTTCCCCCTTGTCAGTGATGCAGGACGGAGGGCCTAACAATAATATCTTCTTTGTTTTTATGTTAACCCGGGAGTAGACCTTTACGATATGAAGTACGCGATAAGATAGAAGGAAGATAACTAGAGAGTGTGCTTTTGTTTGGGTGTGGGTCATGGTGGCTAAGTGGGTAGGACGCTGGCTTGCTAGCCTGGAGGTCGCGTGTTGGATCCCTGCATTGGCCGAGAAAGTTCATGTTTTTATGTTAACCCGGGAGTAGACCTTTAAGATATGAAGTACGCGATAAGATAGAAGGAAGATAACTAGAGAGTGTGCTTTTGTTGGGGTGTGAGTCATGGTGGCTAAGTGGGTAGGACGCTGGCTCGCTAGCCTGGAGATCGTGTGTTGGATCCCTGCATTGGCCGAGAAAGTTGATAGGGGATTTTTCGACGTGGTTTCCCCTTGTCATTGGTGCAGGACGGAGGGCCTGAAAAGTACAGCTGTCTAGTCGTTCGGATGAGACGAAAAACCGAGGTCCCGTGTACACATTGGCGTGCACGTAAAAGATCACTTGACAGTTGGAATTCGATATAAGAGTAGGCCGTAGTGCCGCTGTCGGGGCAAAATTTCCATCATAGCACACTGTATGGTGTATGCCCGTCTTCATTAGACCAGTTCGGAGCAGAATAGTAGGACGTTAAACCTCATTTCATTTCATTTCGTTTCATTACATTGTGAGCCACAGCATTGGTACGTTTTGTTCTCTTGAATGACCTTACAAAATATTCTATCACACATACATTTATTTTTAGCCGTTGTAGTGTATGATATTATTTTTCTTGCACGAAATCTTGAATGTACATTGCAGATTGATACTATGTACAATAATTGTACATAAATCATTTTAAATTATTTGATGTGGAGCCACGGGCTCTTGAACTTTATATTTAATCGATTTAATAAACCACTTCAGCTGTTTAAAACGAAGATAGTATTCGTTACTCTGAGACAAATGTATTTATTAAACTGGAGGCTACAAAATAATATGTTACCATTTGCTCTGTCTGTCTATTTGGAAAAGTCTCAAGTTAAACAACTAAATAGTTAAATCATTTATGATGTAAATAAAAGTTTCTCACTATGAACACCAGCTTAACAACACTATCTGTCTAATGCATGTACAAGTGCAAAGGAAAGGCAGAAATAATATTTCCTGCTAATCAGCTTTGTCGACATACTCGAGCGAGACAGGTTTGGGACAGGTGCTTACAGAATTCTAGTTCAAGATTGAAGAAACGTAGATTCTTACCTCTTGTTGAATGAAAAGAATTCAACCCCTGGGAGTTTAGATCTGCGTGTTCCATATCTAGCGACGCTAGGTTTTAATCCTGTAGTCCAAATTATTACAGCATGTTTCTACGGCATTCTACTGTTTAGTCATGAAACACTGATTTGGCGACCTTCGCCTTGTGTGTAACTTTAAATGACGTAATATTCGGAATATGTTCTTACAAACAAATCCTTATCCTATTGCAAATTCAAAAAAAAAACTAATTAAAATCAGATCTTTATTTCGTTGCGAATTGCAAATAAATGTATCATTGTTTGTCTACTGTACATTAGATTTAACTAATTAAAATCAGGGGCCTATTTCACGAAATTTTAACTAAGATAAAATCCAAATTTTAGTAATTTGATTGGATAATATTAGATTGATCTTAGTGCTTAGCCAATCAAAATTGAAGTATCTACTAAAATTTGGATTTTATCTTTAGTTAAGATTTCGAGAAACAGGGCCCTGATCTTTATTTCGTTGCGAATTGTAAATACATGTATCATTGTTTGTCTACTCTACATTAGATTTAACCACTTCTTTGTCGGTTATTCATTCGCTTTGAAGTCTGATTTAAGTAGTGATTAGCTAAAACCATTATTGGCAAACTAAAAGCATCTTTTGATTGACTAAATTATAGGGGAAGTCAGGCCATTTTAGGATACATAAACGATACTTTACGCTTGAGAGCATAACGATGCAAAATGCTTTCTAGTATGATATTGTTTGGGGACACAACACGGGGGTTGGGAGGTGGGGGGGGGCTATAGTACCTACCCGAAATAAATTGTGAGAATAGATCTAAATTGAGCCTGATCGAAGGGTAGTGGTGGTGGTCCCCTCACAACCACCCGATCCGCGCCTTCTCAAATAGACGTGTCTAGGAAACAAAATACAATTTCAATCGGCCTAATAGAAGGTACATCAGTTGTACTAAAATAATAAAAAAATGTGTAAACTATGGAACAGCTGGTTAAGACATTTTTTTATACGCGCCTGATTGTACGAAAAATCACGCTTTTAGCTTGTGGACCCTCTAGAGGTCACAATTTTCATCAGATTTTAACAAACGTTAAATGTGTCGCCGTTACACCCTCATGGCGGTTGAGTTCGAATTTCGTGAAAATCAGACCGAAACTGCGTGACAAAATGACCGCTCCTTGTACGCAAATAGTGTAAAAGTAGGAAATGCAAAGGTTGTGGACCCCAAGAAGTCACAATTTATATCAGTTTTGATGGAAATCAAAATATATGTTTATGCCCCAAAGATCTCGGACCGTAATTTCCTGAATTATGGCCCTTGATTGTACGAAAAAAACACGTTTTCAGCTTGTGGACCCCTAGAGGTAATAATGTTTATCCGATATTAAAAACCATTTGAATATCACCGTTACACTATAATAATGGCTGAGTTTGAATTTTGGAAAATCGGATTACTTTCCCCTGTTGACAGAGAAATTTGACAGGGGTAGTCGATACTCGAAAACGGAACAGATAATATTTTCTTAAGACATTATTAAAATGGGTCTGCCCGCCGTCTGTCTGTCACTCTTTTTGTAAGATTTTTGTAGAATTTTTGCTCGTTAAATTAAGGATAGCATTATATTATATTAATTAATATCTCTGGCAAGTTAGTAGATTCACGTGTTTGTACTTAAATCAAGTTAGCGAATGAGTGGCAGATGTTTACATAAAAAGAGTCATAATGTGGTAAACATTCAATTCTAGGTTGATAACAGATATCTCATGGGAAGTTTCTCCAGTAAATTTCCATTATCTATATAAGGGTCTGTTTCGACGTCATTTGACTCAACCAATCTCTCTAATTATTTACATCATATTTGACCAATTAGATAATTGAAGGTAGAAAACCCAAAGCTACAAAACTATCATACTTGTGAGAATTCGCCAGACAGCAGACAGATTCTGAAAGGGAAAAGATGTAACAATTTCTATCAGCAGACTCGCCCAGCGAGTCTGGCTGTCTAGTGTTTGAGAATAATTTTAGTATTGTAATCTATACTATGTTTGTATCTATGTATCCGGCTATGATATATAAAATGTAAAAACGAACTGTTGCATTGTTATTCCTGGTAAGACAAACGTCTTAACTAACTGAGAAAACAGTAAGAAGTAAATACACAACGTGAAGGGGAAGCAAAGTCGACAAGTGAAAATACAAAACGATCAATAAACTATGTAGTAAGAAAAGATGCATGGGTCATACATAGAATGTGGCGACCTGTTTGGGATAACAGTGTAGTAACCAGAGAAAAACAAATTAGATGAATGAAACGATTGCACGTTGACATTTGATTAGAGATCAATTCGCAGTACAGTTATTCTGTGTTGTAATCATTGAGATCATTATTGACTTCCTATATAGGATGAGTTGGACTGATCTGCTCCGACTGGGCTAATGAAGACGGACATACGCCATACAGTGTGCTATAAGGGAACATTTCCTCGGGCAGCGGGACTATGGCCTACTCTTATATTGAATTCCAACGGCCAAGGGATCCTTTACCACTGCACCACTGACAAGGGGTAACCACGCTGAAAAATCGGGATGAATTTTCGCGGCCAATGCAGGAGTATGACTTAATAAATAGATTAACAACTATAGTGATGACAACAATTAGGCAATGTAGGGTAAGTATGTAACGGTGTATAGTTATGGTGACAACAATTGGGTATTTATGTTACAATGACAAGAAATGATGATAATAAGTGAGTAAACATAAATAAGTGTTCACTCAAAGGGACTTTCAGCAACTTCTAATCCACGTGATTTGCACAGGCATCAAAAAGATCCGTTATTGCTGATTAATACGATTCTTACAGACCATACTAATCTTTATTTTGCTAAAATTTTATAAAATGCTTATCACACACTTTATCATCTTGTAACCTCTTGGCATTATACTGATTACTTGCCAATTTATTGTGGTAGTATACACCAGCTTCATGGATCAACACTAGTCTCGTTAGTATGCACAATAAACCCTCTCCTATCGACCACCTGATTGGTGTTGCTAAAACGCGGAAAGGAAGGGAACTATTGGCAAAATGTCTTGGTTTCATACTTAGTGTTTCACAGACGACGTTATGTTGTCTACCAGTCAGTCTATAGTTTTACTGTAAACTCAACCCTTTGTTTTAGACACAGAGTACAAGCTTATAGACTATTAAAAGTAATTTGAAACAGCTTAAAGGTACAAACCAATGGTAAACGGTTTCTTGTTTGATCCTTTTCTAATCGACAGGGAATGTTCATTAGGTTTAAGGAAATAAGAAATGGAGTTTAGTAAGACCCCACTCATTTACGGCAATAATTTATGAAATATTGTAATGCCTGTCGGTCGTCTGATAATGGAACGGGGGGGGGGGGGGTAACGTCCAATCGACACAAACTAGGCCAATTTTATATCAATATTTAGTTTGTGTGTAGAAATCTTTAGTTGGTGGGGGGGGGGCCTGAAGGTGCCGGAGAAAACCCACAAGGATGGGCATGAGACTCCGCAGTCTTTGTTACGCACAAACTTAGGATCGATTAAAAGTCGTAACTGTCGGTGACAGACTTCATGGTTTAAAGCTCGCGCGTTAGACACCCTCCCAAGTCAAGAGTCGACATATAAATAAAAAAAATTCTATAAAACGCGACGCAATGACGACGTCGGGTTAAACAATAAGAGATCTATTTTATTCCTCTATAGCTTAGCACTGAAAAAGACAGGTCATTACGCGAGGGCGACATTGTTCTTTGTGGCTTTAATAGAACACCCACGAATTCCGACTGATTACATATGGATATCTCGGATATATATAATTTGTTCGTGTACACTGTTTTCTTTAATCGTGTACACTGTTTTCTTTAATATCAAAGTTAATACCATATTACGTCAAAATATTTTTTTATAACAATTATGGAAATCTGGTGTTAACATCACACGTCGGCTACTTTAGGGATATCAGTGCTTTCGTTTAGAATTTGTAGTCCAATCCAGTTCATCAACCCGGAAAAGGGAATGGAACATTACATGTTAAACGCCGAGCAAACATGGAATGGAACGTTCCCTGCTTTAATTGCCACCGCAATAGCCATCTGTCCATCTTACTTATGTATTAGGCTGTCAAGTTTTTTTTATCGGAAGTCAAACTAATCAATATGGCTAATGTGGTTAATATCCTTACCAATCAAAGATATTAAGATCAAATGAATCCCGAGACAGCAGTATTAAATTGCTATCTAAAAACTCTGAAAATTATTACTATCTTCCGGCATAAGACAATTATTGGAGTAGTATATATCGATTAAAAAATAGACTTAATGTTTTAGCTGCAAAACAATGTCAGTTATAGGTTCGTAGTGAATTCTTTAATCCTGGTAAATATATAAACCACACAGTAAAGCATCTTTATAACCTATGTGTTCAAGTTACAAACCGTTCTTTAAAACCAAACTGAAGAATACGAATGACATAAGACATCGAAGAAGTTTATGTTATTAAACCAGTGTTCAAATCAGTTTATGTCGGCATACCTTTTATCTTTTCATCGTTTGCCGTGAAACAAAGTAGGGTAGCTTTACGGCTGTGCTACTATTTCTGGATATATATATATCGAAAGGAATTGAGAACTTTGGGATATAAACCTTTATTTCAAGTTTCGTCAAAATCCGATAAAAATCGTGACCTGTATGCGCCCACAAACTAAATGTGAAGTGACTTAAAGGGCGACGAGATGAAAATGCAAGTAGAAAATATGCGAATGTATTCATCAACGTCAAAATCGAACAATTTTAGCAACTAATTATACTAAAATTTCGCCTATTAGTATTTGAGAGTTTCACACAACTATAAACTGTTGTACTGTCGCATTTAAACAAGTAAAGCTACATACCAATGTTTTATCAAGTGCCATGATTATCCAGCATTCATTTTTCAAGTAATATTGCAAGCAACCACTTTCACCTCCTAAAGTTGTTTCTAAAAAGTAGTTAAGAAATACTTGTGTAAAAAGTCAAACACTTATACAGGGAACTATCGATCAGTTCCACCGTCGAGACTTTTCTAAATTAAATCAACTTATCTTCTTTCACTAGACTTGCTATATGCGGGTATGAAACTGATCAATAACCACAATACAGCCTGTAGCCTACAGGACTTAGACTAGCAATTATTTGTCCATTGACTTCAATGTTAAATGGCTGTAACATCACAGGCTGCAGCCTTTTGCTCAACATTCAGTTGGTTCCAATCTTTATAGGCACAACGGGGACCAGATTTGGCAATATCCTCATCATAAATTTGTAGGGGGTTGACCATTTAGATTTTTTGCTACGGGGATTTGATGTTGACTGGGGTGAAAATCTCACTTCCAACACAATGATTGCTCTGCAGAAAGACACTTTACACCCCCTATCCCTACGCTCTAATATCATCAGTATTACCCAAAACTGCTATGAAATTGCAAATTTGATCCCTTTTCTCCAATTCTAGACCAAAAAGTCAACCCAAAAATGCAGGAAGGGAGAAAAAAAATAAGGGAAAAATTGTCTATTTATAACTCGCAATAATTACTAGTCTTAGTCCTATATACTTCACTTGTTTCTGCAGTTTAAACAAATCTGTTGTTATCCAATAAACAAACATATATGCAATGCCCTGGCCAAAGATTATGAAAATCTATGGATTTTCAGATGAGCATTTTCTGCAAACACTATAATACATCAGAAAACTGCGGAATATCAGACAGAAATTT
The DNA here is from genome assembly GCF_932274485.2 of Patella vulgata. NCBI lineage: Eukaryota > Metazoa > Mollusca > Gastropoda > Patellidae > Patella > Patella vulgata. Next base: position 48,753,985 of record NC_065879.2, read on the forward strand.
AAAAGCACATCAATTTTGAATTAAACAGAACATTTTTATTTTTGAACATAAATGCATTCTTTAAAAAAGATGAGATAAATTTAATATAAATCAAACACGAAAATACTTTAAAACAGTAATCATGATGCAATATTAAACTTTCATCGAAAAACCACACAATTTTTCTCTGTTAACGCAGTTTCAAGTGCCAAATTGTGGTCAAATCTAAGATGTTGAAACATGCAGTGCCTATCAATTTTAAAATATCTCCTATATAGCTGTATTTCCATAGGATAAGTAAGTTGAAATAATCTGATTATGTAACACTACAACAGCTTTTTCATCCCCACCCCCCAGTTTGGAATCTGATAATTTAAAAGCACATGAATTTTGAATTCCGCAGAACATTTTTATTTTTGAACATAAATGCATTCTTCAAAAAGATGAGATGAACTCAATATAAATCAAACACGAAAATACTTTAAAACAGTAATCATGATGCAATATTAGACTTTTAACACTTTCATCGAAAACCACACAGTTTTTCTCTGTTAACATAGTTTCAAGTGCCAAATTGTGGTCAAATCTAAAATGTTGAAACATGCAGTGCCTTTGAATTTCAAAATAGCTCCTATATAGCTGTATTTCCACAGGATAAGTAAGTTGAAATAATCTGATTATGTAACACTACCACAGTTTTTTTTTCATCCCCACCCCCAGTATGGAATCTGATACATTGCTGACCAAGCAGAGGTCTCCCTGTTCACTCTGGCCTGTCAAATGATTTACAATGGCGATGGCGCCTACAACTTTCCTGACCAAGAGATATGCACAACCGTCAACACACAAGCCATTTAGGTTATCTTCCAATATGAGAGGCCATGATAAACACAAGGGCGTCCTTTTTAAGCTCGCAAATGAAGTCATCACCGAAAAGCAAGGTTTACAGAGGTCCTCGGGGCTGGAACCCAAACTGATTACGATTTGCCCTCCACTTCCACCACAGGTGTCATAGAGATCGGGGATGAAATTGATATGCACCATCGTTCTACTAAAGCCAGGCCAGGAAGTCATAAGGTTTTGAGATGTAGACCTGAAATGTTAAATTTGGATGAGAATGAGAATTCTGGGGCGAATACTATCCAGGGAAACGGGTCATTGACATCCAGAAAATGGTCAAAATGTGGAATTCTGTCATTCAGTTACATGCCAAGGGGAGAAGACAGGCCTGTGCAGTACCAAATTTCCAGCCCATTACTATTAGTGAGCAGAAGTGGGAGAGAGAGAGAAATGGAGTTTAATGTCCACTCGACACAGGCTAGGTCATTTCGGGACTAACATATGATTTATATTTATTTCAATAATTCGCTTGCGAGTAGGGGTCTTTAGCAGTGGGAGGAAACCCACGAGGTTGGACAGACAACCCTACTACTTGTCACGTACAACCGGGGATTCGAAACCACGCCAGTTGACTCAATGACAGGCCTTATGATACAGCGCGCGCGTGCTAACCATCCGGCCACCCCCCCCCCCTGCAGAAGTGGGGATCAGGTTGGATGTACTTCGTAAAGTGTATGAAATGCACATTTATCTCACTTTTTTTGCTTCTTTTTTTTAATACTTGTGTTGAGGTCAATCATTCCACTCTATGGAAAATTACCCTGACACCTGAAATGATAGAAAGCTGGGGATAAATATGCAAAAACAAAAAAACCCAGTGAGAACTGGAAATAGAAATAAACCTCATTATTTCTAGCGAACATCCCGTCACTGGCTCTCCAAAAAGAAACCAGTTAACAGTCTGTAAAAAAAAGTAAACCTTGAGTGTCACATAAGTCTAAGCCAATCTCAAAGGTAGACACCATGTTTTGAGGTTCGGTCTAAATATTAAGGCAAACTGCATGTTTGGTCAAAAGTCACACAGGTGTGAATTTTGGAGTGTACATGTTAACATTTCATCGTATGATGTCAAAACATGTTAGGTCAAAATATTAAGGCCAACTGCAGACTTGGTTCAAGGTCACATCATGTAAATAGGGTTAGGGCACATGATTTTTTGACACAATTGTGGGTTAGGGCTAGGGTCAGGACTAGGTCTTGGTTTAGGCCTAGGCTACATGCTTGTTGACAAGATTGTGGGTTAGGGTAAGGGTCAACCCTGTTTACATCTCGTGACTTTAGACCAAATCTGCAGTTGAGTTGGCCTTAATATTTAGACCTAACCATGTTTTGACATCATTGTGAACGAAATGTTAACATTTACACCCCAATATTCACACTCAGCCAACGGATACCCCCAATCATGGCTATTTTGATACCAAATAGTCAAAAAACTTACTGCTGGGCAATAAAAAAAGCAGTATTCTTACCATTTCTGACACTTTCCATTCAAAACTTCAGGAAATAAGCCGCTGAGAAAATATCAACATCCGAAGCCTAGTTGTAACATCACAGGCTGTATCTTTGTGCTCAACATTCCGTTGGTTCCAATCTTTATAGGCACGATGGGGACCACATTTGACAATATCCTCATCATAAATTTGTAGGGGTTAAACATTTAGATTTTTTGCTACGGGGAATTGATGTTGATTGGGGTGAAAATCTCACTTTCGACACAATGATTGCTCTGCAGAAAGACACTTTACACCCGCTATCCCTCCGCTGTAATATCATCAGTATTACCCAAAACTGCTATGAAATTGCAAATTTGATCCCTTTTCTCCAATTCTAGACCAAAAAGTCAACCCCAAAATTGCAGAAAGAGGGGAGAAAAAAATTAAGGGAAAAATTGTCTATTTAAATTACTCGCACTACATCATGAAATAAGGGGAAATAATTACTAGAAATAATTACTAGTCTTAGTCCATTAGCGTTGTCTGTGTGATTGGGTTCTCTTCTGACCAGTTGTTTCATTCCTGAATCTCAGTCCTCACCATCCACGCCGCTTGCTCCGGACATAATTGGCGTGTAGTAGCCGGTAAGCAATGAAGGTAAACACACAATATCTGTAGCCACAGACTTCTAAGTATTTTTGGGGGGCAGTAATCTAATTTCAACTGTACGATCGCTGGACTTAGCATAATGCTATTGCAGACGTTTAGTAATTATTGCCTACGCCATCCAAAACACTAATTTGGGAAATTTTATAATTGGCATTATTGTTTGTTTAAAACTGAGTAATGATGACTAGTGTAAAGGAATACTGGGAAACTAATAATTTAGCCAACTAATTATATTTCTATAGGTAGGGTAATAATTCCAGCCACCGTTTAATGAGGATAATCTTCAGATTATTAAACTCGTTAAGAAGCACAGTATTCTGGTGGCAAAATCGACTTATCAATCATATACAATACAAACATCCTTCTCCTTAAGTTAAAGATAAATTGTTCCGAAAGTATTGATCGTGTGGTTATTTCAATTAAAAGTATGGCAAATTCGGTATATATGGAAAGTATAGACACCCACTCTTACCAGAAAAATACTGGATTACCAGAAAAACACCCATAAGCACTGGGAAAAAATGCCAGGGTATCACTAACTGGCAAAACGCGACTGTTGTCTGCCAGCTTATTGTATGCTAGCATGACCGAGGGATCGGTTGTTATTTCTTGATCAAATGGTTAGGTGGTTTGGGGAACAATGAAGGGTGTCAACGTACAAAAGAGCCTGCAATTAAACGGCTGAAAAAGAAATTGACAGAAAATAATCAAGAATTTACTTAGGCCTCAATATATATGGTAAATGGACAGTAAGTAATTTGAAATAGATTCTGAAAAATGGACCTTCCCTCAATAAATTGAGGTGACAGCAATGTCTTCTAAACAGTTTATTTATGGCTTGCGTATCACCCCGCGAAAACAAAGTTTTGAGAGGGATTTGAATGAAATGTTTGAAGGATTAATTTGTTTGAATATGTTTTTGGTCCAAATATATCATCAAATCACACAGTTTGTACGCGGGAAAGTATCTTTAATATGTTAAAATAATCAATTACTGTCAAGGTGTTAGAGAAATATGTGCGTCCTTCACCCCACCCTGCTACGCTACTGCAATTGGATTATTATGTACTAACGGTATTAGACTCGGCTCTTATATAATTGAAGATGAATCATGAAATGTCGATTCCAGGTCATCTGATATCACTTGCTGTTTCTTCACTTTTTAGTAGCTAATATTTTATACTGTAGATAATAAAATATGATATACGGGGGACGTCAATAGTCACAAACCCGTCAATACCAAAATAAAAAGATGTCCCCATTAATTACTTGCACATTTATCTTTTGATCAAATAGCTAGAATCCGAATTGTTTATCACTCTCTATAAACTACTTGTAGGCACAAAATGCTCAATATCGAACTTTGCCAAGGTGTTGATGTAATGAAACTGAACACCAAGTTTCATCGCTCAGGCTCTATTATTGTGCTCAGAAACCTCGGTCAATCAAATTGCTTATCTCTACTTAGCCTAAGCAGACAATGCTCATCATCGAACTCAGCCCAGGCATTCACCCAATGAACTACACCAAGTTTGGACGTTTTGTGCCCGAAACATGTGGCAAACAAACCCATTTTAATTAGTACCGTTATCTTCTGAGAAAAGCTGGGGACAAATTGTAAATAAGCCGAGTAACGCTTGATTTTGTGAAATAGAGTTATTCGTAAATACCCGATATGTCAAAATGAGTCGGAATGCGCATTATCTAATTCTGAACTAGAGACAAAGTAAGTGAGAATATTAATTTTGATCGAAATTGAGATTTTCACAAAAATGATTCTTTAAATATACTATCTATCGACACAAAAGATCAAAATAGCAATAAAAGATTTTAGAACACCTTTATTTGGACGTTATGTAAGAGTATCGTATTCTTAAATCTGTCCCATTTCTTATAATTCTCAGCGAAATAAATTATTTTTCTTCGCCCGCAGCGGGACGACCGGCCATTCCTCTTGCATAATAATTGGCATCGTTGTAAAGCGGAGAATCTCTTGTTTACAAATATGACCAAAATATTAAACGGATACAATTGAGTTTTAAAACCCCTAAAAATTGTAAACAAACTCCGCGTGTTGCCATGTTGTCTACACAACTCGTTTGCTGATTGGCCCAGACACCGCGTGCAAAGCATTGGGGTTCGGTGGCTGGCTCGAGCGGACGATAGATGTTTGGTTTTGGCGATAATGTTTAGGGGTACCTACATGCGATTCACTCTGATTAGTATGTTTATGTCCCACACATCTCGGAGAGGTTCAATTTTGGTGCGTATCGAAAAGCAATTTCTTGTGTTTTGGTCCCCTACATTTTACTTATAATTGTGAAATATGTATGATGGTTAGTAGTCAAATTCAGATGAAACGTAGGATATATGTTAACGATCAAACGATTTTGGTCTGCAGCAGATCGCAACTTCTTGAGTTGTGCCGTTTGCCTTTTACGCAAAATGTTGTTTATGTACAAAGTCTGTGTACGCTCTATGCCCCAAAATTGTGTTGGTCCGATTAAGATGAAACTTAAAATATATGTTAAGCGCGCGTCAGACCAAAGCACAACCTAACGCGACTAATTTGAGTCGCGTTGTAATGCTGGAGAAGGTCTTTCTGGATCGCCAAGGTCGTCGGCCCGTCTTGTGAATCGGGAGCAGATCTTGTTGAAAAGGCATCTAATCGATCGATCTCGTCCTGGCGTGAGACGATCCAGGTTGGGTTGGGAGCATGGTGGAGTGATCTTGTTGCATCGCCTTGGGATCGCGTTCGGTCGTGTTAACGTCTGATTAGGTCGTGTTGGGGGTCTTGTTTGACTGTATGGACATCGTGCAGATTGATAGAAGCAAGTTCATCAAATTTGTATAATGAATAGATAATACGCGCTCTACTAGAAATTGTGAGTCTCCTTGGATCGCCATGCAGACTTTTTAGATCTGGTCTGTACATATAGTAATACATGCACGATATGAAACTACACGTCTAATTCTGATCATTTTATACTATTCTGCAGAGGTCGTCGTGGATCTGGACATGATCTGCACAGTATTTGGACATAGGGGAGTTTGTCGTGTTGGGGTCTTGATTAGGTCGAGTAAGTTTTATCACGGTCTTGTTAGATCTGGACTGGAGCAAGTGGGTCGCATCCAGGTCGCGTTGATCGTATTGGGGCCGTGTTCAAGTCGTGTTGAGGTCGGATGTAGATTGTGTGGCATGTACGTACCCAGGGATTATACGCTTCTCTCACGATCCAACTCGACCTGAACACTGGCATCTTTGGCAACCCATATAATAATGTAATATGAATGTGTATAAACTGATTTACATTCAATTGTTTCTGTTTTACGGTAATTTTTAATCAGTTATGTTCGAAGAAATACGCGCAGAGTCCAAATTGAATGTCAGTCTTTGGCGTCTGAATATTCCAGTCTACAGCGGAAGTATTTTCCAATGGAATGTGTTTAGCCTCGTTCATCGAGTAGCTTTATAACAAATGGCGCGTTAAACCCTGTTATTATGCGAGGAGTCCGAAAGGTGATGGGGCCGAAACGTGGTAGTACCCCGAGTATGATGGTACTACTAAAACTATTACTATTTTGTCTTTATTTTTTTATACGTAAAGGCCTATTTAGTATTAACATTGCCATTAGAGAAAGCAAGTATAATTATGATAAATGCTTGTTACTTACTAGCTGTAAACGTCAAGGATAATACTAGAATAATTAGACGATGTAGTTTTCTTTTCACCTGAAACTGGTCGGCACGGAAAAGCAGAAGCAAGCGAGCTAGAAATGTCAGTGAAATAAGCGAACAGTCCAAATTGAACGACAGTTGTTTACGCCTGCTTAGTCCAGGCTACACGTTTTTTTAAAATATTATTTTGTCGTTTGTGAATCAGCCAATACTAATTAGTTCCGCATTATCTTGTAGAATATGTTTTTCTATTTCATTACAAATGGTGCCTGAAATAATATAATGCACGACCCGTGTACAATTAATGTTCATTGTGTCTTAAATATTAGATATTAGAATTCCATTACGAATGAAATAGAGAAATATTAAATTATTAAATTATAATTCGTGTTTTTTATTTAAAAATTTATGGAAAATATTGAGTTAGAGGTCCAGCGCCATTAAAGGTTTCTCCGTGCATTTAATAAATATTTGTGTAAAAAGTCAAACACTTATGTAAGAAACTATCGACCAGATTCGACATCAAGACTTAATCAAATTAAATCAACAAATCGTATGTCATTCAACTAGCTGAGCGAGTGCAGAATACTGACCAATAACCATCCTCGGTATCCCCAGTGATCTCATTTCGTTCTACTCCACTAACCCTTGGGTTAATCTATGGAGAGGTTGTGGGGTACACGTTTTCAAGTTATCCGCTCTTGATGATTATGCTATTTTTACCGACCAATTCCATAAATCGTTAATTGCAAAGGGAAGTAAATTTCATCGGGTAAAATAAGCAACGCAAAGGCCCCCCTTTAAGAGACAAAATACATTCTGAAAAATGGACCCTTCCTCAATGAAATGAGCTGAATGACATGGCGTCTAACAACAGTTTATTTATAGCTTGCGGTATCTCCCGACGAATACAAAGTTTTAAATTTGAGTTAGTATTAACTATATTTTAAATAACCAAATTAAGGACCCAGTATACTCTTCATGATGTCTAAGGATAGTAGAGTTACCACTTAGGACTTCCATAGTTTTATCGAAGTAGGGCACGAGAGCCTCGTTCGTATTTCTGGCCTCGTTCTCGTTCCTGTCGTCTGCTACACCGGAGCGTGGGAGATACGTGGAATCATCTCACCCTTTTAATTCTTGACTTTCACATTACTTTGCGTTATCATGTATTGTAAAAGGGGTCGCTCTCGCAGGAGGACTCACAGAACGTCCAGTGAAGCTCTGAACGAGATCGAAACTATGTCTACTGCTAATTTACCGTCGAAATTTTCCCGTGGTTCAAACATAGGAACCAGATTCATAAACAATCAAAATGGGGGCCGAGATGACAGTTCATCTGTAAGTCCTAAACGTACTCGGTACGCTGACGTTCCCGAGAACTGGTCTTCACAGAAATTGTGTCAGGAACTAAAGCAACTGGTGATGATCTTACCAACTGGTACGCCTAATAAAATTTTGATTCAAGTCTTCTGAGTGCGAAAGTCCGGCTATAACTTGTGCTGCTGACCCTGACCTTGATGATAGCTCTGGTTATCCACTTAACAATAACAATACCACTTCCGGGGAGGGAACCAAGACGGCAGCGACCATGCCTCAATTCCCCGAACGGACGATTGGCAGGAACCGAGAATACCACTTCATGATACTGATAGTGCTAATAATAATAAACAACCGGAAAGTGTCAAAAGCAACGAATTACATCGTTTACGACTAGAATTAGCCGGAGTACAAGCATCGTTGGCGGAAATTGATTATAAACTGTCAACAAACCATGTACAAGCAGCAGTCGGCTTTTGTAATGATGTCACGCCTACAGGAAGCGTTGGTCCGAGAGATATAACACTCACAGAAACTTTGCTTACTACAGCCACTGATGACAACCATGCAGCGGCAGTAACGCCACAGCCAGTCATAGACATGGGAGTAACAGGTATGACCACTGGTTTTAAGAGAATTCCGATAGACAGTTTACCAGATGTAAATGTTGTCCCACAGAACGTTAGAAAAGTCATTCATGCCCATAAACATGTTAATTTAGCATTGCTACTAGTGCCAGGGATGGAGACTGATGGGGAAACAAAAATTATAGACCAAGCTGGAAATCAAGTCGTGGTGAAGGCTAATGACCCTAGACTTCATAGGAATCTCACCATCGACGAATTCAGATTGGCTTTCTCGGGTTTTAAGAATGTCATCTGTGAGAAAGAACCGGAACGCAGAAGAGAACTAGACAAGTATGCAGATCTGGTATCAAGAGCATGTCCTGTGATCACTGTCAGAGTTCCCTGCATGTTTCTGGATTCTGCCCTCTAGTCGTAGGTAACTCAGCCTTGTCCAATACTCCGAAGGGCGGCTATAGTATCAACGAAAACTTGAGAAGATCAACTTCAAAACTTGATAAACATGGTAAACCCAGACTTTTTCATAACGGGAAAGAAATTTGTAACAATTTTAACTCTGTTGGATGCTCATTCACTCATGATAACTTCACTAAAATGTTACATATATGCAGCAGACGTTCCAGCAACCACTCAGCCAACGTTTGTTTAAGAAGTAAAGACACAGAAAATGTTAAAAATAAAGCTTACAGTTGATTTTTGCCCAACAACTCCATAATCATGAGTACTAATTTTAAACAAAATGTATCCCGGATTCCGGGAACAAATTATATCTTTAAGCCGAAAACCCCTATCAACATTGCTGCTCTGGAATTGGAATTACAGAACCACCCTGATAAACATTTTACTGCCGTGATCATAAATGGTCTGAAGCATGGATTTGACACATGATTTACCTCTATGCCTTCAGAAAGTTATGTGTGTAAAAATCTCTTGTCAGCCAGGAAGCAGTCGGATAAGGCGTCGCTTTTATTTAAAGCTGAAGTCGAAAAAGGGTTTGTTATCGGGCCGTTCGCGAATCCACCTTTTCATACGTATCGTATTAATCCACTAGGAATAATTGAAGGGAAATAATTCTAAGAAATTAACACTTATAGTTGATTTCTCTGCTCCACATAATAATTCTGAACATTCTAGCATGAACGAACTAATTAGTAAGGAAGAGTTTTCAGTTTCCTATGTCACAGTGGATGACGCCATTTCCATTATTCTTTCTCATGGAAGGGGGGGCCATACTCAACAAAACAGACATTGTAGATGCCTTTAAGCTGCTCCCTATATCACTTGACTTGTGGGCCTATCACGGTGTAATGTGGGGAGGACAATACTATTTCTTTGTGAGGTTGTGTTTTGGATCACGCAGTAGTCCAAAAATATTTTCTCTCCTTTCCAAAGCCATACGCTTTACGGTCACTGTTAATTATGGCCTAGTAAATCTTTTGTATTTGCTTGATGATTTTCTGTTAATTAGTAGTGCGTCATCAAATGGTGCTAAGGCTATGCAAGCGCTGAAAAATGTGTTTAAGAAGCTAGATATCCCTATACATCCCGACAAAACTATGGGGCCGGCTACATCTATGACTTTTTTAGGTATAGACCTTGACAGCATTAGGATGAACGATTCCCTGCCCCAGGACAAGGTGGAAAGAATTTTGTGCATCCTGAAATCATTTTCTCACGTACTAAGGTCACGAAAAGAGGACTGCTTAGCCTACTCGGGCATTTAAACTTTGCCTCCAGAGTAATTATACCAGGGAGAAGTTTTGTTTCATATCTATTGTCTTTAATATCAGTGGTGAAGGAATTGCACCATCAGATATACCTTAATGTGGATTGTCGACGTGACATTAACATGTGGATAGACTTTTTAGAAGTCGGGAATGCCAAATCGTTTTTCCACGACCTATGTATTGTACAATCGGCCGATATGGAACTATACACAGATGCTAGTGGCAGTAAAGGATATGGTAATTATTTCAATGGGAGTTGGTTTTCTTGTGCGTTGCCAAACGATTTCTTTTTAGAACAGAATGACATGTCCATCGCTTTCATGGAACTTGTATCTGGTGTGCGGCAACCTATAACTTTATTTTACATTCAGTGCATATTGAAGGTCGTAGAAACTTGCTTAGTGACTCTCTTTCTCGTTTGCAGGTGGAGAAATTCAAATCTATGGCACCAACAGCAGAAAAGAACCCAACAAGTACACCGTCTGTGAACGAGTTATACCTCATTTAGACCATGTTGTATCAATACTTTTAGATATAGCTTTAGCCCCCAGTACTACAGCTATTTATAACTCCGCCTTTTCCGTATTTAAGAAATTCCTAATATTTAACAATTTGTGGAATACTTCTGGTGATACACCCCCTTTAATCAATGAAAACATTCTTGTATACTTTGTTGCTCATTGTGCTAAGAAAATGTCGGTAAAATAGCATAATCACCAAGAGCGGATAACTTGAAAACGTGTCCCCAATCCCCTTCCCATAGATTAACCCAAGGGTTAGTGGAGTAGAACGGAATGAGACCACTGGGGATACCGAGGATGGTTATTGGTCAGTATTCTGCACTCGCTCAGCAAGTTGAATGACATACGATTTGTTGATTTAATTTGATTAAGTCTTGATGTCGAATCTGGTCGATAGTTTCTTGCATAAGTGTTTGACTTTTTACACAAATATTTCTTAAATGCACGGAGAAACCTTTAAAGGCGCTGAACCTCTAACTCAATATTTTCCATAAATTTTTAAATAAAAACACGAATTATAATTTAATAATTTAAGATTGCTCTATTTCATTCGTAATGGAATCCGAATATATAATATTTAAGACACAATGAACATTAATTGTACACGGATGGTGCATTATATTATTTCAGGCACCATTTGTAATGAAATAGAAAAACATATTCTACAAGATAATGCGGAACTACTTAGTAATGGCTGATTCACGAACGACAAAATAGTATTTAAAAAAAAACGTGTAGCCTGGACTAAGCAGGCGTAAACAACTGTCGTTCAATTTGGACCTTTCGCGTATTTCACTGACATTTCTAGCTCGCTTGCTTCTGCTTTTTCATGCCTACCAGTTTCAGCCAAAAAGAAAACTACATCGTCTAATAATTCTAGTATTAATGCCACACAACTTTGGTTTTTATCAAATCCTCCTTGACGTTTACAGCTAGTGAGTAACATTTATCATAATTATACTTGTCAAGTTTTGCTTTCTCTAATGGCAATGTTAATACTAAATAGGCCTTTACGTATAAAAAAATAAAGACAAAATAGTAATAGTTTTAGTAGTACCATCATACTCGGGGTACTACCACGTTCAGTCCCATCACCTTTCGGACTTCTCGCATAATAACAGGGTTTAACGCGCCATTTGTTATAAAGCTACTCGATGAACGAGACTGAACACATTCCATTGGAAAATACTTTCGGTGTAGACTGGAATACTCAGACGCCAAAGACTGACATTCAATTTGGACTCTGCGCGTATTTCTCCGAACATAACTGATTAAAAATTACAGTAAAACAGAAACGATTGAATGTAAATCAGTTTATATACATTCATATTACATTATTATGTGGGTTGCGACCCATTTGTGTCCATTTCTAGATGCCAAAGATGCCAGTGTTCAGGTCGAGTTGTATCGTGAGAGAAGCGTATAATCCCTGGGTACGTACATGTCAACACAATCTACATCCGACCTCAACACGACTTGAACACGGCCCCAATACGATCAACGCGACCTGGATGCGACCCACTTGCTCCAGTCCAGATCTAACAAGACCTTGATAAAACTTACTCGACCTAATCAAGACCCCAACACGACAAACTCCCTTATGTCCAAATACTGTGCAGATCATGTCCAGATCCACCACGACCTCTGCAGATTAGTATAAAATGATCAGAAATAGACGTGTAGTTTCATATCGTGCATGTATTACTATATGTACAGACCAGATCTAAAAAGTCTGGCGATCTAAGGAGACTCATAATTTCTAATAGAGCGCGTATAATCTATTCATGATACAACGCGACTCAAATTAGTCGCGTTAGGTTGTGCTTTGGTCTGACGCGCGCTTAACATATATTTTAAGTTTCATCTTAATCGGACCAACACAATTTTGGGGCATAGAGCGTACACAGACTTTGTACATAAACAACATTTTGCGTAAAAGGCAAACGGCACAACTCAAGAAGTTGCGATCTGCTGCAGACCAAAATCGTTTGATCGTTAACATATATCCTACGTTTCATCTGAATTGGACTAATAAACATCATACATATTTCACAATGATAAGTAAAATGTAGGGGACCAAAACACAAGAAATTGCGTTTCGATACGCACCAAAATCGAACCTCCCTGAGATGTGTGGGACATAAACATACTAATCAGAGTGAATCGCATGTAGGTACCCCTAAACATTATCGCCAAAACCAAATATCTATCGTCCGCTCGAGCCAGCCGCGTAACCCCAATGCTTTGCACGCGGTGTCTGGGCCAATCAGCAAACGAGTTGTGTAGACAGCATAGCAACAAGCGGAGTTTGTTTACATTTTTTAGGGGTTTTGAAACTATTGTATTCGTTCAATATTTTGGTCATATCTGTAAACAAGAGATTCTCCGCTTTACAGCGATGCCAATTATTATGCAAGAGGAATGGCCGGTCGTCCCACTGCGGGCGAAGAAAAATAACTTATTTCGCTGAGAATTTTAAGAAATGGGACGGATTTAAGAATACGATACTCTTACATAACGTCCAAATAAAGGTGTTCTAAAATCTGTTATTGCTATTTTGATCTTTTGTGTCGATAGATAGTATATTTATAGACTCATTTTTGTGAAAATCTCAATTTCGATCAAAATTAATATTCTCACTTACTTTGTCTCTAGTTCAAAATTAGATAATGCGCATTCCGACTCATTTTGACATATCGGGTAACTAATATGTGACCCGCATGGCATACTGAGTCGGAGTGAGGAAATTTTTAAAATTGAGTTATTGTTATTTTCACATTCTCCAACTCAATACCTTCAATTTGGTGTATAGTTTGTTTGAAACGGGCAAAATCCTACTCGTCCTACAATTCTTATCCAATTTTCAATATCGTCATAGTTTTGGAAAGCATTCACAATTCGCAATGGATCGATCACTTTGGAATTTTGATATTTGACTTAGATTTTTTTAAAGTGACGTCATAAACTGACGTTTTTTAAAAAAAAGTGTAAGACTTTGAAATCAAGTAAAATGTCAATGATAAATGATTAAAGCTGAACTCCGATTATAAAACTACAGAAATAATTAAATAAAAAAAAGGTTACGCCCAATACAACCGATATACTTGTTTTCAATTTCTTGAACTAACCTGGCGATCACTTTGGGCGGACCAACACATAGGCAGGCCACGCACACTTCCAGTATTTGCCATGTCAACCGAAGTGTCCACACTTACGGGATTGGCACATTCATGTCATGCTCCCATTAATATCATTAGTGATTTCGTGCCCTCATTAAGTTCATACTCTCATTAACTTCATACTCTCATTAACTTCATAGTCCCACCAACTTCATACCCTCATTGATATCATTTATTAGTGATACATTGATTTCATGCTCTCCTTAAAGATACTTTCCCGAGTACAAACTGTTTGATTTGATGATATATTTGGACTAAAAATATATTCAAACTAACTAATCTATCCAACATTTGCTTAAAATCCCTCTTAAAACTTTGTATTCGTCGGGAGATACCGCAAGCTATAAATAAACTGTTGTTAGACGCCATGTCAGTCAGCTCATTTCATTGAGGAAGGGTCCATTTTTCAGAATGTATTTTCGTTACTTACTGTCCATTTAACGTGTATATTGAGATCTAAGTAAATTCTTATTTATTTTCTGTCAACTTCTTTTTCCGTTTACACCCCTCAATGTTCCCAAAACCGCCTAACTGTTTGATCAAGAAATAACAACAGCCCCCCCCCCCCCAATCAAGCTCGCACAAAAAAATCTGGCAGACAAAAGTCGGATTGCCAGTTAGTGATGCCCTGACATTTTTGCCCCATTGGTGTTTTTCGGGTAATCCAGTATTTTTTCAGTAAGATTGGTTGTCTATACTTTCTATATATACCAAATTTGCCATACTTTTATACGAAATAACCACCCGATAAATACTTTCGACACAATTTATCTTTAAAACCACAGAATACCATTTACATTTTTCAGAAAATTTTGAAAAAGCCTGAATCCAAAACTAATTTGACTGTGTAGAGTTAAAACGAACAAAAACAAAACGGCCAAAAATATGACAAAACTTTACCTAAATATACGTCAGTGGGTTCTTATTAAAGGGCGTATGGCTCTATTTTTTGGAACCTTCAAATATACAAAAATGGTTCTAAAAGCACATATTAATGTAATATGAATATATGTAAAGTGATTTATATTCATCAAATTTTTGAAAAAAAAAAAAAAAATGTAATTTCTAATCAATTATGTTCGGTGAATTACGCGAAAAGTTCAAATTTGAACGGCAGTTGTTTACGCCTCCTTAGTGCATTCTACACGATTTTAAAATTGTTATTTTGTCATTAGTGAAGCAGCCTTTACTAATTTCTTCCACATTGTGTTGTTGGATATGTTTTTATTTGTTCATTACAAATTGGCACCCGAAACCATAGGGTATACTAATCGTGTACTGATTATAAAATGTTAAAGGACAATATTGGTGTCAGTCATTATTACATATGTGATAGAACTGGTTAAATACATTCCAAATATAATTTTAACACAGACATCATTGCTACGGGAGATGTGTAACAAACACTTGAATAAACGGGAAGTGACGACAAACATGACAAACACGAGTTATCCTTCTATATAACTGACTGAAGTAACGAGCGATAACAGACACACGATCGAATTTCATTTCACTGATAATTCCGTTGACGATGAAAAGTTATTATATGAGACGGTGAGGGGAGATCTGACAATTAAAAAAAAAGAATTAGCTGTCAGTAGATAAAAGATAACGAACAAATTAGAAAAAGTCCGTGCATTACCATGTTTTTATTAAGCGCAGAATGAATAAAATCAGGGGAATGCACGGGATTTTTCTATTTTTCTCGTTTTCTCTTATCTATTGGGCGGGGGGGGGGGGCGAATGGTTAGCACGCGCGCGCTGTATCATATGGTCTGGCATTGAGTCAACTGGCGGGGTTTCGATTCCCAGGTTGTACGTGGCAAGGAGTAGGGTCGCCTGTCCAACCTCGTGGGTTTTCTCAGGGAGGGTCCCCCGGTTTCCTCCCACTGCTAAAGACTCCCAAGCGCAAGCGAATTATTGAAATAAAATTGAACCATGTGTTAGTCCCGAAATGACCTACTTTGTGTCGAGTGGACGTTAAACCCCATATCTCTCTCTCTCTCTCTCTCTCTCTCTCTCTCTCTCTCTCTTTTATCTAGTGACAGCCAATTCTATTTTTGAATTGTGAGATATCCTCTCATCGTCTTATATAACAACTTTCCATCTTCAACGGAATTATCAGTGAAATGAAATTCGCCTGCGTGTCTGTTATCGCTCATTACTTCAGTCAGTTATATAGAATAACTTTTCATCGTCAACGGAATTATCAGTAAAATGAAATTCGATCGTGTTTCTCTTATCGCTTGTTACTTCAGTTAGTTATATAGAAGGATAACTCGTGTTTGTCATGTTTGTCGTCACTTCCCGTTTATTCAAGTGCTTGTGACACATCTCCCGTAGCAATGATCTCTTTGTTAAAATTATATTTGGAATGTATTTAACCAGTTCTATCACCAATATGAAGTGAGTTAATTGGAGGAGTAGGACATGTGGATTGTCAATATCCCAACAAGTCTTGTAAGATCACGTATAAAACAACGGATGGATATGTAATGTAACACTGTGAAGATATTTTCTGAGGAAATAATGTGAAGGTTACAGAAGTGTTTAGTGGAAAACTGGACATTTATTAAAATTGCATATTTTGTATAGTGGTCAATGAAGTGTGACGGTATTCCAGATGCACCATGTCCGTTCAACCGAAGAGGGGCTGAAGCCAATCATATACAAGGTGATATGCACTTATGTAAGCATTGTTATGAGTATCGATTTGGTCCAATAGGAAGAAGGGCCTCCAGTAAAAATAGAGTTAACATCCCCCAACCTGATAATGTCCAGCCTCAGTCTTCAAGTGAATCCACTCAGGCTGAGAATATAATTAATAGTATGTCTCACTAACTGGTGTCATTCTTGTTTACATTTTATTTTCAATGCAAAATAGCTCACTAGAAAATATCAAGAGCGCAGTTCTCGGTCACTTCACACTTGAACAAATTGTAGTCAGTAAGGATATACTATGGAGTCATTGTGATATCCTGCTGATTGGTGAAAATCACGAAGAAAGGATTCGACAGTTCAATCGGAAAAAAAGCACATGTTATTAACGTTTTAAATGCCCTAGCAAAACGGCAACATGAAGTTGGCATGTTATTCGGGATTCAATAACGAATAACGAGCCAGCACGTTATTCGGGATTCGCCACTAAAACATAACGATCTATCTTGTATCCGACCATTTCCTCGTTGGGTGACCTATTAGTAGGGTGCTGACTGGTTTTTTAGAGTGCACGGGGAAGTCATCTCCAGCAATCACCTGATTTATTGCCGAATCCCGAATCCCGAATAACGTACTGGCTGCTCGTTATTCGTGATTCACCAATAACGAATAACGAGCCAGCACCTTTTTCGGGATTCGGGATTCGCCACTAAAACAGACCGACCTACGTTGCATCCGACCATTTCCTCGTTACCCCAGACCGTAGGGGTAAGTAAACGTTGGGTGACTAACAAGGAGACGACCGTTTGTTGAGCGAATAAGATGTTGACTGGTTTGTTGATGTTCACTGGGCAGTCCTCTCCTGCACGCACCTGTTTTATTGTCGAATATTGTCGGGATTCGATAGTAAAACAGACTGGCCTACCTTCCACCTGACCATTTTCTCGCTACCTCCGACCGTAGGGATAAGTGAACGTTGGGCGGCCAACTAGCACGGAGACGACCGTTTGTTATGCGAGTAGGGTGCTTACTGGTTTGTTAGAGTGTACGGAGCAGTCCTCTCCAGCAATCATCTGTTTTATTGCTGAATCCCGAATAACGTGCTGGCTCGTTATTCGGGATTCGACAATAAAACAGGTGAGTACACACCAACAAACCAGTCAACAAGTTATTCGCTCCAAAAAAAACAAAAACGGTCGTCTCCTTGTTAGTCGGTGCTAACTGGTTTGTTAGACTGTACGGAGCTGTCCTCTCCAGCAATCATCTGTTTTATTGCTGAATCCCGAATCCCGAATAACGTGCTCGCTCGTTATTCGCAATTCGCCAATAACGAATAACGAGCCAGCACGTTATTCGGGATTCGGGATTCGCCACTAAAACAGAACGATCTATTTTGCATCCGACAATTTCCTCGTTGGGTGACCGATTAGCACGGACACGACCGTTTCTCAAGCGAGTAGGGGGCTGACTGGTTTGTTAAAGTGTACGTGGCAGTCACCTCCAGCAATCACCTGTTTTATTGCCGAATCCCGAATCCCGAATAACGTGCTGGCTCGTTACTCGTGATTCGCGAATGACAAATAACGAGCCAGCACGTTATTCGGGATTCGCCACTAAAAGAGAGCGATATGTCTTGCATCTGACCATTTCCTCGTTGGGTGATCGATTAGCTGTTACATAATCACATACGTTATAGACGCTATCTACCACACTGACACATGAAAGTGATTTTAATATCAACATATCAACCTGTCCTACCCCTGGAGTTCTTGGTAGGATTCTTTATGTGATTATGTAATCTTAACTTGTTCTTGGCATGTTTTATTTAAACTTTCTTTGTCTGATTAGCATGTATCGAATGTTAAACCTGGTATGATACATTAGCCAGATGCCTAATAAGATCCTTTGTTTGGAAGGGTTTATAAACCCAGATAACAAACGAATCGACAGTCAGGTCCGGCCAGGACACGAGAGCGGAGGTCGTTGGCGCCTTGGCACGGAACAAGACGGAAATAGGGAGAGCGCCTGAGAGTTGGCACAAACAGCTAGGACATGGCTCCCTCAATACAAGTTAGTTCTGGGTGTCTTTAACATTACGATGTTTGTAACTGATGTAAGAAGCAGAGAATAAAAGTATTATAAGATGTTAAACTAGTCTTGTCATCTGAACCTGATTAAAGAACTAATACTGTCACATAGCACGGAGACGTTTCTAAAGCGCGTAGGGTGCTGACTAGTTTAGTTCACAGGCCAGTTGCCTCCGACCATTCCCTCGCTACCCCGGACCTTAGGGGTAAGTGAACGTTGGGTGACCGACTAACAAGAAGACGACCGTTTGTTGAGCGAATAAGGTGTTGACTGGTTTGTTGATGTGCACTGGGCAGTCCTCTCCTGTACCCACTTAATTTTTCTCGAATCCCGAATAACGAGCCAGCACGTTATTCGGGATTCGATAGTAAAACAGACTGGCCTACCTTCCACCCGACCATTTCCTCGCTACCTCCCACCCGACCGTAGGGATAAGTGAACGTTGCGCGGCAAACTAGCACGGAGACGACCGAATAACGTGCTAGCTCGTTATTCGTTATTCGCGAATCACAAATAACGAGCCAGCACGTTATTCGGGATTCGGCAATAAAACAGGTGATTGCTGGAGATGACTGCCCCGTGCACTCTAACAAAGCAGTCAGCACCCTACTCGATTGAGAAACGGTCGTCTTCTTGTTAGTCGGTCACCCAACGAGGAAATGGTCGGTTGCAAGATAGATCGTTCTGTTTAGTGGCGAATCCCGAATAACGTGCTGGCTCGTTATTCGTTATTCGCGAATCACGAATAACAATTTAAAAAATTTAAAAAATTGACCGAGATACTTTAAGTTTTGGCATGAAATTATTTTGTATAAATAAAGTAGATACACTATTGTATCTGTGTAGATATTTTATTTACTATTTAATTTAGTTAATGTCAAAGTAGCAATTGACCAATGTCCTAATTTGTATCTCTCTAATCTTTGAAGTCCTTTAACTTTTTAGAAAAGCACCCATTGAATTTATTTGAAGATATAATGTTCCAATCATATACATCCATTTTATAACATCAAACATTTCTTTTCAACAGCACAAATTGTAGTATATGATGTTGCACACCATCGATATCTTAAACGAAATGAACATAAAAGCAGAAAACAAAATAAATTAGTTTATCGAACTATGCCACCTGCATTATGGCCGAGTATAATGCCGGAAGCTGAGGAATGATGATTGTGTTGAAAGTAAAATGGAGACCATGAGTCATCCTTTTGTGCACAAATCCGTCTCCACTGTCAACCAATATGATTAAAATCAAATCGTTTATAATTCGTTTTCAATCACATCCATATGAGTGATGACACAAAAATAGGATTTATAATTTTAACGTGAATAGAAATAAATGAGTGAAATTATTTTCAAAAACAGATTAAATTCCAAATGAGCCCGGGTTCACTTAAATTAAATACGCCTGGACTAACCCATTGGATTTAAACAGCTGCCACCAGCTTTATTAATGAACTTGTCATTATGTTGTGAATTATACACAGTCTTGAAGTGCGAGTATACATACTACAGAGCCGACTACTTTAACAGGCTGATATGTTGGGTAAGTTAGCAATATCCTTTAAGCCGCTGATATGCCTTTGCCGGTTCTAAAATATAGTTTGTAGTCTTGAGTTGACGGAATGTGTCAACAGAAAAATATCAGTACTATTTTTAATTGAGTTTGTTATAATTGACTGAAACTTAAACAAGCGGTTGCCATGCAAGACATACGCACACATTTTGCAAGAAATGGACAGAGAACAAGCTAAAAAAATAGATTTTTCTAACAAGTCGGATAAAAATTGTGATCTCTAGAAGGTTGACAAGCTAAAACGTGATTTTTCGTACAATCAGGGACCATAATCCAGGACGTTGCGGTCCGGTACGCCCGAATATCGAAAGGAACCGAGATCTTTTGGATATAAACATATTTTAAGTTTCATCAAAATCGGATCAAAATTATGACTCCTAGAGGATCCACCGCCCTGTTATTACATACTTTGACACTATTTGCATACAAGGAGCGGCTATTTTGTCGGGCAGTTTCGGTTCGAAATAAACCATTATTAGAGTGTAAGGGTGTTTTATTTAAACGGTTTTTAAAATTGGGTAAAAAAAAAAATATGATTTCTAGAGGGTCCTCAAGCTAAAAACATGATTTTTTGAACAATCAGGAAGTTAGATTCAGATATTGGGTTATAAACATATATTTCAAGTTTCATATAAAATCGGATAAAAATTGTTACCTCTCGAGTGTCTATAAGCTAAGAACGTTATTTCGTAGAGTCAGGATCTATAATCAACGGAGTTGCAGTCCGATACATGTCCCTATGGAAAGGGTCCGAGTTCTTTGGAATATATGCCTATATTTCAAGTTTCGTCAAAATCGGATTAAAATTGTGACCAGTAGAGTGTCCACAAAGTGAGCGGACGGACGAATAGGGGCGACGACAATATACGTCCACATGACGGGAGCGAGCCTAAGAACCACAGGCTAGTGAGTAAGCATCGGAAGAGACAATCTAGGATAACACTTTGTGTTCTATTATGTAAGTAATTTTCAAAATAACATTGGAGTAGGTCTCCCCTGATACCAGCCATCCCAAGCATTCGTCAGAGTGCAGCTAGCCACACCCTATCTAATGCCTTGCTGGTGTCACAGAATACTGCCCTCATATAATAGCCTCGGTTCTAAAATCTGTTGGCGGAGAAGTAGTATAATCTCCGAGGAGAAAACTGCTTTGAAGGTTAGTAAATAAGATTTCCAACAAGAAATTGTAGACGTGTTTTTAGATACATTTTTCAAAAATGAAATTGGGTTTAACGTCCTACTGTTCTGCTCCGAACTGGGCTAATGACGGCGGGCATACTCCATACAGTGTGCTGTGAGGGAAATATTTGCCCGGACAGCGGCACTACGGTCTACTCTTATATCGAATTCCAACTGGCAAGGGATCTTTTGTGTGCATTCCAATGTGTACACGGGACCTCGGTTTTTCGTCCGATTCGAACGACTAGACAGCCCTCCGTCCTGCATGACTGACAAGGGGGGACCACGCCGGAAAATCTGGATGAACTTTCTCACCCATTTAACCAGCAAGTTTAACGAGAATGCAATGTGTTGGATCTCCTCTTTTAAGAATTGCTGCGAAGCTAGCCGTTTTCAAAATAATGTATAGTAAAGATTGAAAGATTAAATTACTTATATAAGGGACTGTATAATTCTTTAGACATACATTTTAGTAGTTTATTATTAATTTGATCAGAGTTTATGGTGTCTTTAACGGCTTTCGGCGTTAGTTTAACATTGTCATGTCATTTGGGTTTGGTCGAGTTTAATGCCCGTTTGGAGATTTGTATTTGGAAATCTGTTGTTCGAGATTTGTTTTTCGTTGAGTCTATGATGAAATGTAAATGTAAGCTATTTTTTTATTATCGAAAATAAATTTTATTTTTAAATTAAAATACAATTAATTAAATTAAATTAAATACAAATCTGATATGACAAATGTCTGATCTGTAAAAAAAAAAAAAGAAAAAGAATTTAAGATATATATAATGTTAATTTTAGTTCACAAATGTCAAAATACGACAACAAAAATTAAAGACTATGAATTAAAGGTGCTAAATCGCTATTCTTTGGCATCTAGAAATTACAAATCTGAACTGTCAAATGTCTGATTTGTAAAAAAAAAAAAATAAAAAAAATATTGATTTTTAGATACAAACGTTAATTTTAGTGTACAAGTGTGGAAATACGACCACAAAGAAGTAATAAGAATTAAGGACTATGAATTACAGGTGCTAAATCGCTATTCTTTGGCACCTAGGAATGAACACAAATGGGTTGCAACGCATACAATAATGTGATATGTACGTATATAAACTAATTTACATTCGATCGCTTCTTCTTTTACTGTAATTTCTAATAATTATTTTCGGCGAAATACGCTAAGAGTCTATATAGAATAGCAGTCTTTGGCGTCTGGTTATTCTCCTACATGGGATATGTTTAGCCTCTTTCATCGAGTCGTTTCATACAAATGGCGTTCGAACTCATTCTGGCACGCGATTCGTGTGCCAATTTTAAAAATCATTCACAACCATGTCTACAAATTTACTGTTAGTACAGAACTTATTCCCGCCTTTCAGTCAGGATTTCAACCGGTTAACTGTGCAGTATATCAGCTAGTAGAATATATGATTACATTGGGGAAACATTAGATAGTTGTACGGAAGTAAAATCAATTTATTTTTTTGATATAAGTAAAGCTTTTGACCAAATTGAACGCTGTTGGTATCCGGAAACGAAACAATCGAATTGTTAAAAATATATCCTTCGGACCGATTCAAAAAAGTAAATGTAGGTGGAAGTTCTTCTAGTTCAAGGCGTCCCACAAGGATCTATACCAATCCCCTTACTGTTATTAATATTCATTATTGATATATCTGTAGATCTGGAATCAAATGTAAGGCTTTTCGCTGATCATACGTCTCTTTGCGTAATGATTGACAACCAAACAAATACGCAGACTATACTCAAAAGCATGGAAGGTCGATTTTAATCCAGTAAAAACCACACGTTTTCCAGAAAAACTGTCCCATCCGATTTTAACCTTACTTTTAACAATGTACCGATTATTAATACTCATAAACACCACGGTGTCGTTTTTAACTTGAAAGGTAACTGGGGCGATCATATAGAGTATTTAATGTCAAAAACCAGCAAACCGATAAACTGTTTTAGATCCCTCAAATACCGTTTAAATCGTAAAACCTTAGAAAAAATCTACAAATCATTCATTTTATCGATTTTAGATTATGCCGACAGATTGCATTTAGATGCCTTAAGAACCATAACTGAGCTCCAAAGGGGTACCTCACATAGCATCCTTTATGAAGAGATTGTACTTTGTTCACTGAAATCTCGCCGAACGCAACATAAACTCATAACGTTTTATAAGATTGTTCATGACGAAGTTTCCAATATCTTACAGCTCAGAAACCCCATAGTGTACCAGCAAACCAGCCCTACCATCTTCGAAACAGCAACTCTTTTAAAAAAGAAATGCAATGTAAAACAAACCTTTACCGAAAATTATTTGTTTCTTCAATAAAATTATGGGATAATCTAGACACTGATTTATCTGATTCCTACTCGTTGTCCCTTTCAAACACAAAATTCGTTTACAGTTTTCCAACCCTTGTAAACTCATTTTTTATTTTGATGACAGAAATTTTCAAGTGATACATTGTAAAGTTCGTAATTGCCAGAGTGACCTCAATTTGCACAAATTTATAATGCACGTTAGTAATAACCCTATTTGTAGCTGTGGCGTATCTGTTTAAAATGGCGACGATTTTATTTTTTTCTTATTCAACTACATGTAATTAACGCCCAAAGATCAGTAACTATTGATACTCGAGACCCTATATTAGAAATTCAAAGGCATTGCTGAATGGGATCGATGATGTCCCTGCAAATCTAAATCTTGCTGTTTTTTGATAAACTGCATATATACATTTAGTTAACTCATCGGTTCAAAGGGTAGTCTCTGTCACTTGATTACTTGATCTTACCCAATCTAAGAAACCTCAAATTGACCTTTATTTTGCATCTCGGAACCTAGGGTTTTAAACTGTATGTAAATTACCTGATGTTTTGTTATTATTAAAAGCTCACCCCATTCTCTGGATAACATAGGCAAATTTTCGAATGTTTAACCTGCCATTTTTAAATACTATCTACCCGACAACTCACTTTCGCTTTTTCTTTTGTTTTAGTTCTTTGTATTATTTAGCACTAGCAGGATACCCGGCTTCGCCCGGGGCCCAAATTCACCAGGGGCTCAAATTCGCCCGGGACCCAAATTCGATGGCCTAAAATATGATGATTAATTTGATACCACATATGTGAGGGTGGAGCCCGGCGACGAAGCGTGATAGACGAACCAACATATATACACACTTTGATTTCATTTCATAGATAAATGTTCAACCTATTGCTCTTTAATGTACTCTCACTTTCACCGATAAAAAATAACCACCATATCAGGAAGCGATATTCATTAGCATGTTGCTTGTTTTCGTATCCTTTAGGCTGTACAATTGTATGATTATTGTTCAAACTAAGATGTAGATCATTACCGTAAATGGCTGCAATACTTCCGCTGGTTTGACGTGGAACCTGTTTGATTGTGTATCCAGGAGGGTCATCTCCGAAATGACTGCTTCGTCCCCTTTTCCCATAGTCATAGCCATGTGTCTTTGATAAATAAAATATCTATGTTATCATCAATAAGCGTGTTTGCAATTTCAAGGGATTTATTTCTTGCTGACCTGGCATTCTACAATATAGCAGACAAGGCATTTGGGTGCTTATTTAAATTGGTGTCAAAACTGTGTAAATTTGATTTCCCAACACCTCTCTGTTGAACTGTATAAACTTGTGATCTACTGGAGATATTACTAAACACTTGTATTTGCTTTTGTTTTCTTCTCCCGCTGCGTTTACTCCTTTTTGTTGAAATGTGCACATTAAGTCATTCATTATCGTGAATACTGTTGAGTTTGAGTTTAACATACGAATTGTAATCAATGTAGATGTATAAAATCTGATTTTAAAGTAGTCAAAAGTTCAAATTATACCTGTTGACATATTGGCGACATAATACCTATCAACGATAACAGAAATTTCAATAAATGCAAATTTTAAAATGCTGATATCGTAGCCGCGGTTGTTCTTAACTTGGATATTATTGCCATATGTTACTCTGTATCAAATCGTTCAATTCACATTCACTTCGATTTTAACTATAATTAACACTCATAAATATTTCCTAGTAAAATAAGTTTGTGGCAATTTAATGACAATTTAATTGTTACAGTAATTCGTTGATCAAAAGTTTAAATTTAACTTGAAATGTTTATTTTCAACAGAGAGTTCTCCACTACTTGGTTATTTAATCCACTTTTAGATATAACGTCCTGATTACATTGTTTTCTCTTACTTTGAATAATGTCACTAACATCCTGAAGCATGTGTTTTGTACACAGTGATAGCATCTGATGAATGACCATTATAAAGTCTTCAATAAATTTATGGATATCCTTATTTGTACAAATTAAATACATTAAAATAATTTTCTTCGATATACACAGTTTTGATTTTTAGGTTATGACTTCGTGATTTAAAGGAAAGTCAATGAAAGTGGTTTGATTTGTATTGATTCTGTTGGGCATTGTTAGTCGGTATTTTACCATATACACCTGGTAACCTTTAATGAATGGTAATCTGTACCTTATACCAAACAATTACTGGTTAGGTACATAGTTCCTCTATTGGATATAACAAATCTTTAGGGTTTATTTTGATTAATATTTATTTAGGCGATATAGGAATCCCCTGCATACTTCAATATTGCAACCGTTGAATTTCTAATACGAATATCAGTCCAATTCCGTTCACTATTTCCCCTTTCTAGATAGAATCGGTCGACAAAACAGTTGAACTACCCGTTATACTGTATATTATCGATTATCGGATGACGTCATGATAGTATAACGCGTGTGTGTGTGTGTATGGGGGGTGGGGAAATTAGGAGATATGCTACCAATATGTCAAAATTGTATTTTACTTTTGAAAAAAAATATGTCACTTCCAGTGCTGACAGTTACTTTATAAGTAATGAAAAAGTTGCTACTTTACATCACGGAGCATATGAGCTTTATTTTATACAAATAGGAGGCAGTGTGAAGTTGAATCGTTTTTCGTTATTCGTTATTCGGGATTCACATATGAAGGTGTTCATGTATCTTTAATGAGGATATTTCAGGATTTAAGTCTAAACGATGACAAGACAACAATAGAATAATTGATTTCAAAGTATCCCCTAGCAGTAGAAACCGTATTAAATGACGTATAGTCGGTAAATAAACCAGATTGTTATTCAAACGGTGAATAACGAATAAAGAATAACGAGGGGACTTGCCTCGTTATTGGCGAATAACGAGGTTCAAGCTACCTCGTTATTCGTTATTCAACTTTATATTCGGGATTACAATATGCAGCTAGCAATGACTTGAATGGTGGATGCCAAGTATCCCCCAGTAGCATAAAACACAGCAAAACGAACTCTAGACGAAAAACAGTCCACATTGTTATTCAAGAAGCGAATAACAAGCTGTGTGTTATACGTTTTTCATCTCGTTATTCGGGATTCACATATGAAGGTGTTCATGTATCTTTAATGAGGATATTTCAGGATTTAATTTTAAACGATCATTAGACAACGATAGAATAATGGATTGCAAAGTATCCCCCAGCAGTAGAAAACGTATTAAATAACGTATACGGTATAGTCGGTAAATAAACCAGATTGTTATACTCGGAGTGTCAATATGACTTGCCTCGTTATTGGCGAATAACGAGGTTCAAGCTACCTCGTTATTCATTATTCAACTTTATATTTGGGATTCCAATATGCAGCTAGCCATGACTAGAATGATGGATGCCAAGTATCCCCCAGTAGTATAAAATACAGCAAAACGACCTCTAGACGAAAAACTAAACTGCAATAGAATCGCTGGCTACGCAAACACACCAAAAAGCCGTAATCCTATCTGACTCCCTAAGCAGCATCAAATCTATTGAATCAAATTCTTCCAAAAGTAGACAGGACATAATCCACCAAATTAGGGATATTAATCAAACAATCAAGAATACTGGAACGGAGGTAGTCCTTGCATGGATCTCCTCCCACATCAATATTTTCGGCAATAAACAAGCTGACAAGCTAGCCAAGGAAGGGTTGTCACTAAACGATATAGAAAATTTAAAATACAGCAGTCAGGAATTCACAAGAATGGCTAAAGATAAAATTTAAAATGCATGGAAAACCCGTCTAAAACAAGAAAATACTCATCGCTATCAAATTGATAGCAATCTTGTAGACAAGGTTTACATCAATCATCCCTCAATCAAAATATGCAAACTCGTCACGAGGCTTAAAACGATAAACGTAATTAAGGACTTCACCTTTACACCAATTAAATGTCCATGTGGACAAATTACGACCACGTCACACCTGCTAATCAACTGTAATCATATAAACAAAGAACGTCAATCAATGATTAAGAATCTAGAAGAGAGGGGAAAAACTCTCGGTTACATCTCACTGTGCCCACTTTTGATTAATCCAATTAAGGTCTAATTAGGATTAGTGTATTAAGCGGATTAGGATTAGGTGTTATAGGTAATTAGATGGAAAAAAACAAATATTGAAAGTGACTAAATATTCAGTCTTATAATTGGTGAGATGAACTCACTGTAATCGTTAAAGTGATGAATTTTATTCAAAAAATGACACTTGAATATAATATGAATTATGTTCAGTAAGCCTACACATTACACGGTCTTTATAAGGACACACGGAAGTCAGTCTGTCATATTTCATCATGACAAACGTTCAAGTAAACATCCAGTACATCCCCAATGCTCAAGGTGGAGAAAACTTAGTCCATGAAGAATACAAATTCCGAGTGAAGAATAGGAAGGCAGAACGAGTATACTGGAGATGTTGTATAAAAGGTGCTAATGTGATGTATGATATATCCATGTATGTTATATTTTTATTAAATATATATAAAACATCGAAAAATAAAAAAAAAATTACATAAAATATTTGGGGTTTTTTTCCATCTAATTACCTATAACACCTAATCCTAATCCGCTTAATCCACTAATCCTAATTAGACCTTAATTGGATTAATCAAAAGTGGGCACAGTGAGGACACACCAAACTCTCTGTCTCAAATCTCTCCTTTCTCCACAACCCGACGATAGATACTGGACATCTCAGATTGTCTGGGATTTTATTGAGAATATAGGCATCTCCAAATACATAAAATAATAAAATTAATCAATTAAAACAGTAGGGTGGAACGTAAAAATGTCCCCTAGAGGGAAACGTAAACCGCCCTACACTACTAATAAAACTCCGATAAAGTTAATAAATCAAAATTCTACCCTGTAGGATGTAGCGAAAGAACGTCCCCTAGAGGGAATCGCCACCCGTCCTACACCACAAATAAAAATCCTAACTAATAAAGCAGGGTGTTAGCGTAAAAATGTCCCTATTAGAGGGAAACGCTACACACCCTGAAACTTTTTACATACGAATTTTTTTTATTTCTTGACTAAATAAGTATTGATTGTAGATCATATTAAGCCACCATATATGTATTATTGTATTTATTACCTCCTAATACATTTTGACTGTATATCATACTAACTTGCCATAAATGCATTTTCTCTCTCTCTCTCTCTCTCAGCCCCCCCCCCCCCGAAGCCTTACTAGACGAAATAAAAACAAAATCATCGTCAGACCAGATACTCTTTTTTTCTAGTTTTCTCTTTTCAGGTGCTGGATTCTTCCTTCAGAGAACCAACAACAAAGTAATGAACAACAGAAATAATGACGAAATCAACCAACATACCGGACAACAAAACCAAATGGAAGGAAGAATGGTCCAGGCCTTACACTCACCAACAAGCCCCAAGGAAGAGTTGCACCGCCCTGCAATTCAACCGGACAAATCGACCAGACCGACGAAAACGACCTAAATATATATATATATATATATATATATATATATATATGTACATACTATGTCTATGTGTTTGTCCCTGTCCAAATGTTCGTCCACATTCATGTCTGTCTTGTTATAAATTCGTGTATTCTATAAACGTCCACTGGCACCTTTTTATTCTTTGCACCTGTTATCCCATGTCTCTTGCTGCTATCTATTGTCTTCTGTACATATATATAAAAACCTAACAATCCTCTTTTTCACTAATCACATTGTAAATTATTGCACCTTGTATACATAACATGTTATTGTCTGCGATATCACTTCGGTGGAAGCGGACGTAAAATACAACCAACTAACAACATTAGGAAGACTAGTGAAGAGGGGGCCACGGTTAGACGGGCTCGGCATCTAAAAACTAAACTACATGAGGGATTTATACCAAACTGGCAGGATAGTGGAGTAATGGAGAGTCACGATCAGACGGACTCGGCATCTAAACACTATTCCGGCAAAAAATAGACATCAAACCTACAGAGTGGGATAGGGGAGTAAGGGGAGGTCACGATAAGACGGGCCTGGCACCTAAACACAAATCCCACACAGATGACATCTACCAAACTAGCAGGATAGTGGAGTAAGGGGAGTTACGGTCAGACAGACTCGGGACCTAAACACTATTCCGCAAAAGAAACAGATATCAAACCCATAGAGTGGGATTGTGGAGTAAGTGGAGGTCACGATAAGACGGGCCTGGTACCTAAACACTAATCCCACAACGAAGACATCTATTAATCCAGAAGCAAAAGAAAACATCTATCAAACGATATGTTTTTTACTAAATAAAGGGAAGAACTTCCCACAAAACCCAATCCATGGCCTAAGGCCGAAAATGGAAAGATTGCAAAATCATATTCTAAAAACAGGAAGCAGCTTCGGCTCTCCTATTTCTTGCCTGCGATATCACTTATGTGGAAGCAGACGTTAAACACCATGATACTACTACTACATAAGGAAGACCCAGACAGACCTGGAGAGAGACGGGAGAGACCTGTAGAGACCTGTAGAGACCTAGAGGGAATTCGGCTCGTACCTCGGGAGAGGGCCTGCCCTCGACCCTGGAGAAGTTAGGTCCTGTGAGGCCTAGGGGGAGCGGCTATAGCCTGGCGTTACTATACCCAACCAAATGACGTTCATATGTAGAATTGTACCTGTAAATATGTTATCCAGTATTAAAATATCCTTTTAATAAATAAGAGTTATGTATTGTATCACATACTCCATAATCAACGAAGTTGCAGTCCGATACATGTCCCTATCGAAAGGGTCCGAGTTCTTTTGGAATATATGCCTATATTTCAAGTTTCGTCAAGATCAGATTAAAATTGTGACCAGTAGAGTGTCCACAAAGTGGGCGGACGGATGGACAGGGGCGACGACAATAATATACGTCCGCCTGACGGGAGCGAGTCCAAGATCCCCAGGCTAGTGAGTAAGCACCAGAAGAGACAATCTAGGATAACACTTTTTTTTCTATTATGTAAGTAATTTTCAAAATAACATTTGAGTAGGTCTCCCCTGATACCAGCCATCCCAAGCATTCGTCCGTGTGCAGCTAGCCACACCCTATCTAACGCCTTGCTGGTGTCACAGAACACTGCCCTCATATAATAGCCTCGGTTCTAAAGATCTGTTGGCTGAGAAGTAGTATAATCTCTGGGGAGAAAACTGCTGTGAAGGTTAGTAAATAAGATTTCCAAAAAGAAATTGTAGACGTGTTTTTAGCTACATTTTTCAAAAATGAAATGAAATGAAATTGGGTTTAACGTCCTACTGTTCTGCTCCGAACTGGGCTAGTGAAGACGGGCATACTCCATACAGTGTGCTATGAGGGAAATTTTTGCCCGGACAGCGGCACTACGGTCTACCCTTATATCGAATTCTAACTGGCAAGGGTTCGTTTACGTGCACGCCAAAGCGTACACGGGACCTCGGTTTTTCGTCCCATCTGAACGACTAGACAGATGTCCTTGTCAGGCCCTCCGTCCTGCATGACTGACAAGGGGGGACCACGCCGAAAAATCTGGATGAACTTTCTCACCCATTTAGCCAGCAAGTTTAACGAGAATGCAATATGTTGGATCTCCTCTTTTAAGAATTGCTGCGAATCTAGCCGTTTTCAAAAAAATGTATAGTAAAGATTGAAAGATTAAATTACTTACATAAGGGACTGGATAATTCTTTAGACATACATTTTAGTTGTTTATTATTAATTCGATCAGAGTTTATGGTGTCTTTAACGCGTTTCGGCGTTAGTTTAACATTGTCATGTCATTTGGGTTTGGGCGAGTTTAATGCCCATTTAGAGATTTGTTGTTCGAGATTTGTTTTTCGTTGTGTCTATGATGGGTGTAAATGTAAGCTATTTTTTTTTTTATTTATTCACGGCGTTGATTAGCAAATTATATTCTTTTTTTATAATTCTAATCATAACAATCGTATAGCAGATGAAGAGGTGCGAGGTTGGATAGCCGTCTTGTATGGTGGTATTCTATTTATGGAATGTCGTGTCTTAGGGGCCCATACACGTTCAATAATTCCGTCAATATTATTTAGATGATAAACAACTCCTGTTTCGCATTTAGAGGGGTTTTATTGTCCAATAGACATGTCCTGGGATCATTAGGACCCAAGACGCGTAAAATCCCAGTATATGTCTATTGGACAATAGCACCCCTCTAAATCCTGAAATATCTTCATTAAAGATACATGAACACCTTATATGTGAATCCCGAATAACGAGGTGAAAAACGAAAAACAAACAGCTCGTTATTCGTTATTCACCGCTTGAATAACAATCTGGTTTATTTACCGACTATACGTCATTTAATATGTTTTCTACTTCTAGGGATACTTGGCAATCCATTATTCTACTAGCAGCTGTTGTCTAATGATCGTTTAGAATTAAATCCTGAAATACCTTCATTAAAGATACATGAACACCTTATATGCGAATCCCGAATAACGAGGTGAAAAACGAATAACAAACCGATCGTTATTCGTTATTCACCGCTTCAATAACAATCTGGTTTACTTACCGACTATACGTCATTTAATGGGTTTTCTATTGCTAGGGGATACTTTGTAATCCATTATTCTATTGTTGTCTAGTGATCGTTTAGAATTAAATCCTGAAATATCTTCATTAAAGATACATGAACACCTTATATGTGAATCCTGAATAACGAGCTGAAAAGCGAATAACAAACAGCTCGTTATTCGTTATTCACCGCTTGAATAACAATCTGGTTTATTTACCGACTATACGTCATTTAATATGTTTTCTACTGTTAGGGGATACTTTGAAATCCATTATTCTATTGTTGTATTGTGATCGTTTTGAATTAAATTCTGAATTATCCTGATTAAAGATGCATGAACCCTTTCATATGTGAATCCCGAATAACAAACATCTCGTTATTCGTTACATTATTTTAACAGTTGTTACCGGTTTTGTGGTTCACGGTATTAGATGCGACAAAGATTTATAATTAATGTAGGCCTTTGTAAGCAAGTACATGCGAAAATGTCTGACAGTGACAATAGTGAAAACGAAGACCCAGAAATACAGATCTTCCAAAATCAAGGAACTCAAACGTACAGAATCAAGCAGCAACGAATGCTCAACAACAAAGCACCTATATTCGTCTAATACAATTTTGCATAAATTATCAAATAGTATTACAACGCCTTCCCCCTTTAAAATTTATGCGAAAGTATCAGGTAGGAGATTCCCTACAAAAACTTCCCCTTTTCTAATCCAACATCCATATAATTTTATAACTATTCATGCAACATACACATATATACAATGAAACATACAAGATTTCATATGACCAAAAACTACACCAGTCACGGCCGAGAAGTTAATTTTCTAACCCTAAAACATTATATACCCAAAATAAAAACCCCACAAAAAATGAAAACTCGAAAATCGCATGCAAAAGCTCTCCACCAGTTCATCACTGCACCTCAAAGTCCTATGATAGGTCACTTTAACCCAAACACAGAAAAACAGAATTATAATTGTTTATTAAATCTTCAATTGTCCTAATTTCAAAATACTATAACACTGCCCTTAATATTTTTAAAGTTCAGTTTCCACTTTCAATTCTGTCTCAGGAAATCTCAATTTGGTAAATTGGTAAACCATTTCTTCTTCTTGGATTTCCATTGGTCAGTTTCATCTTCCATAGTCTCAATAATGGATTATTTAATATAATAAGGATTTCCAATCAGCACTTCTTCGACGACTGGTTTTGGATAAAGTACAATTTATCCTCAAATCGAACATGTCATTGTCATCAGACCAAGAATTAATTATTATTATTTATAAATGTTATTACCAACTCTTACTCTCTTTTAAAATTAAATCTTCAATTAATTATTAATAAACTTTGATGTGTCTCTTTAATCATCAGAATTCTAAAACGGTATTAAATTATAAATCTACAAACTAACTTTGACTTCTTGACCGTAACTCAGTAGTCTACAATTTTATAATTTCCTTTATTTTTATAATTCCTATTTTGTATAAACATTACCAGTGTTAACATAAACATCTACTACCAGTAATCTGACCTTTTTGACCTAATCTCATTAATTTTGCATGTGAGCTAAAACAAACGTACACCAATGCGTGAAACAAGTCGCGCGTTACCTATATTCCATCATTAGTATTATATAAACATTATTTAGAATAGAACTATGTCCCAAGTAAACGACTTTAGTCTATATTTTTTTTTATCTAAACGTACATATAGTCTCATTCAACTCATCACTTGAAATCATGTGACTTGCAGATTGAAGAGCAGACGACATAATATCAATTACATATTTTTAATCACCTCGCGTGAACAATTTAAAGTAAAATTTAATGACACAAAATAACATACATAACGAGTGCAGATATATAGGATTCTACATTTTAAAGCAACAATATATGGAATCATAATATAAAAAAAACACCGACTCGCTCAATAATCTCGTGAATTTAAAGAGTCAATTATCTTTTAAGATAACACCTTCATGCATTCTCGCGATTTATAAGGCATAATATTTAATACTGGCACTTACACTGATAAAATCTTAACCTCTACTCAAAGGTCATATAACTCCCGGGGATCACGTGGCTAAGTGGGTAAGACTCTAGCTCGCTAGCCTGGAGGTCGGGTGTTCGATCCCTGCATTGGCCGAGAAAGTTCATCCAGATTTTCCGGCGTGGTTCTCCCTTGTCAGTGATGCAGGACGGAGGGGCTGACAAGGAAAGCTGTCTAGTCGTTCGGATGGGACGAAAAACCGAGGTCCCGTGTACACATTGGCGTGCACGTAAAAGATCCCTTGGCAGTTGGAATTCGATATAAGAGTAGACCGTAGTGCCGCTGTCCGGGCAAAATTTCCCTCATAGCACACTGTATGGCGTATGCCCCGTCTTCATTAGCCCAGGTTAGGAGCAGAACAGTAGGACGTTAAACTCCATTTCATTTCATTTCATATAACTCCCATTATTCCTTAATTACTCCCTAAACGCTATTCGCGACTTAACGGGACTTTATTTTATTTGTTTTTGTTCTTATTGATGGTAATCCAACCATATACTCAAAGATTGAATTACCCATTTTAGCCATTAACTGGCTAACACCAAGATTTT
Source organism: Patella vulgata (assembly GCF_932274485.2). Taxonomy (NCBI): domain Eukaryota; kingdom Metazoa; phylum Mollusca; class Gastropoda; family Patellidae; genus Patella; species Patella vulgata. The sequence continues at coordinate 48,789,010 of NC_065879.2, forward strand.
GGACTTGGACTAGGGTCTCAAAATCATATTAGCTCTACTTAGCTAAATGGACGACACAAACACGAATTTTAACGAATTAAAGTAGAAACACGGCAAACTTTTTACTTAGCTCTGACATCTTTTTACTCTGATCCAGAGACACCATTAATTATTCATTTTATCCCCTATTCTGTTGTATTGTTATTCCTGATATATCAACCCACCCCCTATAGGCCAACTTAAAATTAAGATAACTTAATTATGACATTCCTAAAGGTAATCATATTACATAAATATGTAACAAACATGTCACGCTTATGTGTCCTATTTCCTACGCTTAATGTTAAAACCCTTATTTAATAATTTAAATTTTAATGAGCATTTTTGGTCTGTTAAACAAATTTAAAAATGTTCAATTTATAGGAAAATACATTTACCCGATTTAGAATATCTCCACCAATTTGTCTATCAGATTTTTTTCCCACCAGATTTAATTTCTTCCCTGATTTACAGCTCCAAATCAAGAATGTATATCCCCTTGAAGGTCGAATATATGTTTTGATCCAAATTTCTTTTATCCCTTAAAAGTCGATCTTGAGTCACGGCAACCAAATCGAATATGTAGTACCATGGGTCGTCTGTCAGACGTGGGGGGTTGGGTGGCTTAGTGGTTAGCACGTGCGCGCTGTATCATTAAGTCTGTCATTGAGTCAACTGGCGTGGTTTCGAATCCCCGGTTGTACGTGACAAGGAGTAGGCTCGCCTGTCCAACCTCGTGGGTTTTCTCCGGGTCCTCCGGTTTCCTCCCACTGCTAAAAACCCCTACGCGCAAGCGAATTATTGAAATAAAATTAAACCATATGTTAGTCCCGAAATGACCTAGTTTGTGTCGACTGGACGTTAAACCCCATTTCTCTCTCTCTCTGTCAGACGTAGAGGGCGGACAACGGCTAAAATCGATCGCCACACCCGGCATGTGACCCATGCATCATTTTTTACTATATATTTTGGAACAGCCCTTGATCGTCTAGTATTGTCTCTGGTTATATTTGTTACTTATTCTCTTCTTGGGACTCCACTTTAAATACTGTGCATTTATTCTGCCACTTATTCAGTTTATGGTTATACACAGGAACAACAATACCACATTTCGTTTCTACATTTTATATTAAGCACTGTTACTTTTAGGTTACATAGTATAGTTACAAACATAAACTAGAACTGCGACGCAGTAATGACGGGTTTCACCGGTGCCACGTTACCCTTGAACATATGTCACTTCCGGTACCGATGAAACCATTAAACTGATTTCCATATAAGCATTGCACACATCAAATAAAATGTACGCAGAATCAACCAAATCCAGCAATATCTATTCATTGTATACATTTGGTACATGTAAGTGATCCTGACAAAATTACATTACTTCCAGTGATAATGAAAATGTTAAATTAACTTTATGAAATCAGAAATGGCATAAGGCATCACATGGTGCAAATTTTATGTAAATCGAATAATAATTACCACTTTCATAGACCAAAAACCTTGAAAAGTGACTTGTAGAAAATCGTCTATTTCTCTGCAACCGTACAAGTTAGAAACCATTTTTTGGTATCTGTATAATCTTGTGGGTTCAATCTATTTGTTGATTGGAATCAAATATCATAATTTCAAAAACATTACAAATCAGACTCATTTGAATAAAATATCTGCTTTGAAGGCTAAAAATACAGTTTTTGCCAAAATAATAATAATAATAATAATGTACATTTATATAGCGCTTAATCCATCCATGAACATGCTCTAAGCGCTGTAAGTTAATAGCTTCTGTGGATAATACATCGTGAACATATGCGTCTTAAGTCTAGATCGAAATTGAGCAACTGTTTCTGAACACTTTATTTTGTCAGGTAAGTCATTCCATAGTCGTGGACCATATACACTGAAGGCTTTATCACCAAAAGATTTTAATTTAGTTGAAGGAACAACAAGTGATAGATTATTCTGTGAACGGAGTGGTCGGTTTGGTACATAAGGCTGCATAAGATCTGTGATATAGGATGGAGCTGAATCATGCTGAGACTTGTAGACCAGTGTTAAGATTTTAAAGTTTATACGAGCCTCTATTGGTAATCAGTGAAGCGATTTAAGGACAGATGTTATATGTTGACGTTTTGCTAATCCTGTGATGATTCTGCCACAGTTGTTCTGAATTATTTGAAGTCGCTTTAATAAATGTTGAGATATTCCAGCCAAGGCACTATTACAATAGTCCAATCTTGAAAAAATTAGAGACCGCACCAAAAGATGACAAGCAGCAGTAGTCAATAGATGACGAATGTTTCCTATATTACGGAGATGAAAATTACAAACACGGCATAACTGATCAACCTGTTTTTCCATTGTTAAAGACGGATCAAATATAACACCTAGATTTTTAACCCTTGTTGCAAATTCAATACTAGAGTCGCAAATTACAAGACGAGAATCAGGAGTTGATGCGAGACGCTGTGGTGTTCCAACAAGTATTGCTTTTGTTTTTTCATCGTTTAACTTCAATTTATTATTATTCATCCGGGATTTAACAGCTTTGGAGCAGCGAGTGGTATTTTCAAAGGAATCATGAGCATTGTCTTGTTTAAACTTACTGATTAACCGTGTATCATCCGCGTAGGAGAAATGGCTTATATCAAACTGGTCTATAACATCCCCCAGACATCGTGTGTACAGTATAAACAATACCGGTCCAAGAACAGATAAGATTTAAGATAAGATTTAATCCATTGTAAGGCCGTACCAGTTATGTGAAAAGTTTGGTAAAGTCTTCTTATGAGAATTTCATGATCGACAGTATCGAATGCGGTAGACAAATCTAACAGGGTCAAAGACACAAGTTTACCACTATCTACGGAGCGCAGCAGATCATTTAGCACACAAAGGATAGTTGTCTCAGTGCTATGATGTGGTCTGTAAGCAGATTGAAATTGGTCTAAAAGATTTCGAGAAACTACGAAGGACTGTAGTCGATTGTTTTTTGCCTTTTCAATGATTTTGGAGAGGAATGACAAATTTGAGACGGGTCTGTAATTCTTAAGCACATTCCGGTCAAGAGAACTTTTCTTAATAAGGGGTCTTACAACGGCATCTTTATATATTAAAGGAAATACTCCTGTACTAAGACTTGTGTTCACAATCTGAGTAATGACTGGAAGAAGCAGATCAAGATATTCAACAAGGATATTTGTTGGAAGAGGATCGAGTAGACAAGTTGTCTTCTTAGATGATTTGATAAGTTTTTCAATTTCATCGTTAGAGAATGACTCAAAATATGTTAGATAATCTCCACATGTGGCTGAAAAAGGTGTAATGCCTTCAGCTTCTTCATTTTCACTGGAGTGATCTAATTGTTCACGTATTTGATTTATCTTGGATGAAAAGAATTGACAGAAAGAGTTTGCAAGATTGTCATCATCGTCAGATTTTGGTAGAATTGTAGTACCAAGTAGTGATTTCATAAAATTATGACACTGAATGGGAGACTTAAATTCATCCGTTAGCTTTTGGACGCAGTATGCGGATTTTGCATCTCTGATTGTCTTTGAGTATGCACCTCTTGCTTTTCGGTAGATTTGACGATGGACTTCTAGCAGAGAATGGCGATATTTTCGTTCCGCAGGTTTACTTTGAAATAGTGAAAATGATACTCTTCCATCTACAATCTTCAGATCAAAGGATGCAAGTTCTTACACAGTGCAGCATAATTTGTGCAACAGAAGACATCTCGAAAGTCGATTGTCGGAAAAAACATTTTCTCGGGGACATTTTTTTTCCGAATACGCATTCGGTGTAAGTCTTCAGCCACCAGGAACTGGTTAACATAGTAATGTTTTATTACGATAGTAGTACATAAAACAAATTGGTTGCCTGAGGTTCTCGGGGGGAAAGTAGCCTCATCGGCTAGAGTCCTCTATTTCACAAACAAAAACAACAATTGCTTCCTTGAAAATTTATCGATCAACCCTTTTCACAGACGTCCAGCTTACCACTTCCCGTCAATGCAGTAAGATAGAATATGTAGTTTTCTCATGGACAATTGGGCGAAAGTTGGGGTTTTCTCAAGGAAAACTGGTCAACGAGTTGGGGAAAAAAGCTCGAAAAGTAATCCAGAAAAAAATCATGTGTGTGGCCCTCGGAATATGATGGAATGTGTTGAATATTATTATGGTTCAAGTGATTATATTTGACCCTGGAATGAAAGTTAGCTCAGAAACAAGTAGATTTTTAGCCCTTCCAACGAGATGGATAGCTCTTGGAAAGGATAGACACTTTTCAGATTACAGCCTGTCCGAGAATTGCGTGGCATCCATTTCGTTTGGTGATTAGGACACATAGCGGTTAAACCTGGAACTCCAACTCGAACTATTCAGAGATTTATTAACTCGCTTTTGATGATACTTGCTGTTTTATGATGCGATTTTTTGTAACCTAGGGAGGAGTTGGCCTAATCGTGCCTTCCACTTATTCGTACAACCCTGATGCCAGCGTTACTAGTAAGAATCAGGAGACCGGCGCAACCGGCATATAACGGGGCCCTCAGAGGGCTATGTTTAATCTGCTGAAATACTGAAACACTGAAATCTACTGAAATTTACTGAAAACTAAAATTAAAATACAAAATAAAATATGGTCAATGATGGAGGTAGATTGATTGCGTCTTTTAAAACATTCAAAACATAATAGGCATCAACGAAATTTTGGAGAAAAAAAAATCGGAAATCTTTTCTTTTTTTTTTGGGTGGGGGGGGGGGGGCTATTTGTAAAACGAATATCGTAATGACCTTGACATTCCTTCATCGGCGCTCACTTGGTCCAAAACCGCACACAGAGGACCAGGCTCCGGGTTACCTATTTAGGGTGTTTTCCGGTATTTAGGATGTTTTCCGGTATTTAGTGTTTTTCCGGTGTTTTCCGGTATTCAGTATAAAATGGTGTTTTCCGGTTGTTTTCCGGTGTTTTCCGGTGTATAGCATGGCCCGTAGTTTCTGAAATATGCTCAAATGGAAAAATAATAATAATAATAAGAAGAAGAAGAAGAAGAACTAGAACTGCGAAGCAGTAATGACAGGTTTCACCGGTGCCACGTTACCCTAAACATATGTCACTTCCGGTACCAATGAAACCATTAACCAGGTTTCCACATAAGCATTGCACACATCAAATAAAATGGACGCCGAATCAACCAAATCCAGCAATATCAATTCATTTTATACATTTGTTACATGTGGGTATACAGTACTTCCGGTGATAATGAAAATGTTCAATTAGTTTTATTAAATCAGAAATGGCATAAGGCATCACATGGTGAAAATTTTATGTAAATCAAATAATAATTGCCAATTTTATAGACCAAAAACCTTGAAAAGTGACTGTAGAAAACTGTCTATTTCTCTGCAACCGTACAAGTTAGAAACGATTTTCTGGTATCTGTATGATCGTATGGGTTCAATCTATTTGTTGATTGGAAACAAATATCATAATTTTAAAAACATTACAAATCAGACGCATTTGAATAAAATATCTGTTTTGAAGGCTAAAAATACAGTTTTTTTGCAAAAATGACGTTACTTCCGGTGATAATGAAAATCTTAAATTACTTGTATGAAATCGTAAATGGCATTAGGTATCATACAGTGAAAACTTTATGAAAATCGAATAATAATTGACACTTTTATGGACCAAAAACCTTGAAAAGTGACCTGTTGAAAATCGCCTATTTCTCCGCAACTGAACAGGTAAGAAACCATTTTGTGATATCTATATGATCCCATGGGTTCATTCTATTAGTTGATTGGAATCAAATATCCAAATTTTTGAACAAATAACAAATACGACTCATCTGAATAAACAAGCCAACAGTGAGGCTGATGTCCCCCGCCGAAATCCCCAAATAAATAGATGACACATATTAATTAATCGCACATCTATTTTTTTCCAAAGTATCAAGCAGTTAAACTGATTATCAACTATACACTAAGTTTCATCACTCTCTATCAGATAGAATCAAAGTTATCTTGTCCCAAAGCAGGAAATTGCTTATCTTTGCTTAGCTTTAGCTCGATATGTTAATCATTGAATCAAGTTAGAAACGATTTTCTGGTAGTTTTGGTCAAAATTACGTCATTTCCGCTGCTGACAGAAAGCTTTATCGGTAATAAAAAAGTTGAGACTTTGCACCATTGAGCATATGAACTTTGTTTTATACAAATTGAGCAATAAATAATTAACCTAGAACCCATAAACCGAATTAGCCAATAGCGGCCAAGTTGAATAATCGATACAAAAATTTTTCATATTTTTGCTCAAATCACATGACCCTTTAATTATAGGTAAATCGCCATAAAAAAATATTCATAAATAAAAAATTTTTTTGTCAAAATTTGGCGACTAATATCTTCGAAGATTAATCGAAAATCTAAACAATCGTAGCTATTTGCCGTGTCTCAGGCTATGTCAAAATGTATCAAATGTTAAAATCCGACAATTATTGTTAATATTACGGCAATATTTCACAAAACGACAACATCGGTGATTTCGGACATTTCGCATTGTCACAGAAAGTTCGAAATAGCTTTAATCTCTAAGTCACACCCAATTTTCCTGTAAAATCGAAGACATCGAGTCGATCCGACAAATAGTTTCTGAGATATGCTCAAGTGGAAAAAAAAAATAATAAGAAGAAGAACTAGAACTGCGACGCAGTAATGACGGGTTTCACTGGTGCCACGTTACCCTTGAACTTATGTCACTTCCGGTGCCTCGTTACCCTTGAACTTATGTCACATTCGGTACCAATGAAACCGTTAAACAGATTTCCACGTAAGCAGAATCAACCAAATCCAGCAATTTCAATTCCATTTATACATTTGTTACTATGCGTTAGATATATCAAAAATGTGATCCTGACAAAATTTATTACTAACTTACCACTAAGTTAGCTGACTATCTAATGGGAACTTAAAATGTCAAAAAAGTATTAAAAAGTGATCGATCCTGACAAAATTGGTTATTTCTTGACAAAGAAAGATGGTAGAAGCAATTTTTGGACATCTATATGATCGTATTGATCCAATATATATCTCCATTGGAATCAAATATCATAATGTTAAACGAATAATAAACATAACTCACTTCAAAAAATATTTGTTTTGAAGGCTAAAAATACAGTTTTTGCCAAAACGACATTACTTCCGGTGATAATCACATGGTGAAAATTTTATGAAAATCAAATAATAATTGACAGTTTTATAGACCAAAAACCTTGAAAAGTGACTTGCAGAAAATCGTCTATTTCACTGCAACCGTAAAAGTTAGGAACCATTTTGTGGTATCTGTATGATCGTATTGGGTCATTCTATTTGTTGATTGCAATCAAATGTCATAAATTTAAAAACATTACAAATCAGAGTCATTTGAATAAAATATCTGTTTTAAAGGCTATAAATACAGTTTTTGCCCATATGACGCCATTTCCGGTGACACTGAAAATGTAAAATTGGATCCGCCCAGTTAAAAATGGCATTAGGCATCATATGGTGAAAAAATAAACAAAATCGGATTATAATTTACTCTTTTACAGGCAAAATAACGTGAAAAGTGACTCATGCAAAATTGCCTATTTCTCGGCAACTGCTAATATTACAAACTAATTTTGACATAAATTGTCATCGTATGGATTAATGCTACAGGTTCGTGAAAGTTGTTACGAAATATTTCAAAATATGAAAAATCTAAATGTTGTGTGAATAGCTCATTTTTACACCTTTTTACAGCTTTAAATCAAATTGTAGCCCAAAATGGAAGTTTCTTGGATTCTGATTGGTCGAAGAGTGGCGTCGAGTGAGTATAACAGTCCTCTAAATTTCCTGGGCGACTCAATGCGAATGAATATTTACTGGGTGCTAGACTCTGTTTGCAGTGACTAAAAATTTTACACCTCAAAACTTTATTCTTTGAAATCTTCATGAATTTTTTCTTGTATGTCATCAACAATGAAATTCAACCATTGGCTTATTGAAACACACACCTGAAACACACAAAAAACAAAGTTAGTGAGTGTATTAGAAACATAATAAGTAAATTTAATTTCAAGGCTGGTCTGACAATAATGGTTGCTATGGTCATTCTATCATAATCAGACTGGTCAAAATCGAAGATTTTCAACAAGTGAGTAAAAATACTACAATTTATTGAACTCCGTATGGATCGTAATATATTTTTAAAAATATACAAGTCGGGCCGATACTGATATGAATAGGACAGCGACTACTGTCTGATTCATCGTAAATTTTAAACGGATTTCTTCGATTATGAACAAACTACTTAACGTTGGTTATTATAAACTTACCTGTGTGTTTGTAATGAACTCCCGTTCGATAAAATCCATTGCACAACTAATTATCACAACGATGAAAACAAGTTCTCTCTTGAAAAATTGAAATATCACAAACTTTTCCCAGAGAAAAATACCAATATAGAAGATGGTTACGTCACTCTGCGGAAGATATCATTTCGTATTAGGGGTGACAGCATAGGAAATTCAAGTACAATTACGACAAGAATCCATGACCACTCGGACCAAAGATCACTCGGTTCAAGACCAGTCGGACCAAGTGATAGACCACTCAGCCCAAACAAATAGACTACTCGGACCATACAAAAAGACTATTCGGACCCAACAGAAAGACGACTCGGACCAATAATAAAATGTTGTTTTAATAAATTGATATTTGCGTTTGTTTTAATATAATTACTCGAACCAATAATAAAGTGTTATTTTAATAAATTGATAATTGTGTTTATTTTAATATGACTACTCGAACCAATAATAAAGTGTTATTTGAATAAATTGATAATTGTGTGTGTTTTAATATGACTACTCGAACTAATAATAACGTGTTGTTTGAATAAATTGATAATTGTATTCCAAATCGCAAAATATCGAGAACCACACTTGTAGTCACGTTTAAAAAGGGGCATATAAACGTCCGGTCTTCGTATTATTATGTGCTGTTTATATTAACGCATCAAGGGCGGATAACTTGAAAACGTGTCTCCACCCCACCCCCCCCCACCCCCATATATAGTAACCCAGGGGTTAGTGGGGTAGAACGGAATGAAACCACTGGGGATACCGCGAATGTGGAAAAAGTAAAATTAGGCTATCAGACAAGAACAGTATACCCGTATATGTAGAAACTGTCAAAAGTCTGGACATACCGAGTCTCATTGCAAGAGTAAAGAAAAATTAGATTGATATTTTTTTTTGGCACCATTATTAATTAATTTTAAAACTAATCGTTGATTTATTTACGTACACAAAATTGAACCAAACAACTCTAAATATAAGAATTCCGTATAAGAATTATTTGCTTCTTTGTATTGTGATTTAATAATAAATAAATAGCATATTGTCTAGCCTTATAATATAATTTAATTGGTCCGTTTGGTCTTGTTTTGGTCCGACTGGTCTTAGTCCGAGTAGTCTTTGGTCCGAGTGGTCTGGATACCTACGACAATTGGCATTGAGTTTGAGCGTTCGCACACATAACTACCCGCATTCCTGTATTTAGTTACCGTCTTTTACATTCTAGTAAAATCTCTGCAAATTTTATAGCTTTACTTTTTGAAATATTTTGTTCTAATTATTTGATTAGCGACTCGGATGGGATTATTTACTTTTGAACACGCATGCCGCACAAACACAACTATACATTCGTTTTACGGGCTTTATCACACTTCGGTCAAAACTGTCGAATCGAGAATTAATGTTCCGCTTCTTACGGGGTCATACGGGCTTAGTAGCATTATATACCCACCCGGGCACCCAATACGGCAATAGACACGCTGAGGGCTGCCGCAACACGCTTAAAGATGTTACTGAAGCGGTTATTATTCGATCGAAAGAATGCGTATAAAATTAAAAATACACTCAGAGAATTCGGAGGTAAGCTTCATGATCCTTGTTAAATTATTTATAACATAAAGAAGATAGGATATTTATAGTTTATTCATGACTTTATTTTTACGAGTATCCGTGCAATCAGTGATATTTTAATTGTGAAGAAAATTTGATAGACTGGCGATCAATGGTTTCCATATAAATCTCCTATGTAATTGCCTTCAATTGATATTTTTCGTCGCCCAAACCTATATACGATCAAAATGATCGCGCTGTCAAACTATCTTTCAATGTTAACCAACCCCCGCAACAGGTATATTGGATTCGACCAATACGTCACGAAGACATTGTTGACATCGACTCTGTCGAAATTACAAGTAAATTTTCAAATTTTTCAAGAGAGAAATTGTTCTCATCGTTGTGATAATTAGTTGTGCAATGGATTTTATCGAACGGGAGTTCATTACAAACACACAGGTAAGTTTATAATAACCAAAGTTAAGTAGTTTGTTCATAATCGAAGAAATCCGTTTAAAATTTACGATGAATCAGACAGTAATTTTCATACATTCTCAGCGTCGAAATGACAACGTAAACAAGCATAGCAACCACATGCGTACGCTACTCGCTTAGTGAACCAAATAGAATGGAAAGGAGTGTTTATCTCATTACGTCACGGATATTTTCATTACGTCAAAATTGTTTTCCTTGGTATTTACGTCATTAAAACCAAAAAACCAAAGCCCTTTATAGGGAAAGTTGCGACAACTCATTTACAGGCGCCATTTTGGGTCCCAACTATGACGCCATCTAAACAAATTGCAAAAGAAACCGGTGCAGTAGTAGTAGTTCTTGGTGTTTAACGTCTGCTTCCACATAAGTGATATCGCAGACAAGACATAGGAGAGCCGAAGCTGATTCCTGTTTTTTAGAATATGATTTTGCAATCTTTCCATTTGGCATTAGGCCATGGATTTGGTTTAGTGGGAAGTTCTTCCCTTTATTTAATATAAAACGTATCGTTTGGCAGATGATTTCGTCTGCTTCTGGATTGGTAGATGTCATCGTTTGGGGTTAGTGTTTAGGTGCCAGGCCCGTCTTGTCGTGGCCTTCCCTTACTCCACTATCCCACTCTTTGGGCTTGGTATCAGTTTTATTTGCAGAATAGTGTTTAGGTGCCGAGTTCGTCTGATCGTAACTCCCCCTTACTCCACTATCCTGCTAGTTTGGTAGATGTCATCTTTGAGGGGTTTGTGTTTAGGTGCCAGGCCCGTCTTATCGTGACCTCCCCTTACTCCACTATCCCACTCTGTAGGTTTGGTGTCTGTTTTTGGCGGAATAGTGTTTAGATGCCGAGTCCGTCTGGTCGTGACTCCCCCTTACTCCACTATCCTGCCAGTGTGGTATAAATCACCTATGTAGTTTAGTGTTTATATGCCGGGCCCGTCTAGCCGTGACCCCCTCTTACTTCACTATTCTACTTAGTCCAACTGTGTCCATTAGGGCGTGGATTTGTTCGAAGATTTGCAGTTTCAAACCGGTGCAGTTTGTTTCAATGATAAATATGTCAGACGGAATCATATAGGCCGTGGTGTGAAATTTCTAGCTAGCTTGCTTCTGTTTCTCCGTCCCGACCACTTTCGGGTGAAAAAAAAAAACTACATCATCTAATTCTTCTAGTATTACTTTGTATTGTTACACAACTTTTCTTTTATCAATTCTTTGACGTTTGATAGAAAACGTAAATTAAATATGGGCTTACTTGTCAATGTGCAATGGTATTTGAATTTCGCGGTGACTCGGTTTAAACAGATCACGTGACATAATTGGCCAATCAAACATACACGACGAAAAGTTCAACAGGTCATGTGGTGAAAGGTCACCTGCGATTTGTTTACGTTTTGTTATAACGGTACATGGCGGAAGGATAGCTAAAGTAAAACTGCATACTTCGTGTACATTTTGTTAAAACACTGAGCTAAAACCGTTCACTGCGACAAGCTGGGAAAAATTTAAGGTATGTGCTATCCAGTGGATCAGATTAGATGGAAATGTGCTGGAGACAAATGCCGATTTGCTGGACAAAGCTGAATCAGAACTCCAGGCAGGAATGTGAAGACAAAACTCTCACTGGGGTATGGTAGAGGCTACTTACTACTTCTCACATTCCACGTTACCAACGTTAACAAAACTGTGTATGAAACATTATCACGATTCCTAAATTGTTGAAGAAAGTGATGTTTAGAAACAAGCAGCAAAAAAAAAAGAGAAAGATAATAAAATAATAGGTCTGGTTAATTTGTTTAAGGGGATCGGATCATATCTTGACATTTTCCCCATTTTCTTGCAAATGCAAGCTGATGAAGATATTCTCCTAAATGCACGACAACCCAGACCAAGGACTACTCCGCCCAAGACCACTTAGACCAAAGACAGAAAGACACTATGGTTAAGACTGTGTCACCATTATTGAGGTGAAATACAATGTGCAGTACTCATAGTCATACCCAAGTTGTTATGGAGAGAGAAAAATGGGGTTTAACGTCCACTCGACACAAACTAGGTCATTTTGGGACTAACATATGGTTTATTTCTTTTTATTTCAATAATTCGCTTGCGCGAAGGGGTCTTTAACAGTGGGAGAAAACGGGAGGACCCAGAGAAAACCCACGAGGTTGGACAGACGACCCTACTCCTTGTCACGTACAACAGGAGATTCGAAACCACGCCTGTTGACTCAATGACAGGCTTTATGATACAGTGCGCACGTGCTAACAATTCGGCCATCCAACCCCCATGTTATGGAGAAAATTAGAACCGAAATAGATGAGTTGGTACAAGTGCACTTACTTTTTTTGAAAAAAATATGTATGAAGAATTATTTCTGCCCTTGCATCACCAGTTAAAAAGGGGGCATATTCTGGCGCATTCCTCCCTGGTTGCCTGATTGTAGCTGTGGAAATTTAAACCCCTCTTGTTAAACTCCATTGAACAAATGACAGGGTTAGGGTGACTAGAGATCAAGCACCAAACTAAATTTTCAATGTGAATGTAAATCAAGCTGCATTACACTTTTACAGATAGATCAGTAATAGATGTACTTCTTACAAGTGAAAACTTTCTTGTATGGTTTTGTGTATATTGTTCGAATATAAAAGAGACAGCCAAACATATGCTGACAGTGACATTGATTTTAATAGTGATGATGATATTGATGAAATTATGTGAGTAGGCCTACACCTGTATACATGTATTTTTGTAAGCGGTTTTTAAACATTACATATTTTAAATATGTTTTACTTAAATGTACTGTACATGTCAATAAATTTTCATATTATATTTTGTCACTTTATGCTTACTATATGTTTTTATTTTACTTTTTTTTATTCTAATTCATTTCCAACGGTTTTCCCTTGTCTGTGGTGCAGGCGGAGGGGCTGACAAGGCACGAGGACAGCAGTCTAGTCGAGGTCCCGTGTATACATTGGTGTGCACGTAAAAAGATCCCTTGGCAGTTGTAATTTGATATAAACGTAGGCCATAGTGCTGTACCCAGGCAAAATTTGCCTTATAGCACACTGTATGGCGTATATGCCCATCTTCATTAGACCATTTCATTTCTAATTCATTTTACTAGAACGATTTTACTTAGGTAATTACTGTTTGTTTTTCTCTTATATGTACTTTTATTTACTGGTTGGTATATATCTTTCAATTTTGTACAGTGTATATGGGCACAAGACCTGATCTCTGTGTAAATACATGTATTCTGTGAATATAAGAACCTGAACAGCACATTAGAAACCGTTCTCCAGTATTAATACACTTTAAAAAATGATGATATTATTATTATTATATACATTTTTCATTAATACTAGTGGTGTATGGTATTGTTGTGTATGAGGAAATTTATATAATTGCATTTGTTTATTTTTTTTTAATTTCTTTCTTTAAATAAATGTAATCTTATACTCTCCGATAGAGGGTTGGGTAGCCGAATGGGTAGCATATGCGCGCTGTATCATAAGGTCTGTCATTGAGTCCACTGGCGTGGTTTAGATTCCACGGGTGTACTTGACAAGGAGAAGGGTTGCCTGTCCAACCTCATGGGGTTTCTCTGGGTCCTCCGGTTTCCTCCCACTGCTAAAGACCACTACACGCAAGCGAATTATTGGAATAAAATTGAACCAAAATTACCTAGTTTGTGTCGAGTGGAAGTTAAACCCCATTTCTCTCTCTCTATACTCTTATAATAAGTCTATTGTTTTCTTTTTTATAAAACTAGTAAAATTAATGAAGGTGAATTATTATTAATTGTATCGATCAGATCACATGGTATTATTATTTTTGTTTTTTCTTAACATTATATATAATTATAAGACCGAACCAGTATTTCAAGCATGCCAAAATCGTTTTTATCTGTATTAAGTATATATTTCTCTTGGATATTGTTTCACTGAAATAGTTTTGAAGAAATACTTGTTTCCAGAAAATAAAAGATTCATTCAATCATTGGTGCTATTTCCCAATTATTGGCCATATTTATGCCACAGATTAGGGGTAAGTCGTCTTTACCGTGTCAATGCAACATTTAACAGGTGGTATTATCCAGTAATCCCGGCATATTTGCAGAGAAATTCTCTCAGATAAATGTAAACAATCCAACGTGTTCCGTCTCATAAAAGGTATTCACTGGTCTATTTATGGCTATTGACCCTTGACCTATGACGATCTTTGCTTTTATGGTTTCTGATTGGCTTAGAATTTGATTTTTTCACCCGATTATGGCTACACTTGACAAATATAGTTCGAGACGTAATTCGAGTGCAAGACGTATTGTGCAATGTATGCGACAGTGACGGCCTACTTGTTAAATTATGTAACAAAGCGTCAAATTTTCACCCGGAATTTGCTGGGACGAGATGAAACGATTTTCGGGGCTAAATCACAGCCTAATACTGAAAATCGACCAAGAATGACATGATTAACAGAACTCAATTTGGCGTTCTTCAGGAATTATCGGAGAGCGTTATCTCGTAATCAGTGTCTTTCAGTGGTGGTAGGATAAATAATTTATTTTTAAATTCCTCAAACACAGATTGGTTATGCAAGCGAAATGTGTGGAAAAATTGAATTCGACAAACATCAATTAAAAAAATGTATTTGTCATTTGGTGGCGGGCATTTCTTTCAATATGACTGCCAAATTTGGTAATAGAATACCATTTAAAAAAAAAAATAAATAAAAATGAAAAAACAAACATTAATTTGGTAATAAAAGGGCAGCGATAATCTCAAAAATTTAATTTCGAGAAATCTTGATGGTAGAAATTCAAAAAGGCCGGCAAAATGAAATCCAAAATGGTTTAATTTTAATATTAAAATCGTCATTTCTTTCCGTTGGGTATATGTGGTATATTAATCCCGAAATGACATAGATGCTCTTAAATGAATATATTGTTAACGCGCTTTAAACATCTAGATGCAATAGACTTGTAGTCCAGGCATTTTAACTCAATTTCGCACCATTTCGGGCAGTTGCTGCAATAGAAATATCGACCACGTTTTATGGTCGGTCTAGACGTATATTATCACCAAAAAAAAGTCCCAGTCCGAAATCCGTGCCCAAATGGGTCAAATTGGCAAATATCCAAAATGGCCGCCGGTTTTGACTGGAAAATGCCAGTTTTTATCCACTTACCATAATATGATTGAGTTTGGTATCAAAATATATCCTTTCGAGGTAACTGGATCCATTCCCATACACATTTTGGTGATTAGTTATAATTAGTTAGAAATAATTCCAGATGGCGGCCAGTTTTGGCGGGAAAACTCGAATTTGACAAAATTTCCACATTTGGTGTCAAAATATATGTTTTGGAGGCAGCTGATCTCATTTTCGACACATTTTTTTCATCTTGGTAATTAACTGGTTCCCCTGGGTCAAAATAATGGGAAATTCCATTGGGGATTACGAGTGGTCGAGTCCACCTCAGATCTAATACGATGGCATTCATCAAGCGTCAACTAAATTTCATTTAGACGCTCTGGTCGACCACTGCTCACTACGGAAGCAGCGTAGCAGGCATGACGCAAGGGGTCCCATCAGCCCACTGTGGAAGCAGTGTGGTGGGCGTGTCCGATTTCGATCACCAACCTCGAAAATTGAGCCAAGATTGGCCGAACCTATTGAAGCACGTGGCGAATTTATTTCAGAAAATGATTCAAATATTGAGACACAGATGGATACAATATCGCCTGTTTGTCAGATATGCAATGAATTGCCCATCGTCATTCCCAAAATGACGGAAAGATAACGGGTATTGGGCGGAGATACCAATTTCAATGGCAGAGAATTTAGGACAGAATATAACTTGGTGTAAAGTCATGACTAAGTTCAACAATAAGCCAAGGGCGTGCTAGGGCCTCCGAGGGTAGGCAGACCAAAGTTAGGGCACTTTAGGATCGGAGAAAACTTGAGTTATGTGGCACATGGTAGAAGCGATTTGACGTATATGCCATGCCATACCATACATTGACACTTGGTTAAGGAATTATGATTAAGTCACAAAGATCCGAACATGAACATAGTTAGCTGCAATCAAGAACTAAACGACCTGTGATAAAGAAAAACAAAGGGTACCCGCCAAGTTTCATTCGATTCTGTTCCCTAATGAGAGTAGGGGTAGGGAGTAAGAATTGAATGTAGACTGACAACTCAAAGAACGAGACGACGATCAAAATACACTTTAAGCAAGGCCAATTAACTTACTGGTGACAGTTTAAATGTCATTCGTTGTGACGGTTTGCGTATTGGCCCTGAGTATGCTAACCGGCAATAATGGTTCCCGTCGTCCGTGTTGCAATTTTCCTAAATTCATTTAGATATATAAATAAAACTAAGACAAATTAGTTGATTCTGAATATTATGGAAATATTAATCCGTCTGTAAAATCTATTCTGGAAATCATCCGTGGAAATCATGGTCTGATTGAGCTTGTATGGGGCCCTTATATCATCAATGAAAAACGGACATTGTAGTATCTCTGGAGTTAGTTGGAACAAGGGAAGGGCAGCAGAAAAAGGGGGCACAATATTTGATTGCACATTTTCGGAAGAGAGGGCACATAGCCACCCCCGCTCCCTCCCATATACCTTGTTAGGAAATCTCATCGGATTCGAGCGTTATCAACCCTTTCGAGTTTCTTTTGTTTTTGCATTTATGAGGGCAGGGTAGGGTAGGCGGTTGACTACCTGGCCAGCATGCCTCTGCAATTAGATTTTTTGCTTAGGTAACACAGAGTGAAGAACAACTTCTGTGCTAGATGTTTTATAAATAAGTTGGATGTGCAAGTAATTAATAAGTGTCATCTATTTAGGAACACCAGCCCCAATGCTGATTTATTAAATACAACTAGATTAATGTCAAGTCGTCATTTGAACTGTCTTGGTTTGTTCAAAAAATAGGCATTGCGAGTTCTACTGTTTACTGTTGTAACAGCGGTCACCGTGTTGCATATACGACCTTTCGGTTGAATCATATCATAGAAGTATCATATTTCATAGTTTGTCGACATTAAGGTGTGCTTGTTCTATTGTTCCATTTAGCCTATGCATTTTCTTGTTTGACTTGACTAAACAAAACATTTTGTAGGAATGTAGGCTTTTATAGACTGAACAAAAAGTTGATAGATATTGATATGTGTGGAACATGCTCGAGGCGATTTGTAACAAATCTCAGACACGATATATACTTGATACTAGTTGAGCATCAGAACAACATGATTATTTCATTGGAAATGGGGCGCAAATACCCAAAAGAGTCGGACAAACTCTCAACCAACTGCGTATCCTTCATTGAGCCTCTTCAATGTCTGTCTACCTGTGGAATAACATGTACATTATTTGTATCTGTTAAATTTGTGCGGTTTATATATTAGATTAATATTATTATTTACACATGGGCGGGGAGTGATAACGTCTTACCCCAAACAAATTGCAAAAGAAACCAGAAAGTTTCGGAGAGCGACATCTCGTATCACATGTCACTGATGACACATATGCCCGAAACACATGTCACGCTAGACACCTTTTATTTAAATTAGACCGATTTTACACTGATTTTAAATGTTTTATCCATTAGTCAATTTAAAGAAATTTCTATTTTCGAAAAATTGACGATACAATTAATGATCGATGACCGAAAACTGACACACAATCCGGAATGGCTCCAGACCAAAAAATCATGGAATTTCAGGCATTTATTTTGCCGGCTAGAAGGCAAAAAGGTTGTATCTCTCAAATTACTATTTAAATTTTCATTTTTCACTTTACCCGTCTCCACAAAAAATCTGATTTTTAAAAGCGTATGGAAGTTAAATATATTTAATAGCGCTTTTATCTGTTTTATCTTTTATTTCACTTTTTGATGAATTAGACTACTGTATATTCTTATAACAATAATGTGCGCTTTTTGTATAATAATAATAATAATAGTTTGTTCAGCTATACTTTTCGTTTTAAAAATGAATGTTCTATTTCTTTTCGCGGAATTCTATAATATATCTATCTATATCCCTGTCGGGGACAGCCAACTTCTACACAACAGTATGATAGCACATAAAATAGATAGTGAGTAGGTACAAATACTTGGGACCCAAGATGGCGCCTTTGTGCACTTGACGTCATATTTTCATGACGTCATATGAAATTTTTTGGCTTTACAGTTGTCGCAACTTTACCTATATACGGCTTTGCAAAAAACGACCGTCAACTATCGCGAAAGAAAGAATTCCAAGAAAAATGTTAAATATTTTGGGCTACAATATCGATAAACACCTCCTGTTTAGAATTTATCGGACTGTTATTGTCCATTTGATACCGCTTAAATTTTTCATTAGAGGCGCACGATCGCTACGCGATTTATCTCCTAAATGATGCAAATGCAATACCAAAATAAAAAAAATAAAAAAACAAAGCAAGACATATTTTACGTCTTTAGTATGAGCATTCATCTTGATCTATTAGATTTGTAAACATTAATATTTGCTTTTTAAAAGACCCTTTGACACGTCAAAATTGAAGTTTTGGGCAAAATTATGTCACTTCCGGTGCCGACAGAAACTTTTACCTATATACGGCTTTGCAAAAAACGACCGTCAACTATCGCGAAAGAAAGAATTCCAAGAAAAATGTTAAATATTTTGGGCTACAATATCGATAAACACCTCCTGTTTAGAATTTATCGGACTGTTATTGTCCATTTGATACCGCTTAAATTTTTCATTAGAGGCGCACGATCGCTACGCGATTTATCTCCTAAATGATGCAAATGCAATACCAAAATAAAAAAAATAAAAAAACAAAGCAAGACATATTTTACGTCTTTAGTATGAGCATTCATCTTGATCTATTAGATTTGTAAACATTAATATTTGCTTTTTAAAAGACCCTTTGACACGTCAAAATTGAAGTTTTGGGCAAAATTATGTCACTTCCGGTGCCGACAGAAACTTTTATATGTAGAAGTAAGTTGAGAATATGCACCAGGTGGGCTTTTCTTTTATACAAATCAGGCAATATATAATTTACCCAGAACCCATGCGAAAAATCTTCAAAAGTGATCCTGACAAAATTGGTTATTTCTCGGCAAGGGAAGATGTTAGAAACAATTTTGTGATATCAATATGATCGTATTGATTGATACTATTTGTCCATAGCAATCAAACATCATAATTTTACACCAATAATGAATATCGCTTACTTCAAACATTTACTTGTTTTAGAGGCTAAAAATACACTTTCGGTGATAATGAAAATACTAAATTACTTGTATGAAATCGTAAATGGCATTAAGTATCACACAGTGAAATTTTTATGAAAATCGAATAATAATTGACACTTTTATGGACCAAAAACCTTTAAAACTGACCTGCGGAATATCGCCTATTTATCCGCAACTGAACAAGTTATTAACCATTTTGTGATATCTATATGATCGTATGGGTTCATTCTATTAGTTGATTGGAATTAAATATCACAATTTTGAAAACATTACAAATCAGACTCATTTGAATAAAATACCTGTTTTGAAGGCTATAAATACATTTTTTGCCCAAATGGCGCCATTTCGGGTGACATAGAAAATGTTAAATTGGTTTGAACTAGTCAAAATTGACATTACGCACCAAATGGTGTTATTTTTATGAAAATCCAATAATAATTGGCTCTTTTACAGGCAAAATAGAGTAAAAAGTGACTCATGCAAAATTGACCATTTCTCGGCAAATACTCATATTACAAACTAATTTTGACATAGATTCTCTTCGTATGGATTAATGCTACAAGTTTATGAAAGTTGTGAAGAAATATTTTGAAATATAAAAAGCCTGAATGGGTTGTAAATAGCTCATTTTTACACCTTTTTTCACATTTAAATCGAAATGGCGCAAATACAAAACCAAAATTTAAAAAAGCGAGTCCGAGATTTTGTGCGCCTTTTGTAAGGGCATTTATCTTGATCTATCAGACTTGCAAAAAATAACATTTGCTAGTGAAAAGACGTTCCGACTCGACAAAATTGGAGTTTTAAGCAAAATTGCATCACATCCGGTGAGAATTTGCACCATGGAGCATATGAACTTTGTTTTATAAAAATCGGACAATAAATAATTAACCTAGAACCGATAAACTGAATTAGCCAATAGCGGCCAAGAAAAGTTATCGAGACAAAAAATGTTTACATTTTTGATCAAATCAGACGACCCCTTAACCCTAGGTAAAATGCCATAAAAAATTATTCATTATTAAAAAGGTTTTTTCAAAATTTGGCGCCTAATATCTCCGAAGATTCGTCGAAAATCAAAAATCTAAACTACCGTAGCTATGTGCCTTGTCTCAGGCTATGTCAAAATGTATCCAATGTTAAAATCCGATGATTATTGTTAATATTACTGCAATATTTCAAAAAACGACAACTTTGGCGTTTCGGCCATTTCGCATAGTCGCAGAACGTTCGAAATAGCTTTAATCTCCAAGTCACACCCACTTTCCCAGTAAAACCGAAGACATCGAATTGATCCGACAAGTAGTTTCTGAGATATGCTCAAGTGGAAAAAAATAATAATAATAAGAACTAGAACTGCGATGCAGTAATGACGGGTTTCACAGGTGCCACATCACCCTTGAACTTATGTCACTTCCGGTGCCAGTTACCCAGCAATATTAATTTCATTTATACATTTGTTACCATGTGTTGCATATGTCAAAAAAGTGATCCTTACAAAATTTGTTACTAACTTACCGCTAAGTTAGCTGACTTTTTAATGGGAAATTACTCGACAAGGGAAGATGCTAGAAGCAATTTTTGGACATCTATATGATCGTATTGATCCAATCTATATGTCCATTGGAATCAAATATCATAATGTTAAACGAATGATAAATATAACTCACTTCAAAACAATTTGAAGGCTAATAATACAGTTTTTGCCAAAATTACATTACTTCCGGTGATAATAAAAATGTTACATTATTTTTTATGAAATTATAAATGGCATAAGGCCTCACATGGTGACAATTTTATGATAACCGAATAATTATTGACACTTTTATAGACCAAAACCTTGAAAAGTGACTTGTAGAATATCGTCGTATGGGTTTTTGCTCAAATGTCGTCATTTTCAGTGACAGTGAAAATGTTTAATTGGATTGACCTAGTCAAAGGTGGCATGAGGCATCACATGGTAACAAAAATTGAAAATCGAACGATAATTGACTCTTTTACATGCAAAATAACGTGAAAAGTGACGCATGCAAAATCGCCTATTTCTTTGCAACTGCGCATATTGCAATCTAGTTTTGACATACATTGTCCTCGTATGCATTAATGCTAGAAAATTATGAAAGTTGCGTAGAAATAATTTGAAATATGAAGACGATGAATGGGTTGTAAATAGCTGATTTGTACTCCTTTTTTCAACCTTAAATCCAAATGGCGCAAATACAAAACTGATATAAAAAAAACCCCAAAAACTAAGCCCGACATATTTTGCGCGTGTAGTAGGAGCATTCATCTTCATTGATAAGATTTGTAGAAATTAAGATTTTTCCTTAGGAAATGAAATGAAATGAATTGGGGTTTAACGTCTAACTGTTCTGCTCCTATACTGGGCTAATGAAGACGGGCATACGCCACAAAGTGTGCTATGAGGGAAATTTTCCACGGGCAGCGGCACTATCGCCTACTCTTATATCGAATTCCAACTGCGAAGGGATCTTTTACGTGCATTCCAATGTATACACGGGACCTCGGTTTTTCGTCTCATCTGAAGGACTAGACAGCTGTCCTTGTCAGGCCCCCCGTTCTGCACGACTGACAAGGGGAAACCACGTCGGAAAATCCGGATGAACTTTCTCGGCCAATGCAGGGATCGAACACCCGACCTCCAGGCTAGCGAGCCAGTATCTTAACCACCTAGCAACCGTGGCTCCCTTTTTCCTTAGGAAAAGACCTCCCGACCCGTCAAAATTTAAATTTTAGGCAAAATTACGTCACTTCCGGTGACGACAGAAAACTTTGAAGGTAGAAACAAGTTGAGAATTTGCACCAAGGAGTATATTAGCTTTTGTTTTATACAAATCAGACAATAAATAATTAATTTATTTGCAAGAGAAGATGCTAGACGCTCTTTTTTGACATATTTATGATCGTATTGATCCAATCTATAATTCCATTGAAATGAAATATCATAATGGTAAACGAATAATAAATATAGCTCACTTAAAAAACATATTTGTTTTGAAGGCTAAAAATACAGTCTTTGCTAAAATGACATTACTTCCGGTGAGAATGAAAATGTTAAATTAGTTTTATGAAATCAGATACGGCATGGTGAAAATTTTATGAAAACCGAATAATATTTGACACTGTTATAGACCTAAAACCTTTAAAAGTGACTAGTAGAAAATCGTCTATTTCTCTGAAACATTACAAGCTAGAACCCATTTTGTGGTATCTATATGGTCGTATGGGTTCATTCTATTTGTTGATTGAAATTAAATATCATACTTTTAAACAAATAACCTATACGACTTATTTGAAAAAAATATCGGTTTTGAAGGCTAAAATTCAGTTTTTGCCCAAATGACGCCACTTCCGGTGACAGTAAAGGTGTTAAAATGGTTTAATCTAGTCAAACGTGGCATTCGGCATCAAATGGTGAAAGAAAATTAAAAATTGAATAATAATTGATTCTTGTACAGGTAAAATAGCACGAAATGTGACTCATGCAAAATTGCCTTTTTTTCGACAACTGCTGATATTACAAACTAATTTTGACATACATTCTCTTTGTATGGGTTATTGCTACGAGGTTATGAAAGTTACGATGAAATATTTTGAAATATGAAGACGGTGGATGGGTTGTAAATAGCTTAATTTTACACCTTTTTTCACCTTTTAATCGAAATAGCCCGAAAACAAAATCGAAATTAAAAAAACTGAGTCTGATGATTTGTGCGCCTTTGCATGGCGTATACTTTTGGTAATATCAAATTTTGAAAAAATAATATTTGCTTTCAAAAAGTTGTACCGAACTGTCAAAATCTGTCAAAATTGTAGTTTTTGCTGATTTTACTTCACTTCCTGTTTCGACACGATTCTTTACCGGTAACAAAAAAATGACATTTTGGACCACGCAGCATATGAACTTTCTTTTGTACAAATCGAATAATAAATAATTAATCTAGGACTGAAAAACTGAATTAGCAAATGGCGCCCAAGGAAAAATATGCATATGTCACTTCCGGTACCAATGAAACCATTAAACATGTTTTCACATAAGCATTGCACACATCAAATAAAATGGACGCCGAATCAACCAAATCCAGCAATATCAATTCATTTTATACATTTGTTACATTTAAGTGTACAGTACTTCCGGTGATAATGAAAATGTTCAATTAGTTTTATGAAATCAGAAATGGCATAAGGCGTCACATGGTGAAAATTTTATGTAAATCAAATAATAATTGACACTTTTATAGACCAAAAACCTTGAAAAGTGACTTGTAGAAAACCGTCTATTTCTCTACAACCGTACAAGTTAGAAACCATTTTCTGGTATCTGTATGATCGTATGGGTTCAATCTATTTGTTGATTGGAATCAAATATCATAAACATTACAAATCAGACTCATTTGAATAAAATATCTGTTTTGAAGGCTAAAAATACAGTTTTTGGCAAAATGACGTTACTTTCGGTGATAATGAAAATCTTAAATTACTTGTATGAAATTGTAAATGGCATTAGGTATCACACAGTGAAAATTTTATGAAAATCGAATAATAATTGACACATTTATGGATCCAAAACATTGAAAAATGACCTATTTCTCCGCAACTGAACAAGTTAGAAACCATTTTATGATATCTATATGATCCCATGGGTTCATTCTATTAGTTGATTGGAATCAAATATCCAAATTTTAAACAAATAACAAATACGACTCATCTGAATAAATTATTTGTTTCGAAAGCTATAAATATATTTTTTTGCCCAAATTACGTCATTTCCGATGATATTGAAAATGTTAAATTGGTTTGACCTAGTCACAATTGACATTACGCATCAAATGGTATGATGACTTTTATGATAATCCAATAATAATTGACTCTTTTACAGGCAAAATAGCGAAAAAATTGACACTTGCAAAATTGACCATTTCTCGGCAACTGCTCATATTACAAACTAATTTTGAGATAGATTCTCTTCGTATGAATTAATGCTAAAAGTTTATGAAAGTCACAAAGAAATATTTTAAAATATGAAACGTCTGAATGGGTTGTAAATAGTTCAATTTTACACCGTTTTTCACCTTTAAATCGAAATGGCGCAAAAATGAAATCGAAATTAAAAAAACTGCTTCCGACTTTTTTTGCGCCTTTACATGGCGCAACTTCTTACTTTTTACTTATTTTAAAAAAATAATATTTAATTTCGAAAAGACGTTCCTAACCGCCAAAATTACGTCATTTTTGCTGCTGACAGAAAGCTTTATCGGTAATTAAAAAGTTGAGACTTTGCACCATTGAGCATATGAACTTTGTTGTTATACAAATCGAGCAATAAATAATTAACCTAGAACCCATTAGCCAATAGCGGCCAAGGTGAATTATCGATACAAAATTTTTTCATATTTTTGCTGAAATCACATGACCCTTTAATTATGGGTAAAGCGCCATAAAAAAATATTCATAAATAAAAAAGTTTTTTGTCAAAATTTAAATTTTCAAAATTTGGCGCCTAATATCTTCGAAGATTAATCGAAAATCAAAAATCTAAACAATCGTAGCTATTTGCCATGTCTCAGGCTATGTCAAAATGTATCAAATGTTAAAATCCGACAATTATTGTTAATTTTACGGCAATATTTAAAAAAAACGACAACTTCTGAGATATGCTCAAGTGGAAAAAAAATAAGAAGAAGAACTAGAACTGCGAAGCAGTAATGACGGGTTTCACCGGTGCCACGTTACCCTAAACATATGTCACTTCCGGTACCATTGAAACCATTAAACAGGTTTCCACATAAGCATTGCACACATCAAATAAATTTGACGCCGAATCAACCAAATCCAGCAATATCAATTCATTTTATACATTTTTTATTTGTAAGTGTACAGTACCTCCGGTGATAATGAAAATGTTCAATTAGTTTTATGAAATCAGAAATGGCATAAGGCATCACATAGACCAAAAACCTTGAAAAGAGACTGGTAGAAAATCGTCTATTTCTCTGCAACCGTACAAGTTAGTAACCATTTTTGGGTATCTGTATGATCGTATGGGTTGAATCTATTTGTTGATTGGAATCAAATATCATAATTTTAAAAACATTACAAATTAGACTCATTTGAATAAAATATCTGTTTTGAAGGCTAAAAATACAGTTTTTGCCAAATGACATTACTTCCGGCAACAGTAAAAGTGTTAAATTACTTGTATGAAATCGTAAATGGCATTAGGTATCACACGGGGAAATTTTTTTATGAAAATCGAATAATAATTGACACTTTTATTGACCAAAAACCTTGACAAGTTACCTGTTGAAAATCGTCTATTTTTCCGCAATTGAACAAGTTAGAAACCATTTTCTGATACCTATATGATCATATGAGTTTATTCTATTGGTTGATTGGAATCAAATATCAAAATTTTAAACAAATAACAAATACGACTCATTTGAATAAAATACTGGTTTTGAAGGCTATAAATACAATTTTTGCCCAAATTACGTCATTTCCGGTGACATTGGAAATGTTAAATTGATTTGACCTTGTTAAAACTGACATTACGCATCAAATGGTGTCACTTTTTTGAAAATCGAATAATAATTGACTCTTTTACAGGAAAACTAGCGTAAAGGATCAGTCATGCAAAATTGCCCATTTCTCGGCAACTGCTCATATTACAAACTAATTTTCACATAAATTCTCTTCGTATGGATTATTGCTACTAGTTTATGAATGTTTCGAAAAAATTTATTTAAATATGAAAAGTCTGTCAATAGCTCATTTTTTCACCTTTTTTCGCCTTTAAATCAAAATGATCCGAAAACGAAATAAAAATTTAAAAAACTGAGCGCGATGATTTCTGCGCCTTAACAGGACACACCCTTTCAGTCATACCAGATTTGAAAAAAATAATATTTGCTTTCAAAAAGTGGTAACGAACTGTCAAAAATGCAGTTTTTGCTAAATTTACGTCACTTCCGTTATCGAAAGGAAAATGTACCGGTAACAAAAAAAATGACATTTTGGATTACGGAGCATATGAACTTTGTTTTATAAAAATCGAACAATAAGTAATTAATCCAGGACTGAAAAACTGAATTAGCCAATGGGGGCCAAGGAATAATACGGTGACAAAAAATGTTGCCATTTTTGGTCAAATCAGATGACTCTTTAACCCTAGGTAAAATACCACATAAAAATATTCATTAATAACAAATTTGTTCGTAAAAATTTAAATTTTCAAAATTTGGCGCCTAATATCTCCGAAGATTCGTCGAAAATAAAAAATGTAAAGAACTGTAGCTATGTGCCTTGTCTCCGGCTATGTCAAAATGTATCAAATATTACAATCCGACAATTATTGATAACATTACGGCAAAATTTCGAAAAACGACAACTTCGGTGATTTCGGACATTTCGCATTGTCGCAGAACGTTAGAAATAGCTTTAAAATTTAAGTCAAACCCACTTTGCCAGTAAAACCGAATACATCGAATTGATCCGACAAGTAGTTTCTGAGATATGCTCAAGTGGAAAAATAATAATAATAATAATAACTAGAACTGCGATGCAGTAATGACGGGTTTCACTGGTGCCACGTTACCCTTGAACTTATGTCACTTCCGGTGCCAGTTACCCAGCAATATCAATTTCATTTATACATTTGTTACCATGTGTTACATATGGCAAAAAAGTGATCCTGACAAAATTTGTTACCGCTAAGTTAGCTGACTTTTTAATGGGAAATTTCTCGACAAGGGAAGATGCTAAAAGGAATTTTTAGACATCTATATGATCGCATTGATCCAATCTATATGTCCATTGGAATCAAATATCATAATGTTAAACGAATGATAAATATAACTCACTTCAAAACAATTCTTTTGGAGGCTAATAATACAGTTTTTGCCAAAATTACATTACTTCCGGTGATAATAAAATTGTTAAATTAATTCTGTGAAATTATAAATGGCATAAGACACTTTTATAGACCAAAACCTTGAAAAATGACTTGTAGAATATCGTCTATTTCTCTGCAACCAAACAAGTTAGAAACCATTTTGTGATATCTGTATGGTCGTATGGGTTCATTCTATTACTAATCATACTCATTTAAATAAAATATCTGTTTTGGGGGCTAAAAGTACTGTTTTCCACCAAATGACGTCATTTTCAGTGACAGTGAAAATGTTAAATTGGATTGGCCTAGTCAAAGGTGACATGAGACATCATATGGTAACAAAAATTGAAAATCGAACAATAATTGACTCTTTTACATTCAAAATAATGTGAAAAGTGACGCATGCAAAATTGCCTATTTCTCGGCAACTGCGCATATTACAATCTAGTTTTGACATTCATTGTTCTCGTATGGATTAATGCTACAAAATTATGAAAGTTGCGTAGAAATAATTTAAAATATGAAGACGATGAATGGGTTGTAAATAGCTGATTTTTACTCCTTTTTTTCACCCGTAAATCAAAATGGCACAAATACAAAACCGATATAAAAAACAAACAAAACTAAGCCCGACATATTTTGCGCCTGTAGTAGGAGGATTCATCTTCATTGATAAGATTTGTAGAAATTAAGATTTTTCCTTAGGAAAAAGACCTCCCGACCCGTCAAAATTTAAATTTTAGGCAAAATTACGTCACTTCCGGTACCGACAGAAAACATTATAGGTAGAAACAAGTTGAGAATTTGCACCAAGGGGTATATGAGCTTTTCTTTAATACAAATCAGGCAATAAATAATTAATTTAGAACCCATAAACTGTAATAAAAATGCGAAAAGTCGTAAAAAGTGATCCTGACGAAATTGGTTATTTCTTTGCAAGAGAGGATGCTAGAAGCTATTTTTTGACATATTTATGATCGTATTGATCCAATCTATATTTCCATTGGAATAAAATATCATAATGTTAAACGAATACAGAATATAACTCACTTCAAAAAAATATTTGTTTTGAAGGCTAAAAATACAGTTTTGCTAAAATTGCATTACTTCCGGTGAGAATGAAAATGTTAAATTAGTTTTACGAAATCAGAAATGGCATAAGGCATCACATGGTGAACATTTTATGAGAATCGAATAATAATTGACACTGTTATAGACCAAAAACCTTGAAAAATGACTAGTAGAAAATCGTCTATTTCTCTGCAACCTTACAAGTTAGAACCCATTTTGTGGTATCTGTATGGTCGTATGGATTCATTCTATTTGTTGATTGAAATTAAATATCATACTTTTCCAAAAATAACATATACGACTCACTTGAAAAAAAAATATCGGCTTTGAAGGCTAAAATTCAGTTTTTGCCCAGATGACGTCACTTCCAGTGACAGTAAAGGTGTCAAAATGGCTTAATCTAGTAAAACGTGGCATTAGGCATCAAATGGTGAAGGAAAATTTTGAAAAATGAATAATAATTGATTCTTGTACAGGCAAAATAACACGAAATGTGACTCATGCAAAATTGCCTATTTCTCGGCAACTGCTGATATTACAAACTAACTTTGACATACATTCTCTTTTTATGGGTTATTGCTACGAGGTTATGAAAGTTACGATGAAATATTTTAAAATATGAAGACGGTGGATGGGTTGTAAATAGCGTATTTTACAACTTTTTTCGCCTTTTAATCTAAATGGCCCGAAAACGAAATCGAAATTAAAATAATGCGCGCCACGCATGCGCAGTGAGACAAAAGAGACGGAAGTAGACTAGATTAACCACACACAATACAGGACATTATAGCGAACGATAAACAAATAGAAGGATTACCATAAAACAAATACAATGGACAATGATGACATTAAAATTAGATATAAAAATAAACAACTGACGAAGCCGTAGGCAAGGTGAGACACAAAAAGACAAAGAGATAATTTTAGAAACCAAAAGAAACCCGTAATTAAATTTAAAGCCAAATATACATGAAAACGTAATACTATTACTAGTTACAGAAATTTCGGATCATCACATTACCCACGCCTCCGTCCAATGCGTCCCGCATTGACCTATTGGTAAAAAAAAAAACGAAGTATACAAAACATGATTAAATAATTAAAATAATGCAATACACAGTTTACACCGGAAAACGGTTTGGTTCAGCTGCGTCGTACGGTCCCATTGCTTCCTGTCTGATGCTGTGTGCTCGCTGTAAGTAACCCTCGACGTCATAGGGCCAGTCCTCCCGGATCTCGACAGTACGAGTTACTCCACCTCCCTCTTCCCTCACCTCATATCGGCTGATTCTGGTAAAACTCCCCATCACCACCTGCGTCTCCTTATCAGTTGTCTGGGGCGTAACCTGTACCCCTCTCTCCGTCTCTTCAGCGCATTCCTCACTTTTCACAGCAGCAGACTCCGCCTCTATCTCTTCAACAACTCTTCCCCCTCACTCATATCACTATACTCAAAAGCCCTAGGTTGCTGAATACCACATTCCAATAAAAAATCCAACTTTGGCTCCTCTCCTAGATCGTCATGCGTAACTGGTTGAACCATGCGGATGGGTAATGACGTCAAAACGACCATGGGGCTCATCTTCTTTTCCTCCCTGTCTTCTTCAACTTCTCTCAAACTGCCCTTCTCATTCGTCTTCTTGCCTTCTTCAAAAGTCACCGTCTCATTCTTCACCTTCTCTTCTTCCAAGTCTCTCGAAGTTACTGTCTCATTCTTTTTCTTCTCGCTTCTTCTCTCTTCCTTTGTCTCCTTGTTCTGCTTCCTCTTTTCTCCCCTTCTCATCTCTTCTATCTCCAAAACTAAAAGTCGATGACGCGAACCAGCACAATGTCGATTGAATTTGGATTTGGTCATAAATGTGGCGCCAGCACAGATATCACAAGAAAGTGACCTTGAAGAGGAAGCCATCTTGCTCCCTGCAAAAGAAGAGGCACACATTATGTAAGCGCCAAAGTGTTTCGGAAGACGCACTGTCTTACCCCGTTGGCTAACTCTTGGAGAAAACCCCTGGATGTCCAAGTCCAGGTCACTATGGTCACTGTCCTCGTCATCACCGTCAACGTCAACAGTAGCACTATGAAGTGGACCTTCATCAACCTCACTGCCATCTCGCTGACAATATCGTCGAAGTCGGTCAACATGCACAATTTGCTTACGATTTGATTTGCTGTCCACAATCTCGACCGTAATGTCTGAAATGTTCCGAACCACATTAAAGGGACCGGTCCAATGTTTTGAGAATTTATTAGGTATCCCTTTAGTGATCGTCGGTGTAAACAGCCACACTTTGTCACCTGGCACAAGATGGTCCTGACCATGTTTATGGTCATAGTAGTTCTTCTGTCGGGCATGTTCTACCCCAAGATGGCGTCTTACGAAAGAATGACAATCCACCAATAGATTGGACACTTCACGATTCCAAAAATTCAGAAGACATTCACCCTGCGGGGGACTACCAAACTGCAAATCCAAAGGCGTATTGAAATCCCGGCCGAACATAGCATAATTCGGGGTCACATGGGAACTCTCATGTACACTCGATCGATATGCATACATCACATAAGGAAGCATCTGGTCCCACTCGTCTCCACTTTGTTGAACAAAGGCGGACAGCATACTTTTAACAGTCCGATTATTTCGTTCCACCTGGCCGTTGGACTGGGGCCGATATGGCGTCGTCCTGGTCTTATGGACACCTAACAGACTACACATCTCCTGGAACACCAAACTCTCAAATTGCTTGCCCTGATCACTGTGAATCTGTCTCGGTATGCCGAATGTTAAAAAGAACCTTTCCACAAGCACTTTAGCAACCGTGATCGCCTCTATATTTTTGATGGGGAAAGCATCGGCAAACTTTGTAAAATAGTCACACACTACCAAGATGTACCGATGTCCATCAGAGGTTGGGGGATCTATTCTACCAACAATGTCCACAGCCACCCGTTCAAAGGGTGCTCCCGCCATGTAAGAGGAAAGTGGGGCTTTCTTCTTTTTAAGTTTCAGGGCAGCACACTTAGAACAAGTGTTTATGTATTCCTGTACGTCAGCCTTTAAACCGGGCCAGTAATAGCCTTGCTTTATTTTCTCCACTGTCTTATGAATCCCAAGGTGGGCACCAGTCGGAAGGTCGTTGGACATACGGAGTACCTCTCCTCTGTGAGTCACAGGTACAACGGCTCGTTTCACGACACGACTGCCATCAACACTCTTCACATATAATACATTATTTTCGGACACAAGAGAATTCCATTTGGTCATCAATTTCTTAAGTACAGGACTTTGAGGAGAAATTATATTCCACTTTGGTTTTTCCTTTGATTCTACCCATTGAATAACGAGGGGGATATCCGGGTCCTTGTGCTGCATTTCACTTAATTCAGTAGTATCCACACCAATCAAACTAATCACTTTCTCACTTTCACTAACACAAGGTGCACGGGATAATGAATCAGCATTATTATGCACTCTCCCAGGACGATGTTCGATGTCAAAATCATAAGCTGAAAGCTGTTCTATCCATCTTGCGACTTGACCCGTACGAATTAAAAATTTATTTCCGTAGAGGTAAGCCTTAAAATAGTTCACGAAATACACTACCGCTAAAAGTTCCTTCCTGGTCACACTATAATTTCGTTCTGCTTTTGTCAAAGCACGACTACCGTAAGCCACCACACGTTCTTTACCATCATGAAGCTGTGACACGACAGCACCTATCCCGTACCCACTCACGTCCGTGTCGATCAAGAACCGCTTTGAGGGATCTGGGAAAGCTAGGATGGGCGTTTCCGTTAGCTTCCGCTTCAGGGCACCAAAAGAAGTTTCACATTCACCTGTCCACAGGAACTCCCTTCCTTTCTCTGTCAATCTGTTCAGGGGTTTAGCTAATTCGGAAAACCCTTCGATGAACCGGCGATAATAGCTGCACAACCCCATAAAACTTCTAACCTGTGTCAGATTAGTCGGGGTCTTACAATTCCTCACACAGTTTATTTTCTCAGGATCTGTAGATAATCCTTGCGACGAAACAACATGACCAAGATAATGCACTTCCTCCTTGAACAGGTTGCATTTAGATGCCTTCAGTCTAAGCCCTACGCATCTCAACCTGTCCATGTGCTGAGAAAAACTATGCGAAAAGATGATAATGTCGTCCAAATAGACTAGACAAATATCCCATTGCAGGCCATGTAACACAGTCTCCATAAGTCTTTCAAACGTGCCTGGAGCATTGCACAGGCCAAATGGCATAACCTTGAGCTGGTATAACCCTTTCGAGGTAGTAAAGGCGGTTTTTGCCCTGTCCGTAGGGTCGAACTCCACCTGCCAGTAGCCGGATGCCAAGTCCATAGTTGAGAACCACTTCACACCTGCCAATGTATCCAATGTTTCGTCAATACGGGGAAGTGGGTATGCGTCTTTAACTGTGATGTCGTTCAACTTCCGATAATCTATACAAAAGCGCAAAGTCCCGTCCCGCTTTTTGACTAAAACAACTGGACTGGACCATGGCCCGGATGACGGTTCAATCACTTTTTTCTCTAACATTTCATTCACCATGCGGTCTATCTCATGCTTCTGATGCAAAGCCACGCGCCTAGGCCTTTGTTTAATAGGT
This sequence comes from Patella vulgata, assembly GCF_932274485.2. Taxonomy (NCBI): domain Eukaryota; kingdom Metazoa; phylum Mollusca; class Gastropoda; family Patellidae; genus Patella; species Patella vulgata. Next base: position 48,822,332 of record NC_065879.2, read on the forward strand.
GCACTATCTCGAACCTCGATTTGGTGTTTGACCAAATTGGTTTTACCCAGTTCCATTGAAGTTGACACAAATAAGTCTTTATTTTTAGACAACAGATCCAAGACTTGTCGAGACTGCAGGTCATTTAATCCAACGCAGGCCCTTTCCCACACATCCAACACGTGAGGGGGTAAGCCATGTCCACGTTCACCAGCATTAATGCACGACACCGTTGCCTCGGGAATATATTCTACGATATCTACCGGTTCAACCTCACCGAGACTGGTGTTCTTGTATAAGAAAACATCATGTTCATTTGTGTTCATGAGTCGAACAGGTATCCATGGTTTCCGTAATGATGGATGACATACTACTTTCGCAGGAATCACAGAATACTTTTCCAATAGATTTGTCCTGGGTTCTAGTACTACATCCACATTGTCATAAACCCATACACACTCTTTGGGTATAGCACCTTTCACCACTATTTCTTGTCTAGCGGGGATACGCACGTTTTCAGCTAACGCAACATGACAAACTCCGGCATGGCTTTCCATAACCGCGTGATGGGATTTACCTTCAATTTGAATCGTCCTATTCCCTATGTCAATTATGCCTTTGTACATTTCAAGGAAATCTAAGCCCAGTATCAATTGGGATCCAACAGGAGCAACAACACATTCTTTCTTGTACGTGGTACCACGGACGTCAATGTTAAAGATGGCCTTCCCAAGTGTCTTCAGAGGGCCACCATTAGCACCATGAAATATTTGTGTTACACATTCGAGTTTGGGTCGCATCCCCTCAGGTATTTCTTCGTAACTCTCTTCAGACACAATACTAACACAGGCACCAGTATCAATTAATCCATTGACGGGCACGGTATTCACATAGCACGTTATATGTAATCCGGTTTCATTTGGCGGGCCAAATTTGCGGGGGTCTGAGCTTCTTAGAGTATCAGATTTCCCGGCTTTCTTAGTTTCGTTTTTTTGTTTTCGCAACATTCTCTGATTAGAAGTGCCCTGCTTCTTTGGTTTCACGCCTTTAGAATCGGTCTTATTCTCAACAGCCAAACTCTTTTCTAACTTAGAAGACACATCATTTAACACTTCCCACATTTTATCAAGTTCCCTCTTAAGGCCCTTGTCTTCAGTTTTGGACTCAACACCACGAAGATGTCCCTTATCAGAACCACTGATCACTCTATGTGCCTCTAGTTCTACCGCGATTTGCACAGCTTCATCTAAAGTTCTTGGTCGTGACACCATAACTTGCCAAGCCATGTCTCGGTCTTCCTTAAGTGCATCATAGAATGCGTCCTTGGCTATGATGTCCAGCATTTCCGAAGGACCGGAAGGATAGGCTAAAGATACAAGTCTTTTTATTGCCTGTCCTAGTTCCGGTAAACTTTCCTTGTGTTGTCGTTTACGCGCTCTTAACTGAGATCGATAAAGTTGTCCTTGATTCTGGGGAAGAAAACGGTTTTCAAGTGCAGTCATTAACTTCGGGTAATTCCTTCGATCGTCCTCCTTTAAGGAAGTTAACACAGTTTGGGCCGATCCTTGAAGACAGCTAGCTAAGTGAAGGGCCATCTCTTCCGCATTCCAGCCATTTATTTCTGCGCAAATTTCAAAATGTGCTTTATAATCCATGAGAGAAGTATTACCATTGAAATCACTTGAGGTCTTCGTCCTGAAAGAGCTATGACCAGTACGAGGCATGGGAGTAGAAGCACTTGTCGGTTTAAATTCACTTCCCTTATCACAATCACTCACTGTGGGTCCCGCCCACTTTGGGGTTTCACAATAACTTTGTGGGGTTGTCCGGGATAGACTATCTGTAATAACTGCCAACTGTTCCGTAATCAGTCCTTGAAAGTTTTTAAAATCCTTACGCGACACGAAATCTGAATGAATCACTGGTTCATACTCCACTACATGATTATCAAGTTTAGTCTCGCTTTCCACTTCGGCACTTTTAACAACAGGTGTACGTAAATTATCCATTTGATCATTAATCAGCCTCATACCACTTCGAAGCGATGAATTCGTATGTCGCACTTCATCTAAACACAGTTTAGTCTCCTATAGTGAAGAGTTGGTGCACCGCATTTCACTCTATAATGAATCCAAATGTTCAATAATCCCATGTCGGAATTCACTAAAACTTTTCATAAAATCCTTATCTAATACACTACTGGTCGCCCCACTACACTTTTTATCACTGATGGGTCCAGTGCCTGTTACTCCATCAAGTTTTATCAAATCATTTACAGCACTCACATTGTTATTGTCACCAAATTGCACCGCAATCCCACGGTCAGTCACACATTGCGATAGCACAGGTAGCGAATCGTCGAGACACGTCAAATCCATGTCAAGTAATCCGTAATTAGTCATGTCGTAATCCAGGGGAATACACCAAGAGTAATCCAATCGAAATAGAATAAGCACAAATTTGTATATTGAAACCAGAGAGAGAATTTGGTTATTGGAAAAAAAATGGTATCCCACCTCTGCCACCAGAAAACCCTGTGGCGTCCGATTCGGCCACTCTACCGCCTAACTCTCAATACAATGGAAAGGGCGGGTGTGCTCAGCGCTGGACGGAAATCCAAGGGATGAGGTTCTTCGGTCTACCCTCAGACCACAGCTACTCTTCGGAGAAAACGGGGGCAAGTGTCAGCTCAAAAGTGACTATACTCATCTACTGCCAGACCCGAGACCCTGAATTTATGTCAATGTCTTGACGTTTAAAGATCCCAAATTCTCTCTTTCTGATCTCAATAACACAAAAGAAAACACAAGATTATCCAGGTGATACTTTATATATTAAAATATAAAGGCATCGAGTAATAACATGAAAAATAATCTCAACAATAAAGCAATCGGTATCCCGGTAATCCTTTCAGTTTCAACACATAAACATATACGGGAAAAAATAACCCAAAAACATGAATATCATATAAATATTAAAAATAATCCACTGGTAAAACACTGGGACGGAATATATTATATAAAATAAGGCACTTCACTATCCAATAGAGGCCTAAAGTCGACACAAATCCGACCAATAAAAGGCTTACTCAGAGTTAACTCACGAGTGGGAGTCGATTATGCAACAACGGGAAGGGGCAACCCCAAATCCACTAATGCGATCAACCTACAGCCGACGTCTACGCGTTGTACGAAAGGCCAAGAAAATGGCTTGACCCACGAGACACGTTCGCGGCCACCCGCTGTATTCCACTAGAACACATTGGTTAACACTGAGACACTAGGGCGTACAAGTATCGACCAACGTATGAGCAAAAGCCCAGATTATGGTCAAGGTAACTTGAAGCACACGGCCCAAGAAATGGTCAGGTATCCAGACACGAGAAGTAACACGCGACCTCTGACCTTGAAATCAAGCATCTGAATCCCAGACAGACTAGTTGTCCGTTCTTAAATAATGCGCGCCACGCATGCGCAGTGAGACAAAAGAGACGGAAGTAGACTAGATTAACCACACACAATACAGGACATTATAGCGAACGATAAACAAATAGAAGGATTACCGATAAAACAAATACAATGGACAATGATGACATTAAAATTAAATATAAAAATAAACAACTGACGAAGCCGTAGGCAAGGTGAGACACAAAAAGCCAAAGAGATAATTTTAGAAACCAAAAGAAACCCGTAATTAAATTTAAAGCCAAATATACATGAAAACGTAATACTATTACTAGTTACAGAAATTTCGGATCATCACATACGGTTCCATGCATACTACGGGCGTAGTAACTGAGGCTAAATTTTGGGGCGAAAATTGCATGGAATTCGTGGACATGAGAATATCAAATACACGTGATCATCGTGGAGTTCCGTTTGGTGAGTGGTTAAACTGTCAATGTAATTGTAAAATACCTTTTTTATAAAGAAGTTAAACGATGTTAGACATTATAACCTAATTTTAACACAAACGTTTATCTATCGTATAATTTATATTCAGATTTCATATCAAGTCAATTAAATGTTGTCTAATTGATTAAATGGGTAAAAAATAATTATAAACAACTGAGGAGTAAAGCCTTCGCACCATGATGAAGGTTGGGTTCGAATTTCGGGAACATCGAAATGAAAATGAAAATACCCGACAAAATGGTCGATCCTTTTTACGCAAATTGTGTAACAGTATGTAATACGGATGTTGTGAATTCTCTAGAGGTCAGAGATTTTGTCCGATTTTGGTGAAACTTAAAATTTATCTTTATATCCCAAAGATCCCAGTCCCTCTCGATATTCGCTCAATTAGAAAGAGAGTTATTGTGTCTCAAAAAGTGTGACCGACAGACAGACGGACGAACCCATTTTAATAGTAACCCTACGGACCATACTTATTCCTTATACCCTACGGATGTTCGGTATTAGTTTTGATGCATGCCCGACCCCAGGGGCAGAGCCACGCTCAATGTTTGTGCATGTGGCGCCAACAGGCTGCACTTAATGAATGGCCTTGAAACTTTAAATGCTTATTCCTTATACGCTAAGGATGATACCTATTGTTTTTGTGCATGCCAGCACAGAAAGCACCAAATGTCAAGCTAGGTGGAAAATGGAAAAGGCAAACTGTGAATTATATAAAAACTTGTGCAATTGCTGGGATTTTGAGTCAATGAGGCATGATAACATAGACACTTTTTTAAACAATCTCACTAAGGCAATAATCAGCTCAGCAGAGCAGGCTATCCCCCGAACAAAAGAAACAACCAGAAAATCCCCCAAACCTTGGTGGTCAGATAAGATACAAACATTAGTCAACATCCGGAAATCGGCTCTACTAAAATACAAACTTAGGCCGAATGGAAGAACTGACTAGATTTGACTACCTTGAAACAGAAATCCAACACGCTAAGGTAGAAAACTGGCAAAACTTCTGTAGCTCCCTTAACGATCGGACGAAAATAAAAACAGTATAGAACAAGATATCAGGCATCACTGGGAAAAAAGTAAGACAAAATATACCTTTACTAACTTATAAAACTGAAACGGCCTTAAATAACACGCACAAGACAAACTTGTTATGTCAGACTTATGCCGACGGCTGTAGCAACAGCCAGCACAAAGAAGCTTTCAGGGCAAATAAAAACAAATTCTTGAAAAACCAACGTAAAATAGTGCACGAAGACCCAGACAATGAGTCAGATCTCAATAGTCCCATTAATATAGATGAGCTGAAAAAAGCATTGCGGGCTAAAGCACTGACAGTGCAGAAAGGCTAGACTATGTGAAATACACAATGCTATCTTTAATCTCTCATGGCCAAAAGGAAAAGCACCACAAGAATGGAAGACTGTCCCAGTTATTCCCCTGCTTAAACAGAACAAAGACAAAAATGAAACAACGTCGTATCGTCCAGTCAGTCTCACATCTACTCTATGCAAAACATTAGAAACAATAATTACAAACAGACTTAAGTATCACTGTGAAAGCAATAATATCGTCACAAATCAGCAAAGTGGCTACCGTTCCGACAGGTCTACTGCAGACCATATCATTAGATTGCAACATGACATCTCCAAGGCATTTACAGCCAAACAATACCTTTGTGCACTTTTCGTCGACTTAACAAAGGCCTTTGACCTTGTATGGGTGGACGGTCTTTTAAACAAACTCCACAATGCAAAAATCAAAGGCCGAATGTACAAGTGGATAGAAGATTTTCTCAACGATAGGCATATCAGAATACGCGTAGGGAACTGCTTGAGCGAAAAATTCAAAAAGGAAAACGGAACGCTGCAAGGATCCGTTATCAGCACAATACTTTTTAACATCATGATAAATGATCTTCCTAGTTACGGGGGGGGGGGGGGAAGGATAGAGAATCGAAATTATTCGCAGACGACAGCTGGTTCTGGAAAGCATTAAGTGATGTAGGTAAAATCAAACAATCACTTCAATACACCCTACAACAAATCTCCAAGTGGGCTAATGACTGGGGCTTCAAAATATTAGAGGGGGAAACGGTATCAATATTGCTTAATCCGACTAATAATAACAGGAAAATCGATTTAAATCTGATCGGTACAAAAGTTGAATTCAAATCAGAGGCCGAATTTTTTGGTATGACGTTCGACTCAAAACTAACTTGGGAGCCACATATCGATAGCATAGTAAGTCGCAGATCCAAAACGCTCAACATGATGAATTTTTTGGTATGACGTTCGACTCAAAACTAACTTGGGAGCCACATATCGATAGCATAGTAAGTCGCAGATCCAAAACGCTCAACATGATGAAATACATCAGAGGGACTCACTGGGGCGCCAACATGGACACTCTTATGTTAATATACAGAGCACTCATCCGCGAGGTAATCGGCTACGGATGTCTGGCTTATGCAAACGCAAGTGACAGTCAACACAGTAAACTAAACACAATACAAAGCAAAGCGATAAGACGAGCAACCAGAGCAGCCATAGGAACCAAAACAGTTGCCCTATTACACGAGCTGGGAGAGCTTACGCTTGATCTCAGGCGCGAAGATCTGTCACTCAAGTATTAGGATAAACTACAAATTGTAAAGGAAAGATGCCCGACATATAAGTGTCTCAAACAATCTAAACGGATAGGCTTCGGGAAAAGCACCCGGCCCATGACATTTGGGCAAATGTCAAACGATATCTTAAATAAGCACAATTTGAAAGAAACCACTATCGAGACAAAACTCTTCCCTCTTCCCAATTAAGTGATCCAATCATCAACACGCACTTAAGCGACCTCACAAATAAACGCGCCAATCCCATAGAGGCTACAGCAATAGCAGTAGAATTAATAGACACCAAATTGACAGATCATCTATAAATCTACACAGATGGATCCAAAAACACTACACAGGGGGCAACAGGATATGACATATACATACCCAAAGCAAAGCTGAATATCAGGAAAGGGCTACCAGAACATTGTTCTGTGTACACCGCAGAACTGATGGCCATTAAAACTGCAATGGAATGGCTAGCTACGCAAACACACCAAAAAGCCGTAATACTGTCTGACTCCTAGAGTAGCATCAAATCCATAGAAATCAAACACCTCCAAAAGCCGGCAGGACATAATCCATCAAATTAGGGGACTAAATCAAAATTTTAAGAATAGTGGAAGGGAAGTAGTCCTTGCATATGGATCCCCTCCCACGTCAATATTTTCGGCAATGAACAAGCCGACAAACTAGTCAAGGAATGGTTGTCACTAAAATGACTAGAAAATTTAGAAAATATCAGTCAGGAATTTGCAGGCATAGGGTCTTTTTGTTTCGTTTCTGGCTTGTTAAGATTCTTTTTGTTTTTGATATTAAACTTGTTTACTTGTTACAAATGTCAAAGTGTCTTGAATCTCATTACAGAACATTCCAGTCACCCAAAAGTGACCATATCAATCATCTTACCATACTTCAAAAGTCACAGATAGTGGTAGGTTGAGACAGCGGAAATTGGTACTCCCCCACTGGAATTCAATGAAAACTACTTCCATTTGCTTTAAGAGTATCATAGATGGGGTCGGTCGGCATTTTGACAAAACCCCTGAATAAACTTCAGATTATGAAAATCCAACCATTATTGGCAGAGATAACCATGGACTCGGTCAGAGGGGTCCGGATTTCAAAAAGGCCCCTCGCAGACGGGTCAAGGGTCGAAAACGAAACATTTGAAGCCTAGAATGGGATCCGCATGATGAACAAACTCCAGAATGAACTTCAGATCATGAAAATCCAAAGGTTAATGGCTGAATTCGATCCGAGTGTGACACCGGAAATCGGTATTTCCTACCGGAAGTCAATGAAGGCTAATTCCATTGGCTTTAAGTATATCATAGATGGGGTCGGCATTATGAAAAAAACACCAGAATGAACTTCAGATCATGAAAATCGAACCATTATTGGCGGAGATAGCCATGGCCTCGGTCAGAGGGATCCTGATTTTAAAAATGCCACCTCCCAGAGGGGTCACGTGGACGAAAAATTTGAACCCTGACATTTTTGGGTAGCAAAATTGGTCCAACATCAACCCAAAACAAGAAAAAAATCAATTTTAGCATACAAATCCTACGGGATGACATGCCATAAAACACTATATGAGCTTTGTGAAATATCTGTTGATGCTCTTCCTAATATAAACCGTGATCATGCGTTACCGGTAGTAAATCGTTAGGGGGATCACGTGGCTAAGTGGGTTAGACGCTGGCTCGCTAGCCTGGAGGTCGGGTGTTCGATCCCTGCATTGGCCGAGAAAGTTCATTCAGATTTTCCGGCGTGGCTTCCCCTTGTCAGTGATGCAGGATGGAGGGCCTGACAAGGACAGCTGTCTAGTCGTTCGGATGGGACGAAAAACCGAGGTCCCGTGTACACATTGGCGTGCACGTAAAAGATCTCCTGGCAGTTGGAATTCGATATAAGAGTAGGCGATAGTGCCGCTGCCCGGGCAAAATTTCCCTCATAGCACACTGTATGGCGTATGCCCGTCTTCATTAGCCCAGGTTAGGAGCAGAACAGTAGTACGTTAAACCCCATTTCATTTCATTTCAGTAAATCGTTAGGATCTACTATTGACTGAGCTCTTAAGACTTATTCCACGAGAAAGGCATGCAATATCATGCAGATGTTCGAAGGTGGGGGTCAGCCGTTTTAGTTCATATTTACAGAATTCGGTCGACCCATCGAGCCTACTCCCGAGCCAAAATCGCCGATTTCAGAAATAAACCGTTTCCGAGATACAGGCCGATTACGTTCTTTCGGCTGATTTTTGCCATTTTTAGTCCAAACTTTAGCTCTTTGTGTCGCATTACCTCCGTTGTTACATGTCCATGGTGGACTAGGTTTTGGTTGTTCGTGATAGTCGGGGTCTTACCCTATCACATTATCATAGTAACCCGGTTCAAGTTCATTTTCCATAGGTATCAGCAGACTACACAAGATACGTGTCTTGAGATACCTGAATTGTACGCTATCTTCAGATCGCGATAACTCCACTGGAGCCAGCTAACAGTATGAAAATTCGTGTCGAAAGTAACCAAAAAGTACAGTTCTGATTGGGATACATCGGCGGATTATTCAGGTACCCAATCATCTATATTGTTATTCAAAGGGTCAATATATTAACTCCAGCCCCCCTTCAACCCGCTTTGCCAAAATATTTAGTCTCGATGTGGTTTGGTATCCAGTCTACAAATCCAAGAAGGCGTCTCCCAGTGAATATGGATTTTCGCAAATTCTCGATCTAAAATATCGACCCTCATTATTTTAACATATTTTTTTCTATGAAAAAAGAGAAATTTCAATTCAAATGAAAGTCGACAATTATGCAAAATAGACCCAATTTCCATAAAAATCGTCTACTTGACCTTGAACTTCAATCGCGAGGTCATCAGGGATACAATTTGAAGTTCACACGTTGCTCTATCGACAAACCATATCTCATTCAACCAGCGGCTGCCAGGCAGGATACGCCCACATTTTTGAGAGATGGATAGAGAACAAGCTAAAAAGAAAGTGATTTTTCCTACAATCAAGGCCAATAATTGAGGAAATTACAATTCGATATGCGCAAATATCGAAAGGAACCGAGGTCTTTGTTGGGTTATAAACTTACATTTCAGGTTTCAAGAAAATCGGATAAAAATTGTGACCTCTACAGGGTCCACAACCTTTGCTATTTGAAAACGAACGGCGGCCATTTTGTCTGTCAATTTTGAGCCGATTTTCGCGAAATTTTTAAATCGGATAAAAATTATGACCTCTATAGGGTCCACAAGCTAAAAACGTGATTTTTCGTAAAATCAGGGGCCATAATTCAGGAAGTTACGGTCCGATATGCACGAATATCGATAGGAACCGAGATCTTTAGGTTATAAACTTACATTTCAAGTTTCAACAAAATCGGATTAAAATTGTGACCTCTATAGGGTCCACAACCTTGATATACCATATTCTTGCGCTATTTGAGAAAGAACGGCGGCCATTTTGTATGTACATTTTGGACCGATTTTCATGAAATTCGAACTCAGCCGTCCGTACGGTGTAACGGTGACATAATAATACGATTTTTTTTAAATCGGATAAAAATTATGACCTCTATAGGGTCCACAAGCTAAAAACACGATTTTTCGTACAATCAGGGGCCATAATTCAGGAAGTTAAGTTTCGATATGCGGGAATATGGAAAGGAACCCAGATCTTTGGATTATAAACTTACATTTCAAGTTTCAACAAAATCGGATAAAAATTGTGACCTCTATAGGGTCCACAACCTTGATATGCCATATTTTTACGCTATTTGAGAACGAACGGCGGCCATTTTGTCTGTCAATTTTGGGCCGATTTTCATGAAATTCGAACTCAGTCGCCCTTAGGGTGTAACGGTGATATAATAATACGATTTTTTAAAATCAGATAAAAATTTCATTCCATGCATTCTATTTAATTCCCGTATGGTATTCAAATTTATGTTATTAATATTCGCACAAAATTACGTGTTTTCGTATTTAATACATTGATTGGACGAAGCCTTGCCAATCCCACTTCGGCTTCAAATTCACAACAGTAACATTCCATCAAAATTCCGCGTCTTCGTTTATACGACAGCAAATGAATAGAGAACTTCCGATAGTTTGTGATGTCAAAACATCGTTTTCTTCTTTATAAAATGTCAACAAAATATTCAAATCCGCATGTAATAAAAATAGAAACAGCTCGCTATTTTTTACGGCCACATTATCGCGTTGACGTATATTGTCGTCGCCCCTGTCCGTCCGTCCATCCACAATTTGTTTATGGACACTCTACAGGTCACAATTTTTATCCACTTTCAACAAAACTTGAAATATATGTTTATGTCCCTAAGATCTAGGTTCCTTTCCATAACTTCATGGACTATGGCCCCTGATTTTACAAACAATCATGTTTTTAGCTTGTGGACACTGGAGGTCACAATATTTATCCGATTTTCATGAAAATTAAAAGGTATTTTTATAACCCAAAGATCTCAGTTCCATTCGATATTCCCGCATATCGGATCTTAACTTCCTGGATTATGGCCCATGGTTGTACAAAAAGTCGCGTTTTTAGCGTGTAGCCCCTCTAGAGGTCACAATTTTTATTCGATTTTTAAAAACGTTTTCAATATATCACCGTTACACGCTAATGATGGCGGAGTTCGAATTTCGTGAAAATCGGACGAAACTGCTGGACACAATGGCCGCTCTTCGTACGCAAATAGTGTAAACGTATGCAATTCCAGGGTTGTGGACACCCTCGATGTCATAATTTTTATCTGATTTTGAGGAGACTAAAAATATATGTTAAGATCCGAAAGATCTCGTCCCTGTCGATTCGCGCATATCGCACCGTAACTTTGTGGAATATTACCCCCGATTTTACGAAAAATCGCGTTTATAGCTTGAAGTTCGTCTAGATGTCACAATTTTTATTCGATTTTAAAAATCGTTTCAATATATCACCATTACGCCCTAATGACGACTAGATTCGAATTTCATGAAAATCGGACCGAAACTGCCGGACAAAATGATCGCTCCTCATACGCAAATAGTGTAATTCCAAGATTGTGGACACACTAGAGAATACAATTTGTATCCGATTTTGATAAAACGTAAAATCTATGTTTATATTGCAAAGATCTCGGTTCCGTTCGATATTCGCGCATATCACACCGTAACTTCTTGAATCATGACCCCTGCATATACGGAAAATCACATCTTGAAGTCACAATTTTTATTCGACTTGGTGTAACTTTTATATATACTTTTATATCACAAAGATCTTGGTTCCTTTTGATATTGTCGCATGTCGGCTGTAACATACTGGATGATGGCCCCTGGTCGTACGAAAAATCGCTTTTTATTTAGCTTGTTCTCTGTCCCATCTCTTGCAAAATCTGGGCCTATCGTGCATGGTAACCGCTTATTCATATTTAATTCGCGTGTGGTATTCAAATTTATGTCAGTAATATTCATACAAAATTGCATGTTTTCGTAATACCATAGAATGAAATTTGCCGATCCGTGCCTGCTCCAATCAAATTCACGCCAGTAATATTCCCTCAAAATTACGAGTCTTCGTTTATACGGCAGCAAATGAAAGAAAGGCGTCCAAAATGAGAATTACTTGTGGTGATGTCAAATCATTTTCGTAAAATGGTATTTTAAAATTACATCGATAGTTTAATCACTTCTAAAAGGCATACATAACTTCAGCGTATGGCGTAAGTGACCGTTAACATATAACACATACAGTAGTTTCGTTGTAAGCACTGCCTTATATGGTAAGCGATTTTCGGGCGATAAGCGAGATCGCGGGAAAGTGCCACTGTAGATGGGAATTTATATAGGGTGTCTTAAAAGGTGTAGTTTCATTACGGAAAATAAGTTAAAGGTTTAATAGCTAACAACAGACAGAGGTTTTGAAATTTATAATGACTGTCCATTCATTTTGGGTATTATATACTATTAGGATAATATGTGACATCAAGGGCTAGTTTCTACATGCTGTCGGTTGATATTAATGGGATTAAATTGTCCGGCAATGGAGAAACCACCGAGGTAATCACGTAGATAAGGTTGATACTCACTCTTATTGGATTGATAAATAGTTCGACAAAAGAGAAACAAGATTAGATTGGTGAATTTCCCGACAAAGTATTAAGTCAGTCAAGCAAGACAGATTAAGCAGGTAAACAAGGCAGGTGTATTGACGGTATAATACGATAAATACGCTTATCACTTTATTACCTAATCAGTCCAGCCTATTATGAACGATAATCGGGATGGGTGGTAGTTATACACTCAGTACACTATATTAATCTTGAAATTCTGAATATTATTCATCATATCTTGATGTCCGATTGGGCATATTCCTGGCCAGACATTTGGAAAATAGCGTAGGACATGTCTGGAATGTACGGACGAAATCTCAACTTAATAAACCGAAATTCGACTCGAAAAGTGATGAATTTCGTAACTTTCGACACAAATTTTCTCGTACTGTTGAAGGTTAGTTGACAACAATTTTATTTTTTATGTTATTAGAACAGGTCAAGCTGCAAATAAAACGATTTTCATTTTTATCGCAAACCTCGCCCCAGTGGAGTTATCGCAATTTGAAGAAAGGGTATAATTCAGGTGTCTGCAGACACCTACGGAAAGAGAGGTTGCACTGGGTGACCATTATAATATGGTAGAGTGAGACCCGGAGTATAATCACCAACCAAATCTTAGTTAGCCATTGGTCGATTAAAGACAGTAGCAATGCTAGAAAAATGGTCGAAACTTGACCGAAAAGTGTCGAAGATCAGCCGAAAAACGTAATCGGACTCTATCTCAGAAACGGTTGATTTCTAAAATCGGCGATTTAGGCTGGAGAGTAGGCTCGATGGGTCGACCAAACCCTGTAAATATGAACTCAATCGGCCAACCCCCACCTTCGAATCTTGTGCATAATTTTCTCTTGGAATAGCTCTTAAATCATATTCACACTTGAGGGGAAATTTTTTGGAGGGTATATTCCTGGATATTCAAACTGCATTCTAAAAGTCCTGGGTGCATTCCAAATATTTGAACCCATTCTTGTGGCCGACCCGATTCCTTTGCTCATGTTGAAAACTTTCGAAGTGCATTTGAAGTGGCGAAATATCGAACTGCATTCGAAATGTATTCTCAATGCATCTGACTGCATTTTGAATATTCTTATGGCATTCCAACAACATTCGAAACATACTGATCGCGTTTGGGGAAATCGAAACGGCAAGCCACTTGCCAGAATGTCCTAAATGAGCCGGAATGCATCTCGATTGATGCCAGATTCCGACAGTAAAAGACTTGTTACAAATAAGAATTATAAGTTACCTCCTATCGACAAGAACAGTTTTTGTAGAAGCCAGAGAATCTTATCTCTGTTCATCCTAACGATAATGATTATAATTGGATCTTGGCTGTATGGAATGCACCATCCGCTTAAAGCAAGTCAGTAATCATTGCAGACGAAATCCTTGAAAAAAACTAAATCGCTCACATTTAACATTTTTATATTATCGATAACAGAAATATTGAGGATTGTCATTTATAAGTATATAAGTATATAATATTTGTGTGTGTGCTTAGGGAATATATACTCTTAAAAAGTAGGGGATATTGAAATGCAAATACCTATACAGGTTGTGATATAATACATAGTCATGGACACTTGATATGCTTTGAGAGTATGTTCATAGATGAAGAACTTATCGCAATAGCGCAATACACGTGGGAGTGGTTCATTGTCAAATTTGACACTTCAAGGAAGGGTTGGTGAAAACTGCCGCGTGCTGGTTTATCCTATCCATGTTTGCTTTCCTATCGGTTCTTGCATAAGATTTACTTTTTAGCGTATCTTTGCTTTAGTGTGTTACGTTTAATTTGCAATGAGACGTCTTCAACATGATGAACGTCTACGTGCTATTGGCATGCTTCAAATGGGTTCTACACAGCGAGCAGTAGCCAACATGCTTAATGTGTCACAGTCTGTGATCAGCAAACTGTGGAACCGGTACCAACAAAAACACAATATTGATGATAGACCTCGTTCAGGTCGTGCTGGAGCCACTTCACAAGCCCAGGATCGATACATTCGTACAGGTCCTTCAAAATCGAGGACAAACGGCCAATCAGCTTTCTGTAAATTTGTACCAAGTTACAGGAATTCGAGTTACACCCCCAAACGATTATAAATCGGCTCCATGCAGCCCATTTGCATGCGCGACGACCGCGTGTTGTGCCTCCATTAACTCGCAAGCACGTGGCAAACAGGCGTCAATGGTGTAGGCAGCGTAGAAATTGGGGTAATCATCGATGGGCGCGTGTAAAGTTCTCAGATGAGTCGAGATTTACTCAGGATTTCATCGATAGGCGTGCTTGCGTTTGGACGCGTGTAAATGAGCGTCATGCTAACGTTAACGTCAGACAGCATGACAGATTCGGGCGTGGGTCTGTTATGGTGTGGAGAGGAATCACCATGACTTCCAGAACGGACTTGCATATTGTTCAAGGAAGGATCACTGGTGTGTACTACCGTGACCACATCCTGGCACCGATAGTTTTGCCCTTTGCTCAACGTGCAGGTCGACGTTTCATCTTTCAAGATGATAATGCTCGTGCCTACCGCGCTCACCATATTATCCATATGCCTTGGCCAGCCGTGAGTCCTGACCTTTCCCCTATAGAGCATGTCTGGGACATGATCGGGAGACGTGTTCTTCGACGTCAACGTCAATCGACAACACTGCAAGAATTGGCCGTGGCACTGCAAGAGGAGTGGGTCAGATTGCCCCAAATCGTGATTGGCCGGTTGATTAGGCGCATGCCACGACGAATTGCTGATTGTATGAAGATTGGTGGAGCAATTACTCATTATTAAGACAAAAATCAAAAACGTTCATTTTCACTTTTGACAGTGTATCTCTTTGCGAATGAAATGGGGCCGTCAGATAAGCCGCCCATATGAACTTTTTATGTTCACGTGTAGGCAATTGGCCTGTTATTAACATACACTGGTTACCTCTAATAAAAACAGCAGTGCATTTCCGCAGTTTTGTATTGTTTCTGAATGTCCACTACTTTTTATTTGAAAGAGTATATCAAATACGACGTATATCTTTCAAAGCCGGGTAATCTGACGGCAATTTGGGTGTTTTTCGAACTATACTATGTGTTAAATTGTTGTTGAATCTTAATAGTATTTTCCAGTTTGAAACTAATCTATTGTGTAATGAAGTCCCCATAATATACCTGTGTCAGTATAAAATAATTCGTATCCGTTGGCCGTCCTGTTCTGTCCAATAGCAACAATTTATTTGACGATGTATTTGTTCTAAAAACATATATTCAAGGTAGTTTATCTATCAAAAGTTTGCTTCAAATCCCTCTTAAAACGGCAACGTGAAGTTGGCACGTTATTATCCCGGATACCGTGCTGGCTCGTTATTTGGGATTCGCCAATAACGAATAACGAGCCGGCACGGTATTCGGGATTCGCCACTAAAACAAAACGATCTATCTTGCAACCGACCATTTCCTCGTTGGGTGACCGATTAGCACGGAGACGACCGTTTCTCGATCGAGTAGGGTGCTGACTGGTTTGTTAGAGTGCACGGGGCAGTCATCTCCAGCAATCACCTGTTTTATTGCCGAATCCGGAATAACGTTCTGGCTCGTTATTCGTGATTCGCGAATGACGAATTACGAGCCAGCACGTTATTCGGGATTGGGGATTCGCCACTAAAAGAGAACGATCTATCTTGCATCCGACCATTTCCTCGTTGGGTGACCGACTAGCACGGAGACGACTGTTTGTAAAGCGAATAGGGCGCTGATTGGTTGGTTACAGTGAACGGGTCAGTCATCTTCAGCAATCACCTGTTTTATTGCCGAATCCCGAATAACGTACCAGCAGGTTATTCCGGATTTTGGATTCGGGATTCGCCACTAAAACAGACCGATCTACGCTGCATCCGTCCATTTCCTCGCTACCCCCGAGCGTAGGGGTATGTGAACGTTGGGTGACCGACTAACAAGGAGACGAACGTTTTTTGAGCGAATAAGGTGTTGAATGGTTTGTTGGTGTGCACTGTGCACTCACCTGTTTTATTGTCGAATCCCAAATAACGAGCCAGCACGCGCTAACTGGTTTGTTAGAGTGTACGTAGCAGTCCTCTCCAGCAATCACCTGTTTTATTACCGAATCCCGAATAACGTCCTGGCTCGATATTCGGGATTCGTCAATAACAGGCTCGTTATTAGTTATTTGCGAATCGCGAATAACGAGCCAGGAGTCGGGATCCGGGCTTCGCCATTAAAACAGACCGATCTACATTGCATCCGACCATTTCCTCCCTAACTCCGACCGTAGGGGTAAGTGAACGTTGGGTGACCGACTAACAAGGAGACGACCGTGCTGGCTCGATATTCGGGATTCGACAATAAAACAGGTGAGGGCAGGAGAGGACTGCCAAGTGCACACCAACAAACCAGTCAACCCGTTATTCGCCCAACAAACGATCGTTTTCTTGCTAGTCGGTAATAAAACAGGCGATTGCTGCAGATGACTGCCATGTGCACCCTAACAAACCAGCCAGCACCCTACTCGCTTGAGAAACGGTCGTCCCCGTGCTAATCGGTCACTCGCCGGGGAAATAGTCGGATGCAAGATAGATCGCTCCGTACACTCTAACAAACCAGTTAGCACCCTACTCGCATAAAAAACGGTCGTCTCGTGCTAGTTGGCCGCGCAACGTTCACTTATCCCTACGGTCGGAGATAGCGAGGAAATGGTCGGGTGGAAGGTAGGCCAGTCTGTGAGTGCAGGAGATGACTGCCCAGTGCACATCAACAAACCAGTCAACACCTTATTCGCTCACTAAACGGTCGTCTCCTTGTTAGTCGGTCACCTAACGTTCACTTACCCCTACGGTCGGGGATAGAGATGAAATGGTCGGATGCAACGTAGGCCGATCTGTTTTAGTGGCGAATCCCGAATCCCGAATAACGTGCTGGCTCGTTATTCGTTATTGGCGAATCACGAATAACGAGCCAGCACGTTATTCGGGATTCAGCAATAAAACAGATGATTGCTGGAGAGAACGTTTCCTCTTAAAACATAAATTGTATTTTAAGAAACATATTTTGTCACGTGACTTGATTTAGGGAGAATCCATTTGCAGCCTGTATAATACCTTATTCGCTGCGATGTCCATTTATGATAAATATCGAAGTCTAAGTAGTATCCTCTGCCAACTTCCTTTTCCACCATTTAATTGCACAGTCTACTGGACGTGTGAGTATCTCGTTGTTCCCACAACCGTTAGCCAGTTATTTTCGGTGCATTTTGATTGTATTAATATTTATCATTCCGAGGGCATTTGGCGAAGATACAACAATGATTGGTTTTTTTTTTGCAAATTAGTATTTATATTGTGACTTGGTACCCGGGGCACAATCCCATGCATCCGTGGCCATTTCTTGGGGAATAGGGTTTGATGATGGTTTTTGATGCACCGTGTGTGTATCGTATTGAAAAACACTTGCCGTTCACTAGTTCCCAGCTATGCCCAAGAGGCGATGGGGCATTCTGGCGTCTGTAATGCCACATTATGTAGGATTGATAGTTAGCTCTTTGATATGTTTTATTGTATTCCACTAGTTCGCACAAGCCTGTAGCCATTGATTTTGGCGTAATCATTGTATATGCACGGCAAAGTGTGGGCTTCGAAGTTTCTTAGCTTGCGATTTAGATCTGTTCAAACGTAGTGGCTAGATCTCAAAGTGTTGGTGCATTTCTCGATATTATGCCCATTACTTTAAGTCGTGTTAATGGATTGCAGCTAAATTCTGAACATATTCTGAAACGACAAATCAAACATGTAAGTTGTGATTTGTATTGATAGGTTATTTTTCGTTCCACCTTACAAATATCTTCTCTAGGGTCTCGTATGTAAGAAACTTCGTTACATCTGATCCTTATTCACTCAGAAATGGCCACGGAGGTTAGGGACCTGGCAATAGGATGTTACAAATGTATCTTCTTTATTTATTTCATCAGTTATTAAACCAAGAAGAATAATGTTTGGGTTGATTGTGCTGAGCATTGTTAGTCTTTATTTTATCACATATCAATCGTGGAATCTAACGAATGGTAAACTGTACCCTATTCCACACAGTAACAGGTAAGATAAAGAGTTTCTCTATTGTCTTTCGTGTAGCCATAATTTCGGTCTTTTTTACTAGTTTCTCCTTTGGGTTTACTAAATATTCTTTTGTGTCTTTTGCCAACAAATTTATAATTACATTGCGGCTCGTTTTTATACAATCTACAGGTCACAATTTTTATCCAATTTGACAAAGATCTCGTGTGTGTGTGTGTTTGTATCTGGATCGTCTTGGAACTTGGTATATGTATTTCTTATAGTCTAAAGATGACAACTATTGATTTTGGTGCATGGCCTGACCCCCAAGGCCAGAGCCACGTCCAATTTTTGTGTTTAGCGTCTGAAGGTCATAATTCTGGATGAATTATCTTGGAATTTGGTATACTTATTCATTATACCCTAAGGACGGCAACTATTGATTTTGGTGCATAGGAGGTCACGGTGGGTAAGACAGTGGCTCGCTAGCCTGGAGGTTGGGTGTTCGATCCCTGCATTGGCCGAGAAAGTTCATTCAGATTTTCCGGCGTGGTTCCCCCTTGTCAGTGATGCAGGACGGAGGGCCTGACAAGGACAGCTGTCTAGTCGTTCGGATGGAACCAAAAAATCGAGGCCCCGTGTACACATTGACGTGCACGTAAAAGATACCTAGACAGTTGGAATTCGATATAAGAGTAGGCAGTAGTGCCGCTGTCCGGGCATAATTTCCCACATATTACACTGAATGGCATATGCCCGTCCAGTTCGGAGCAGAACAGTAGGATGCTAAACCCCATTTCGTTTCCATCTAGAAGTGTGCTATGAGGGAAATTTTGACCGGAGAGCGGCGCTAAGGCCTACTATTATATCGAATTCCATCTACAAAGGGGTCTTCTACGTGCACGTCAATGTATACAAAGGGCCTCAGTTTTTTCGCATCATCCGAACGACTAGACAGCTGTCCTTGTCCGGCTCCCATCCCATTAGGGCCCAATATCCAACAATCCCATGAGCGCCATTCATACCAAAAATCATAGGCTTATTTCTTTACTGTAAACCCTGAATTTTTGGTAGGTCCAATGTGGGGGTTGACACATGAAAATAAAATCGTGTGGACATTTTTGCTGTAAACCATTTTCTATTAAACTTTCCATGAAAACGATAAATTAAATGGACGAGAATTCAAAATCATCAAAATTCCTGCGAATCTTAGGGCCACGAAAATTTCAGGGTTTACAGTCGTATATCACAAATACAAAGCCACAGTGGAATCAATATTTTGAAAAATCCCCCTTACTTTATTCTCTGACTAACAGTCATTAAAGATACATTATGGGAGATTCGGTAACGAGTTGGCAGTTCTCACTAATAGTTAAAAACTAGATAATGTAAAGGCAATTTGGTGAAAATTTCATTCAAATTGATCCACTATGAACCGAGAACTAAGCGACTGAAATCCCCATAAGCCTCGGTCGTCATTACTAAAGTCAGTAAGATAAACAGCATAGTCTCGATTATCCATTTAATCGTTTAATCGAGAAGGAAAGTTATGCAGTAAATCGGCTTACAATCCACTAAAGATCGCAGGCTAGCGCTGCCATCCAGAGTTGATTATGGCTTGGATAGGTTAATTAATGTCTAATTAATAATTTAGATAACATTTCAGGCCGAAAAAAAGACCTGAAATAGGCAGATTTAGCTCTTGCATAATGTATGTTTAACGGAGACATGGTACACATCGATTACAAAAAACAGTCACTCATCTTAGTCACTCTCTCCAAGATCCTCTCGACCGACAGGTTGGCGACCAACCTCAGCGAAGAATTCTTCGTTGAATCTACGGACTGGATCAGAGACGCCAATCTCATCTGTGAGTTTTAAGATATCACCTTTCTTAGTCTGTTTTACACAACTGACCATTGGTGAGACAGTTGGCCTGAAATTAGTCCAATTTATTCCTCTTTTGAGAACAACATGCTTGGTAAAATCACCACCATAGACCTGTCAATGCGTAGTACTTTTGCATCACTGATTCTGAATGACCTTTGGGATTGGCAAAATTCGGCTGCGAATGGGTCGTTTCAGAACATTACTTGCCGCAATAATTTCCAGCTCTCCAGCCATAGACTGGTTCTGTCATGGAAGTAATTCTGACTTGGCATGTCGGCATTAACAGTAGTCAAACTAATTGTTTCATATTCCTTTTAATTGTTGGTTTGGTTTATTGTACCAGAACATAAATACAGTACACAAACGGACTGGGACAAAAATTATGAAAACAATTCTTAAGAACATACAAAAACGAAAGATATAAATGTTATAATAAATAGTTAAAAATCCCATTATAGATAAATTCTTACATATTTGGTTTATGAAAGTATTTTTTTTTTTTTTTTTTTGATATGCACAAAGAATCTCACTGGATGATTTACTGTCTTCTTTTGAATTTCAATATGAGTATTCACCCTTACGAACAAAAAGTCGAAATCGAAAGTTGCAAGGGGAAAATCTCACAATGTAATAGTATTATGTACACAAAAATAAACAACAACAACAAAAAAGCACGTTTTTACAGTTGTGCAAAGTAGGGTGGGGAAATATGGTCACTATTTCTTAAGTTATATCTATGTGTATTGCTGTCAAAGGCACGAATAATATCTAGTAAATATCCGGGTGCGTTATTGTTTAAAATGGTAAGACTTCTACTCCGGCGTTTAGAACGCTTGTTCCAACCAGATTCATAGTCAAGCGCTACTGGACTACATAATTTTGGAAGTCCGGTGACTATTCTCGCAGCCTTTAATTGAATTTTTTCGAGTTTTTCTGCGTGGGTTGACCAACAGCTATCCCATATGTACTACATAGATTTTATCAAGCGAAGTCGCAGTTGTAGTGTATATTTTAGCTTTCTTAGTATATAATTTAGTCGTTTTGAGACTGACCTGCACAACGTGTCAATGTGTTTGCTCCATTTGCAATCATTTGATAAGTTAATGCCAAGATGCTTGTGGGAATTAATAATATCGAGTTAGTTATCGCCAAATTTGAAATTTGGAGAACTAGTCCATCTCGAGTGTGTCTTATTATTCTTGCTGGTATCCCGAACAGTCTGCCAGTTCGTATCAAAGGTGTATCATTTCCAACAGCGTCTAAAGCAGAATACATTTTTGAATTACCACAGGCTCCATATTGCGCCAGCTTTTTGTACGTTCGAGACATGATTCTGAAACAATAAACCAATGGTTGCCAGGCAAGATACGCCCACATTTTGCAAGAGTTGGATGGAGAACAAGCTAAAACAAAAATGTGATTTTTCATACAATCAGGGGCCATAATCCAGGAAGGTAAGGTCTGAAATGCGCGAATATCGAAAGGGACTGAGATCTTTGAAACATAAAGATGTATTTTAAGTTTCATAAAAATCGGACAAAAATTGTCACCTCTAGAGGGTCCATTATGAAGCGGAATTTCCCTCATAATTCTAACTCATAATCTAGTAATACGTATGCTAATATGCTTACTTCTATGCATGTAACTTCTTACTAACACATGTTAAATTGGCTATTTACACATGTACAATGCTAATGCTAATATTTTTTAAAATATGGCAGTTAGAATTTGTATTTTGTTCTATTTCCATTATTACTTTTAATTTATTGTAGTCTGTTTAGTTTCGTTAACATTTTGACATTTCACAAATGTTACGCGATAAAGTCGTCATAATTCTCAGCCCATTTTGGTAACAGATGGCGCTGTTTACAATTGTATGGGGGTTGATTGGGGACATGTAAAATCTCGCCTTTTTCATAACCCGACAGATAAAAATCATAAAATATTTTATGTACAAAAGCAAACTATTCTAAATATTTTAAAATAAATAAATAGGTTTCCTTGTCGTGCATTTTTCCTAATACTGCTATATCGACTTATTTGGCATATTTTGTTTCTACGAGAACAATAAAATATATGGTAAGAACTCATTACGTCATGCATGAAAGTGAATAAATAAATATAGATAGGTAATGATTAGTTAAATAGCGTATCTTTTCCGCTCAAAATTATGAAATATTTTACGCACATATATAAAGTAGTTTTGATATTATTTTAGCTTTCTATCGTGTCAAGCTTCCAAATCATCGTGAGCTGCGGTTGCTCGGTGAGTAAGTCCCTGACTCGGTCTCGGGTTCGCTCCCGGTGTTGAAAGAGAAAGTCCGGCGTGGTTTCCACTTTTCAGTGGTGCAAGACGGGGTTCCTGGCAAGGAACACTGTCTAGTGGTTTTAATGACGTGCACGTAAAAGAAACCTTGGCTGTTGGAATTTGAAATAAGAGTAAGTCGTATTCTCGTCTTGATTAGCACATTTGGTGCTGAACGACGGGACGTTAAACTCTATTTCATTTCATTTAAAGATACATTATGGGAGATTAGATAAAGAGCTGGCAGTTCTCACTATACTAGTTAGAAACTAGATAATGTAATGGGGATTTGCTGAAAATTTCAGTCAAATTGATCCACTATGAACAGAGAATTTAGCGATTGAATTTTGGGCCTAGCCCCGATCATCATTACTACAGTCAAATTGATCCACTCTGAACCGAGAATTTAGCGCTTGAATTTGGGCTTAGCCTCGATATCGTTATTAACGTCGGTACGATTATCCATTTTTTGATTTTATCACGAATGAGCGTTGAGAAGCAGATCGAATCCGAATCCAGTAAATATCGCAGGCTAGCAATGACATCGAGAGTTGATTATGGTCTGGATAAGTTAAGATAACATTTCAGGCCTAAAGAAGGACCTGCTATAGGCGGATGTAGCTCTTACATAATGTATGTTTAATGTCCAAATCATCGGTTTTGTCTTATGAGGTAGGGGGGGGGGGGCTCTTTAGGGCATTGATTCGCCGCTTGTATTTATCTTACTAATCTCATTCCACAGTTTGGTGCCATATCTAATTGGATAAAGGCCAAACGAATTTGAAATTTGTATAGTTTTGCATTGCGAACACGCATTAAAAGTCCCATAATATGCTGGCAAAGCATGTAATACATATACCAATGTCCGATTTAGAGACACTTAAAATATGCGTTAAAGGTCGAAAGATCTTGAATGCGCATATATCTGACATCAGACCATGGCATCTCTGGCTATGATTCTCGCCTTCTACGTAAAGAGTGTACGTAGCTTGTTCACCCAATTTGAGATGAAGCTTAAAATATTGGTTAACAATCGAAAGATCTTGGATTTGTTTGTCGAAAACATGCGATACAGGCTATAGTTTTTAACAGATTTTTTTGGAATTTGGTTATGCTCCCTTAGCAAAAAAACATACCGATATTCAGCGTTCTGCAACCACCCTTTGCGGAAAACCGTGTAAACTCTATGGAGGATGCAGTTTTCAAAAGATATTTTTCATATTCGATGTGAAGAATTTGGGACAATGGTGGGGGGGGAGGCTATCGATTTTCACTGTTTTCGTCCATTTCTTGCACAGTTGTGGACGTAGCTTGCCTAAGAAATTCAGGGTGTGTGTGCGTGGGTGGGGGCGGATTACGCTTTGCTGTAATTTTATATCTGAATTATCATTTCCTGTTTCTTAATCCAATCTTAAATAAAATAAAATATTGTTTATAAACCAAAACGAACAAAAAAAATTGTTCTACTGGCGTATTTTTATATTACTTAAATATTATCAGAATAATTTACTTTTGTACGTAAAATATTTTATATATCTTTAGAGGAAAAAATAACCCATTAATTCTCTCAAAAATATTGCGAGAACGAATATTGCAAATAAAAGAGGCTTTTTCAATTGATATGGCCGTATTAGGGCAAACGGGCGAAATTTTACATGTCTCCAATGAGCCACCATATAATAAACAGCGCCATCTGTTAATTAGCGTAAATTATGACTCCCTTTTAACCCACTGTGATAAGTCACAATTCTTACTCTCATTACGGTAACAGGTGGCGCTGTTTACTATATGGTGGCCCATTTAGGACATGTGAAATTGTGCCCTTTTTATATAACCCCAAAACACATTTTTTCTTTCAAACATAGGTACAAAAGTAAATCATTCTCGACAATTTGGAAAGATAAATTAGGCTATTTTTTTTCTCTAAAGCAAAAATAATGTATTTTACGTGCAAAAATAAATTATTCTGATATTATTTAAGTAATCTGGAAATACACCAGTAGAGCAAAGTTTTTTTCGTATTTGATTTGGTTTATAAACAATATTTTATTTCACTTGAAATTAGATTGAGAAAAGGGAAATGATACTTCAGATGTAAACGTACAGCCTCTAGGTCCACAAGATTTCGGAAAAGGGGGATAACTTCGGAACAGTTCAGGGAACGCAGATGGACGGGATAAACCGACATGACTCGTTCCCTCATTGTCCCAATGATTTACATCGAACAAGAATTAAATCTGTTAAAGGGAGGTTACAGAAAGTTGCACATTGATGGAGTTTTCGGCTTAGGGGACATAACTTAATTCGATAAACAAAAAAAAATATATATGTTAAATATTATAACCTGTATCGCGTTCACAATGCTTTCGAAAAAAGGGGGATAACTCTTGAGTGAAAGGTCCGGTGCTCATCAAATTCAAACCAATCCAGGATATTTCGATCCCTAACGCATATTTTTAGTTTCATCTAAAATTGGGCCCGAAACTTCGTGCATACTTCTCTTCTTGCGTAAATGACAGGAGCCATAACCCATGATGCCGCCGTCCAAACTAGATGCGCATACCAGATCCGTCGACCTTCAACGCATATTTTAAGTGTCATCTAAAAATTGGTATATGTATAACATGCTTTGTCACTTCAAGTATTTGCGTAAAGGGCCGGGCAATTTTAATAATAATAATAATCCTCTATTTATATAGCACGATAATACTAAAACTGAAGTTTCTATTGTGCTTTTCAAGTTTTCTCTATTGAACTACGGAAACGCTTATGTAAACAGGAAGGTATTTAGCTGAGATTTACATGCATCTAGGGAGTCAATGATTCTAATGTGGTAAGGCAGCGAATTCCATAAAAGAGAAGCAGAGAACGAGAAAGATCTTTTTGCTATTTCAAGATTCACTGATGGTTGATACAGAAATTGTGTATCTGTGGACCAAAGATTTCTTGTGGATTTATATGGGGTAATCAGATCTTTGATATATAATGGTGATTGACCATGTAAAGCTTTGAAAGTCAACAGTAATATTTTGAACTTGATTCGTTGTTGAACTTGGAGCCAATGTAGATTTTCCAGAATCGGGATGATGTGGTCTGTACTTGACAAAACTCTGGGGGCAGCATTTTGAATTCGTTGAAGGTGTTGAATTTGATAATTCGGACGGCCAAAAAATAAGGCATTATGATAGTCTAGATTATTTGTAATGAATGAATGAATGAGGAGTTCTGTACTCTCAGCATTTAGATATTAGTTTATTTTGTTAATTCTGTGAAGATGGAAATAAGAAGAGGAACAAACAGATTTGATGTGGGAGCTAAAGGACATTGTGGAATCTAGAACTGCAACAATGTTTTTGACTTCTGGAGATTGAGCAAGACTTTTGTGTTGAAATTTAAGAGGTGGTATTGAGAATCTACTATATTGTAGTTTTGTTCCAATTGCCAGATACTCAGTTTTTTTCAGGATTTAGTTTCAGATAGTGTGATGTCATCCATAACCCGATTTATTCCAGTTAATGGTCGGGTGAAGATAATGAACAGTACAGGGCCTAGAACTGACCCTTGGGGCACACCACACATCATAATGACCTTAACAGATTTAACGTTATCGATCTTGACACATTGTTGTCTGTTTTCTAGGTATGCTCGGAACCAGCTTTAAACAGTGCCTCGAGTCCCTATTTCTTCCTGTAGAGCTTGGAGAAGGTCTTCGACATCAAGAGTTTCAAAGGCAGCCGATAGGTCCAAAAGTATCAGCAAAATACATTTTTGATCATCAATAGTTTGGTATATATCATTAGTTATTTTGATAAAGCTGTCTCGGTGCTGTGAAAACGTTTGAATGCAGACTGTAAGATGTTTGTTAGGGAAGTTATGGTCCGATTTCCTCCAAAATCGAATTATAATCTCTGATCGTACGATCAGCAGCTATAATCCAAAATGTTATTGTGAGATAAGGGCAATAATCGAATCCATCCGAGATCTTTGGAATATCAACATAAAGTTTAAGTTTCATCAATGTCGGATAACAAATTGTGACCTGTAGACACACGTACGACAGGACTGACGGCATAATAGGTGCACATGAAAATATGGGTGGATGCAAAATCTTGAAAGCATAATATTTGTCTATACTACCCTATGTTGACTAATCAATTTTAAGGTTATGTACCTTTGCAGTCCTGTCAAGTATCATTGGTATAAATTTATTGATTTCAAATTTATAGGCATGGAAACATTAAAATATAAGAGGGGAGGGATGGTGACAATTACCCCGGACCCCCTCAACGGGAGCATAATAAGAGGGTGTAAACAATGTAGAATTAACTATACCAAGTTTAAATTCGTTTAGTTATGACACCAAACTATAGAATGAGATCAATAAGGGCGGTGAATCGTTCGCCCAATCCCCAAAGAGTCCTCCTACCCCCTAACACAAAACCGGTGATTTGGAAATGAAATAAAGTTTAACATCCTGCTGTTATGCACCGATTGTGCTAATGAAGACGGGCATAATGAAATGTGTAATGTCAGGGGATTTTGAACTGACGGGAAAACCCGAGGAATTTTCTCTTCCAACTCCGGGAGCGAACCCGGGACCTCCTGGTTACCGAGTCAGTGACTTACTCACCGATACACAGCGGCTCCCGATGATTTGGAAGCCTCGCCCGATATAGATTACTTCAATGATATTAAAAATACCTTACTTGAGGGGAAGAGATAAGCTAAACTAAGCATTACCGATTTATATTTATTTATTCACTTCCGTGCATGACGTGAAGAGTTCTTGCTATACATTATTCTTTTACAAAACAAATAGGTCAAAACAATCGATCGTGCATTATTTGTGAAAATGCACGATAAAATATCTAGAATAGTATGCTTTTGTACGTAAAATATTTTAATTTTTTTGACAGAAAAAGTCGTCATGTCTGTCGGGTCGAGGAAAGGGCGCGATTTTACATGTTTCCAATGAACCACCATACAATTGTAAACAGCGTCGTCTGTTACCAAAATGAGCTTTAGAATTATGACGCCTTTACCGCGAAATATTTGTAAAATATCAAAATGTTAACGAAGCTAAACTGACAGCAATAAATTAAGAGTAATAATGGAAATAGAACAAAATACAAATTCTAACTGCAATATTTAAAAATTAAGTCTTATAAATTAGATTTTTTAAATGTGTATCGCCTGTTACATGCATAGAAGTAAGCATATTAGATTACGCATATGATGGAAATTCCGCTCCATAGTGCATAACCTTCGTATCACATACCTTTACATAAATGGGGTACAAGGAGCTGCCACTTTGTCAGGCAATTTCGTTTCTATTTTTCCCGAAATAAGAATCAGGATCTTTGGGTTATAAACGGGTCATACTATATACCGGAAAACACCGGAAAGCAACCGGAAAACTACCGGAAAACTACCGGAAAACACCATGTTATACTGAATACCGGAAAACACCGGAAAAACACTAAATACCGGAAAACACACTAAATACCGGAAAACACCCTATATAGGTAACCCGGAGAAGGGCTATACTATAAACCGGAAACTAACCCTAACCTAACCCTAACCCAGGCTCCCGGTTACCTATTTAGGGTGCCAGTCTCCGGGTTACCTATTTAGAGGTATTTTCCGGTATTTAGTGTGTTTTCCGATATCTAGTGTTTTTCCGGTGTTTTCCGGTATTAACTATAAAATGGTGTTTTCCGGTTGTTTTACCGTGTTTTCCGGTATATAGTATTGCCGGTTATAAACATACTTTTCTCAAGTTTCATCAAAATCAAATAAAAATTAGAACATCTAGAATGCCACAAGATAAAAACGCGATTTTTCGTACAATCATTTTTAAACGGACACATTTTCATGTGGACGTATATTGTCGTCGGCCCTGTCCGTCCACAATTTGTTTGTGGACACTCTACAGGTCACATTTTTTATCCCATTTTGACGAAACTTGCAATACAGGTATAACCCTCAAAGACCTCGATTCCTTTCGATATTGGCATGTATCGGACCATAATTTCATGGATTATGGACCCTGATTGTGCGAAATATCACGTTTTTAGCTTGTGGACACTCTAGAGGTAACAATTTTTATCCGATTTAAAAAACCGTTTTACTATATCACCGTTACACCTAATGATGGTTGAGTTCGAATTTCGTGAAAATCGGACAAACACTAGGGATTGGGTTTGTTTTGCCAAATTTACAGACAACATATTAACAAACCAGCGGCTGCCAGGCAAGATACGCCCACATTTTCGAGAGATGGATAGAGAACAAGCTAAAAAGAAAGTGATTTTTCCTACAATCAAGGGATATAATTCAGAAAATTACAATTTGATATGAGCGAATATCGAAAGGAACCGAGATCTTTGGGTTATAAACTTACATTTCAAGTTTCAACAAAATCGGATAAAAATTGTGACCTCTATAGGATCCACAACCTTGATATACCATGTTTTACGCTATTTGAGAACGAACGGAGGCCATTTTGTCTGTCAATTTTGGGCCGATTTTCACGAAATTCGAACTAAGCTGTCCTTAGGGTGTAACGGTGATATAATAATACGGTTTTTTAAATCGGATAAAAATTATGACCTCTATAGGGTCCACAAGCTAAAAACGCGATTTTTCGTACAATCAGGGGCCATAATTCAGGAAGTTACGGTCCGACATGCGCGAATATCGAAAAGAACCGAGATCTTTGGGTTATAAACTTACATTTCAAGTTTCAACAAAATTGGATAAAAATTGTGACCTCTATAGGGTCCACAACCTTGATATACCGTATTTTTACGCTATTTGAGAACGAACGGCGGCCATTTTGTCTGTCAATTTTGGGCCGATTTTCCCTTAGGGTATAACGGTGATATAATAATACGGTTTTTTAAATCGGATAAAAAATATGACCTCTATAGGGTCCACAACCCAAAAAACGTGATTTTTCGTACAATCAGGGGCCATAATTCAGGAAGTTACGGTCCGATATGCACGAATATCGAAAGGAACCGAGATCTTTGGGTTATAAACTTACTTACATTTCAAGTTTCAACAAAATCGGATAAAAATTGTGACCTCTATAGGGTCCATAACCTTGATATACCATATTTTTACGTTATTTGAGAACGAACGGCGGCCATTTTGTCTGTCAATTTGGGGCCGATTTTCACGAAATTCGAACTCAGCTGTCCTTAGGGTGTAACGGTGATATAATAATACGGTTTTTTAAATCGGATAAAAATTATGACCTCTATAGGGTCCACAAGCTAAAAACGCGATTTTTCGTACACTCAGGGGCCATAATTCAGGAAGTTACGGTCCAATATGCGCGAATATCGCAAGGAACCGAGATCTTTGGGTTATAAACTTATATTTCAAGTTTCAACAAAATCGGATAAAAAATGTGACCTCTATAGGGTCCACAAGCTAAAAACGTAATTTTTCGTACAAACAGGGGCCATAATCCATGAAGTTTCGATCCGATACATGCCAATATCGAAAGCAGCCGAGATCTTTTGGAGATAAACTTATATTTCGAGTTTCGTCAAAATCGGATAAGAATTGGTTTTATTCATCTTGGCTTCTTACAAACATTACAACAAGGCGTACATTGGCTCGAACACAATTAACTACAAATTATCTCCCCTAGTTGTCCTTAATGTCATGTAACTTAAAGGGACAAGTCTGTCAACCCCCCCCCCCCCCCTTGACTAGATATGAAAATGAGTCCTAACTATAGATCTAGTCAACACCACACAACACCATCAGAAATCCATTGCCTTCGTTTAACATCTTATGCTATGGCTGCGTCTCTGCGCGTTCTAGCTATTGGCTGGCTACGTTACGTAGATCTACTGCTTGGCTTTGGCTACTAATTTCTAATGGATATAGTAACTGGATAGGTCTTCGAAGAACTGAGACACCACTCTTGGAAGAGACACGGACAACGGCTCAACGATTAAATCCAACCTTACTGTCTATTAGGCTTTCCACTTTACCCAATTTCCACAAATTTCCTTTCTTGTTCTCGTCATTTACTACAACAATGTCTCCTACACTAATAGACGTTTGACTGGAATTGGCGATATTGCGGTGAGAGTTTCTGAGTTCTAACAAATATTCGTGTTTCCACCTTGTCCAAAAATGGCACATAACACGATTTAAATGCTTTTGCACATTCGGTTAGGTTCTAAAGAATTAAAATCCATATCTGACATGTCACTATCTGAAAGTTCTTTTTCCGGCAATCCTAAAATACGTCTCCCATACAACAAGTGAGATGTTGTCAATGGCTCTTCTGGATCCTCGCTTGAAACATAACTTAAAGGTCTACAGTTTAATATTGTCTCAACCTCCCTAACAACAGTTAAAAGTTCATCATAACTTAATTTGGCATTTCCTAATGTTTTACGAAGACACCGTTTACTGGATTTAACTAGTCTCTCAAAAATACCTCCTGTCCATGGTGCTTCCTCCAGATTAAATTTCCATTCAATCCTCTCGCTGGCAAAATAATCTTTAACGGTGTCACTGGCTATAATTGAACACAATTCCTTGGAGGCTGCCTTAAAAGTCTTGGCATTGTCCGAAATAATCATGGTTGGCGTTCCAAATCTGGCGGAAAATCTCCTAAAACAAAGAAAAAGGCTAAAGTTGACAAATCTGGCACAATGTCTAAACAAACTGCTTGAGGAGCACAACACGTGAATGGAGCTATCCAGATTTTACCTGAACGATGGATGTTATTAGTTCTTATGTACAATGGACTTGCAAAGTCAGTTCCTGTATATTGAAACGGTTGGGCTTCTTGGGACTCTAAATGACGGAAGTGCTGGCGTGGCTTGAACTGAATATGGCTTCCCTTCTAATCTACGACATATCACGCAACGATACAAGATTTTCCGTATGAATTGTCTACCGCGTATTATCCAAAACTTAGATCGAATTTGAGTTAATGTGGCTTTAACACCACTATGAAACACTTTCTGATGGGCTTCGCGTACGATCAAGGACGTTATGTAATGGCTAGTGTCTAGAACAATTGGATGTTTAGATAATTCTGGAATGTCTGCAAATGTTAATCTACCATTACATCTAATAATACATTAATTGTCCGTAATAAAATCAAATTCAATCTTCCATTGGCGAAACTTCTTATTGGATTTTAAATCAATTTGTATGTCCTTAATCCATAATATTTCGGCTTTATTAATATCAACAGGCGGATAAAAGTTCTAACCTTGGAATTGTTGTATTGACTAATGGCGATACCCTGGTTTTAGACACTAAATTCCTAACAGTTACAACTATATCAGTTTCTATACGTGAATAAACTATACAACCATACGCACGAACAGACGCGTCACAAAATCCGTGTAATGAGCAATTGATAACTGTTTCAATAACTCCGCTAAATACACATCTGGGCATATAAAATGTACATTTGACCGAAAGCGTTTCAACTAATTTGGTTCCACTGAACTAAAATATCCCCCGAGATTGGATCGTCCCATTCTATACCTAATTTACACAACTGTTGAAACAATAATTTGATCTGAAACAAAACCTAACGGGTCAAATATTTTGGCTACTAAACCTACAATGTTTCTTTTAGTGGGAAGACTATCCTTGGCTAACAAATAGAGTTCTTCTAAGTCAAAACAAAATGTGTCCTGGCTATAGTTCCACTTAATACCTAGTATTTTCTGTTCTTTTTCACGGTACACGTCAGAGTTTCCAAGATTAATTTTGGCGTACGAATCATTATCATCCATTAATGTACGCAGCATAGTTTTAACTGCTGTGGATTCTGCTTCTGCAATCTTCTGCCTTAACTCGGCTGAATTCGAATAAAACTTTCGCAAATTAAAGCCTCCAGTAAGAAGTCTTGACTTGAACTGGAACTGGCTCCTGTACTTAGATCATCGACAAAAAAAATATTAATGACAAAAAAAATTTCTACAAATTCTGGATCCTCATCAAATTGTTCATTATGATATTTTACCGTGGCGTTTAGCAAACAGGGACTAGACGTCACACCAAATGGTACTCTGGCAAATCTAAGAGTTATATAAGGAGAGTCGCTGTCTTCGATATCTCTGACCCAGAGGAATCGTAAAACGTCTGTCAAATTCTGTAACTGATATCATAAGAAAGGCTTTCTCAATGTCACCAGTGAGGGCTATGTGGTGTATTTGAAAACGTAGTAAAATGTCCAGTTTATGATGAGTCATTGGTGGTCCTGCTAACAAACAATTGTTAAGTGAAGTACCATGTTGAGTCTTAGCAGAGGTATCATAAACAATCCGCATCTTTGTGGTGTCTTTGTCACGTCTAATGACACAGTGGTGCGGAATGTAATGAATTTTTTCACTTGAGGTCATGGTTGGTTCAGGTACTTCTTCAAGGATACCCTCCTTTAATTGACCTTTGATTATATTATCGTATTCCCTCGTGATATCTGGCTTATGGCGTAAACGCCTTAACAAATGGTTCAATCTTATTTGGCTGAGTTTGAGGCAGTGCTCACTCTGGGTTTCATTTTTTTCCGCCAATTTTTTTATTTTAATTTATTAGCCATATATTTTTTCCGCCAAAAAAGAACAAATATCTATTAGATTTTTTGAGTAATTTTTATACATATTATATCACAGTTTACAAAATGCTTCACTGCTTTGCAGAAGCCCATTTTTTGAAAGCGTTTTCAACATCTGGGGTAACCACTTTTAGTAACATTAAATTACACAGTGCATTTGTTTTTAATGAATATTTGTTGGTTTTTTTTATAATATTTTGTCAACTAAACCATCTTTCACAGTCTGTAGTTGCCACAGGAATTGTGATATCACAAGGCTTTGAAAATTCCCATTCATTCTTAGAAGATCTACCTTTTTCAAATGCACTTAAACATACATTATGCAAGAGTTAACTCTTCCTTTAGTTATGATGATTGAGGCCAGGCCTAAAATTCAAAAGCTAATATCTCGGTTCAGAGTGGAGCAATTTGAAATTGTCAGCATATTCTATTTACGTTATCTATTTCTTTTTTAACTATACTCAGCCATATTAAAAACTTGACACTGATGAATTTCAACAAAAAAATTTTTCTGGTAAGTCAAATAAATTTTAAAGTGTTTCTAACGATAGTAAGTAGTAAGAAGCCTTTAATTTCATAAAATTGTAAAGTCACGTGGATCACGTGACTTTTGAGCATATCAAGATGAAAAACCTGAAAAACACGTGCAAACACAAACTCGTGAGGTCAATAGCTGCAAATTTGCTTAAACTGAATACGCACACGTAACTTGAACTGGAAAAACAAATTAAAATTGTTATTTTCATCTTTGTTAGAAAATGCCGCGCCTTTCAAATGTAGAACGTCTACGTGCTATAGGTAGGCTCTATGCTGGTCAGTCTGTGGTCACTGTTGCAAGAGCCTTAAATTGTTCACGCCAGACAATAATTAATCTTAGAATGAGAGTGCTTCAAACTGGAACTATTGCCGACCGCCCAAGGGCGGGAGCGCCACGTGTGACGTCACTCCAAGAAGGTCAAGCAATACGATTACGTCATCTTAGAAACAGATTTGTCACTGCAACCTCCACAAGTAGAGAGATGTTTGGTGGAAAGGTAACTCCACAAACTGTTCTAAATCGCTTGCAGGCTGCTGGTCTTCGAGCTCGGAGGCCCTATAATGGACCAATATTGACACATCTTCATCGCCGTAACCGACTTGTGTGGGCAACAAGACACATAAGATTTACTCAAAGACAGTGGAATTCGGTTGTCTTTAGTGACTAATCTCGATTCACTTTGAGATTTGCCGATGGCATGGCCCGAGTGTACCGCAGATGAGGTGAACGTTACGCTCAAGTATGCGTCAGAGAAGTTGACCGATTTGGTGGCGGTAGCGTCATGGTTTGGGGTTCTTTTTGTGCACATGGACGTTCTCCTCTTGTTGTTGTCCAGGGCAACTTAAATGCTGTCCAGTACAGGGATCAGATTTTGCAACCTGTTCTTCTTCCGTTTATGCAGAGACATGGGCCTGGACTAACGTTTCAACAAGACAATGCTCGACCTCATACAGCAATTGCTACCCAGAATTTTTTAAGAAATGCCGGTGTCCAAGTCCTGGATTGGCCGTCGCTTAGCCCCGACCTTAATCCTATTGAACACATCTGGGACGAACTGGGTCGACGTGTTCGTCAGCAAGTGAATCCACCATTAGTGTTTACTAATGTTCTGAGATCCATGAGAAGACGTTGTGTGGCAGTACGAGACGCTAGAAGAGGCCACAACCGTTACTAAACACTTTATTCCGATTGTTCTCCAAGTCTGTGGATTTCATTTTGGGGGGTACTGTGACATCACGAACGTTATCAATGTCAAGGACTTTCTGCGAGACGTATTCTTGCTTTCTGCTGATGTCAAGGTCGTCTGTGCACAACATAACACTAAAATAGTTGCCTTAAACCAAATATTAAAAATCTAGTCCCAAAAATCCCGAGTGTCAAGTTTTTAATTTGACTGAGTATATTATAGTCAGTTCTTTATCAAACCTCTCATAATTGCCCTTTATTTTTTTCGACATTTTTCTATTTCGCGAACTTTTGAGGTAGCCTAGTACATGCGGGCCTATTGTAGAAGTTGATATCGCTTCAACATTTTGGTGGTAACATATTTAAAAGTCTGACATTCTTCTATCGGACGTTGACGAAGGCTGTTAAATTTTTCGCTTTGAGGTTATCCGGTAGAGGTAGATGTGCTGTTTTCCATGACAAGAAAACTTCATATCTACTACCATTACATGATAGCGTATCCACCAAATCCTCGTGTACAGTCTTTGGCTGGATACCTAAGGGTGACAGACAGATTTTCATTACCAATTTGATGAATAAATTTAACCATGATTTTCAGTTAGCCTTAGGTCTAAAGTGTCCAAAATTGGTTGATGGACATCCGGGTCACTTTGCCAAATGTGAGTTTGGCGGCCATCTTTAAAAATGGCCGCCATTTTTTTATTTGTCAGGGAAACCTCCACAACTCCTCAACAGGTTCACTTACGGATATGTAATATGCCTCAAAATGTTCATAATACAATTCTAAATCTGCTGGTATATGATACATGTTGTTTAATCAATGCTTTCGGTTTCAAAATAAAAGATTAATCTGAAAACAGCAATATTTTCGGGGTTTTTTTCATGATATCTGTTCATAAGTTTACTAAAAAAATCTTGTTCAGACCCATATAAGCCAAATTATCTATTTGGTCAACTAAAGTGATTTACTAGATATCAGAAACATTGATCATAAAAAAATAATCTCTAATATGAGTGTCCCAAATCCAAGATGGTAGAAATTCAAAATGCTCAAATGGCCAATTTGTCAGATAATAGTTATTTCACAGTTTAATATTACATGTAATATCCAATTGAAAGAGATTACTGAACTTAAAATTAACCAAAACAAAGAGTGTTTAAAAAAATCCAAGATGGTGAATATTCAAAATGGCGGCCAGAATTTCCGTAAAATGATCGATTTTCTGTTTGATGTAGCTTGTAATATGTCTTTTATAATCAAATAACACACTATTTATGGATAACAATAACTATAGTTTATTTCACTGCGACGTTTCAACAAGATTTCACAAGTCGTTATCATGTTTTTAATGTTATGGCCTATTGCTCGTGGTTCATTATACCGCTTAAATAATTGTTTGATCTTTTATTCTTGTGCTTATCTATACCAATTACTGATTATTCCTGTCTATGTGCATTTGTTTATTTAACGGCTTGGGACAGTTGCCCATACTAGCTGATTTTGCATCCCATTGGAGAGTCCGCACTGCTCTTGTATATATATATAACCATATTCTTTTCATTTTATGGGGGTTTGGATGGCCGAGTGGTTAGCACGCGCGCGCTGTATCATACGGTCTGTCATTGAGTCAACTGGCGGGGTTTCGATTCCCTGGTTGTACGTGACAAGGATTAGGGTCGCCTGTCCAACCTCGTGGGTTTTCTCCGGGTCCTCCGGTTTCCTCCCACTGCTAAAGACCCCTACGCGCAAGCGAATTATTGAAATAAAATTAAAAACCATATGTTAGTCCCGAAATGACATAGTTTGTGTCGAGTGGACGTTAAACCCATTTCTCTCTCTCTCTCTCTCTCTTTTCATTTTATTATCCCCCGACTTTTGAAGAAAGCAGAGGGCTATTAAAATGGGTTCGTCTGTCCGTCCGTCACACTTTTTGGGACACAATAACTCTCTTACTAATTGAGCTAGAATGTTCAAACTTGGTGTAAGTGTTTTTTTAGGTCAATGCCTTGATGGAGTTCGGAGATGAGATTTTTTTGCTTAGGGTAAGCAGAGATAAGCAATTTGATTGGTTGATACACGATAGTACTTTAGTTCTAATTAAGTGAGAGTGATAAAACTTGGTGTATAGTTTCATTACATCAAGACCTTGACTAAGATCGATAATGAGCATTTTCTGCTCAGGATAAGCAGAACGATATGCAATTTGATTGGCCAAGACTTTAGAACACAATAACTCTCATTCTAATTGAGGTAGAATGTTCAAACTGGGTGTAGGCGTTCATTAGGTGAATACCTTGATGGAGTTCGATGATGAACATTGTCTGTTTAGGGTAAGCAGAGATGAGCTATCTGATTGGTTGATGCTTTAGGGCACAATAACTTTGGTTATAATGAAGTGAGGGCGATATTAGCTTGACTAAGTTCGATCGTGAGAATTTTCTGCTTAGGCTAAAGAGCGATTAGCAATTTGATTGGTCAAGACTTTGGAACACAATAACTCTGCTTTTAATTGAGGTAGAATGCTGAAACTTGATGTAAATGTTCATTAGGCGAATGTCTTGACTCAGTTCAGTAATTAACATTTCGGGCTAAAGCTAAGCAGAGCTAAGCAATTTCATTGATCGATGCTTTGAGACAAGATAACTTTGATTCTATCTGATAGAGAGTGATGAAACTTAGTGTATAGTTGATAATCAGTTTGATTGCTCGATACTTTTGAAAAAAATAAATGTGCGATTAATTAATATGGGTCATCTATTTATTTAGGAATTTTGACGGGGGACATCAGCCTCCCTGTTGGCTTGTTTATTAATGTTATATGATTGATAAGGACATGTGAAATCTTGTTGAAACGTTTCAGTTAAATAAACTATAGAAATTGTTATCCGTAAATAGTGTGTTATTTGATTATGCTTCAATTACTAAATGCCTGACCCATGACCCACCTACAATGCCCAACTAGTCTTGTCATCCGTAAATAATGTGTTATTTGATTATGCTTCATGATCAATTACTAAATGCCTGACCCATGACCCACCTACAATGCCCAACTAGTCTTATGCGGGACATATTGTGATCAATGGCCAACTGAAAGCAGAGGCGGATTGGGCCGTGCGATCGCCCGAAGGGTCGGTCGGACAAAAAATGATAAAAATAATTTTGTCCAATTCGTCTAAAAAAACCTTTTCTGCTGAACATTATATTGGGGGGGGGGGGGGTATTGGACAGGCCATGGAGCGACGATGATCATGTTGTATGTGGCCGGTGGCTTTAACGAGAGTCTGGAATGGGCTGGTATAATAGACTTTCTGGGCCGGGTGTGGGCCGGAATTCGGAATCCTGCAATGGGGATTCCGAATTCCGTCACAGGATGAATCAACTAGCGCTCCCGGCAACAAAAATGGGACATTTTACAATGAAAATATTCCTACTTATTCAATATTCATAACTGGTTAATCAAATGGTCAAAATTTTCTCAACTAGTCCCATTTTTTAACCGGTTAAATTCTCTTGACTCTTGACGATACAATGATAATACGTTAATTAATAATATGACGATATGATAATTTCACAGGTTGATGGTTGTAAATTACTTGTAAGTCGGGGTTTTGGCCTAAATTAATCGATTTATGAGATATATTATTTGACAAAGATTATAATCAGATATGCCACCAAATCGCATATTTGGGGTTCATTTTTCAAATTTTTCCAGGGGGAAAGCACCCGGACCCCCCCCCCCTCCCCGTCCAGGCTCCGCGGTCAGTAAAAGGGGCAGCTCTGACACAGGTGCCCGGGCCGGTTCGCGGACCCAATCCGCCCCTGACTGAAAGTGTACCGCTATATTTATGCCTGATCTTGCTTGACCCATTACCCACCTAGAGTGTCCACAATTTTAATGCGTAACCTACAGTTCGCCACAATTTTTATGCATGGTCTAGTCTGATCCACCTAGCAATTTTTATGTGCGGCTTCGGTTTTTTTCGGTAATTAGTGTTGTTTTTTCGTTATTTATTGATTTTTCGATATTTTGGGTTTTTCGGATTTTTTCGGTAATTAGTATCAAAAATTTTGTTCCGGTATTCATCACTATTTCCTGGCAACTTTTGTGGTATAGTCTAGATATCGTATCCACAGATCCATTTCACAACAATTTGAAAGTTTAAAAAGAATCGTTGCGAAGATAATTTGAAATGCATTTACGACTAGGCATCACAAAAGAAATGTCGACCAATTTCCTCTTTCGCTTTAGGCAGGCCTATGACATTAAAATGATATCATCATTGTCGCTGCCGAGATCTCCTGTGTCTGTTTGGCTAGTGTCAATTGCTGAAGAAAAACAGTAGTTGCAATTGTCATAGTAATTCCAATGAGGTGGATGGTTGTGACATTAACAAAGAGGAAATCGTGAGCCATGGCTTTTGGGATACCTAGTCGTAAATGTATTTCAAATTATCTCTGTAAGTATCATTTTTAAACTTAGAACTTGTTGTGAAATACATTTTACACTTTACACTTTCACAATTGACAAATATGAATCCATGAAACCATCTGTCTAGATTCTAGATGATACCACAAAAGGTTGCCAGACTCTTCAAAGTAAAAATCTATCACATTACGATTTGTGGACCAAAAATGAAATGCAATGTGGGTTAACGTCCTACTGTTCTAACTTGGTCAATGAAGATGGCTATTCGTCATACAGTGTGAAATAAGGAAAAATTTACCCAGACACAGGGATCGAATTCCGGACCTTGTTGAGCCTTACCCACTGAGCCACTATTTCGTTCTATAAACGTTCACATGGTTAGTACCCTACCTCGCCGAGGCTCAACATTTTAAAATTGACAGTACACTCAAGACTTTTGTTGAGTTTCCGACCACCGCAGCTGTACAGACTGGTTCACTGAGCGTATTTATTTATGCCAAATGAATAACTTAAGAAGACCACACACAAAATTTGGCTAAAATTACCCTGAACATGATTTGATAGTAAACTTATAAAATAAATCTTGAAAAAAAATGTCAAAACGTTGCTTTTTTCAGAATAATCTGTTGATTTGGAAAATATATGATTCATTCACCAACATGTGTCATATAACAGCAGCTGTAGAATGTTACTGCGAACATTTTGAGCCATATTCCATATCAATAGGTCAATCTGTGAATGAGTTATGAAGGTTTCCTTGACGCGCTCAATTGCAATGAAAAAACGGCGGCCATTTTTAAAGATGGCCGCCAAAATGGGATTTAGCAAAGTGACCCTGAAGTCCATCAGCCAAATTTGAACACTTCGGGCACCAGGCTAACTGAAAATCATGGTTGAATTTATTCATCAAATTGGTAATGATACTCCGAAATCCGAGGTCTGCCACATGGACTATCCCATGGACATTTACAGGTCCTGAAAGACCCCATCCTAGCTTAGTATCTAAAGCAGAGAGTCCATTCTCCCCCCGTACTATACCCCCGTTAACCAGACACCAATACTGATCTGATCCGATGAACATATCAATGTAAACCTCATCCTCATTTTCGGCTATATCTGCAAATTCAAAGTTTGGTATTGAAAAATGCTGTTTCGCTTCTTCAAGTGGCTGTCCTGTCAAAGGGTCGCAAATATTTGGCACCTCATACATGGCTAAAGTTAACTTTACGGCATTGGTTTGTATACAAACGTTGACGGCATCTACTGTCTGAAGGCTTTCTTGACTGGAACCAAATGTCTTGATAAGGACAGTTTTCTGTGTTATGGTAGATAAGGCTAAACTCTGTCTAACTCTAGTGGTTATGTAAGACCTCTGGGCTCCACTATCAAACAATAACCTGACTGGAATGCTTCTATGGTTGTGGGGGTTAAACGCTAAACATCTGGCAGTTTGAAGTAACACAGGGCCGTCAGACTGTATAAACATGGCATTGGACATATTGGAATTGGATGTACCGGAACTCTGTGTCGTTGGTTGGCCATACTTGCTTCCATGTGGTGGCTGGTTTCCAGGCAGTGACTGACTTTGAAACCACTGGTGGTAAAATTCAATAAATCCTGGTGGCGGGCATGGAGGAAAAGGATATGGTTGATTTTATAGCTGGACTTCCTGACTCGTGGACTGGAGTCGCGATCTTGGCTGATATTGTGGGACTCGATGCCTGGTTTCAGATGATGAACTCTCATTTGGAAGTGGGTGTGGGCTTGATCGGCTGGTGGCGTCTGGGTACAAACTGATATGGTGGCGAAAATTACACCTGGGACATTTTCTATTGGTATCACATTCATATGTCATGTGTCCTTTACGCAGACACACAAAACATCGGTCTTCTTTGCGTAGAACATGCTTTCTACCTTCGACACTAGTAAGAATTGTGGAGGAATTGGACGGATATGGCATCTTACAATAGGTACAGTTAGTCAACAAAGAGTTGTTGGTAGAGTACAAATTTGTGGCGGTTGGGTATTTAGATGATGAAGTGGACCTTGTTTTATCGAAGTATGGCTTGGAACCTGGCCGTTGTGGTTGTTGCGTAGTAGTTGGTTTGGATGGTTGATCTCCTAAAGTTCTCTCTCTGGCTTTTATTTCGGTTCCTAACATATCCATAAGGCGATCCAACTCCCACTCATCATCTTTCATTTCGCTGCTGACAATAAGACGTAGTTCTTGTAGCAATTTATTCATTAAGATGAAAGACAAAAAACTACCATAACATTGTGAGGGTATACCTAATGACTTTAAACTCCTAACATTTAATTCAACTTTATCATAAAGTACACGTAAACCTACTATATTATGGCCAGAACTAACTCCTTTACAACTAACAAAACTTCCATGTGACGATTAATTATCAATTGCTTATTACCGAACCTCCCATGTAATATTGTAATCGCTTCTATGTAATTGGTAGATATCAAAGGCAACCCAGAAATGGCATCACTCGCAGACTTTTCCAAAGAAGATCTTAAGTACGTAAATTTGTCAATGTCTGCTAAATTATCATTGTTATGTATAGCGGCTTCAAAATGATTCCAAAATGACTGCCAATGTATCAAATCCCCCGAGAATTTACCTAATTCAAGTTTTGGCAATTTTAAATATGGCTTTCTCGAATTAAGTGTGGTCTGGTTCTCGGTGCTTACAGAGTCACCATAATAATTATCATTATTTAAAGTCTGGGACGGTTCTGATATATTAATAGCGAATTGTTAATGATATGTTTTCCTGAAATATGTCACACTCTTCTATTTCTTGGTCAATCTCTGATTCCTTTAAATCTGCAATGACTTGTTCACCAAATCCCTTTAAAGTTTCTATTTTGGCTGCTAACCCAGCTTTATAGGCTACTGTTAGGGTGCCCCGAGCAGTCTAATTTAGTCTCTAAGAAATTTGGTCTTACCTGGAGAGGTGTTGACTGTGCAAAGACGAATTTCTCAATGATGACGAAACAGGCTCGGGCACGCTGAGAGCACGTACTCGGAGCAAATATTCACTAACAGGGCCATGCACGTGGTATTGTCACAACATCAAATGGTAAATAAAGACATGCTAAAAATATTCTCATCAGGCTTTGGTCTTTAGATATTATTGGATGGCTAACTACGTTAAAACTTCTAAAAATTATTGTCGTTTTTATTTTTCAATTCGGTATTTATTTACAGAGTGCTGTCGTTTAGTTTCGGCGATTTCACATCTCCCAATAACGTGTGTTGGGCAAAAAGAGAGTACAACCGGTATTTTTCTTTTAATTTTGCAAGGTTCGTGAAATAGTGGTTAAATTGCCCAAGACGAGTTATGCCAAGTTAAGAAATTTAACAAATTGTTTCGTATTTTAAATTTGCTACCTGGAATTAATCGAAACGAAGGTAAGTCTCGATTGACCAGATTAACTGTTCGAGACTATTGACTTTTAGGGTTAAGGGGAAACA
Source organism: Patella vulgata (assembly GCF_932274485.2). NCBI lineage: Eukaryota > Metazoa > Mollusca > Gastropoda > Patellidae > Patella > Patella vulgata. The sequence goes on from NC_065879.2 coordinate 48,865,466, forward strand.
AATCTTTTTATTTTGTTTAGGAAATGACCGACGGACTCTTTAATTTGTTGTCAATCGATTCAGTTTGCAGGCATGACGTCCAACGATGAATTACTATCCAGCATTGGTTTGGGCGATGACTATGATCTCAGTACAATAACTAAACTTCCCTTCGCAAGTATTACAAATAGGCTAGTACTAGGCATCATTAATAAATTTCCGACCAATACAGAGCACCAGTCTATAATTACTGCTTTACATGACGACAGCGTGACGTTTGATGACAACGGTATTCGAAGTAGGCTGGTCAGACTGAAGACAAAGACTAGAAAGCTGGATAAAATTATATGACGATTATCTCGACAGCCCCCTTTTCCCCGGGATAGTGGACAAGACACCATCGGCAGATACCAGCACGATAATTTAATAAATAGAGGGACACAGACATCTGCCGATGCGACTATGACTAAGTTAAATAGGAAAAATAAGTATTTATTAAGAAGGATCAATAGGTATACAAAAATAATTTTCCGTTTAAAAAATCGACTTCGGAAGACCTCAAAAGAATTGATTCGCGCGAAGGCTAATAATAATAAAGTTTTGGCAAATAAAAAAAACTGGTTGTAAGTCCTAACCTCGTGGGGAAGAAATAATTTTGTATGATGTCGAAAATCAAAGATACACTCCAGAATGCCATAATTTGGTCATGCAACTAAAAAACCTCAACGTTTCCGATAGGAACGTCGACGCGGTTATAACCGCATGTTTGGCTGTCGCGGGACTCAAATCTAATTATACTCCAACAAAATCTACAGTTCAGAGAATATCATGTGAGCGCGTCGGTGTATCTTTAAAACATGTTTCGGAAACCCTAAAGTCGGCGAAAAACACCACTTTATATACGGACGAAACTACAAAATTTGGCTCCAAATTCGGTACATATGCACTAACCGCTGACTCGACTCATACGCCAATTATTATTGGTCTTCGAAATATGGCTGATAAATCTGCGCAAACTACTCTTACAACTTTAAATGAAATTTTGGCAGATCTTGATGATATAGCTGGGCCCATTAGTAAATCTGTAATTTTCCAAATTAGAAATACAATGTCAGACAGAGCCAGCACCGAAAAGCTTTTTAACACTTTATTTACACAATACAGAGGCAATATTTGTTCTAAATTAGTAGAAAACTGGTCAGATTTATCAGATTCAGAGCGAAATATTCACCTAAATATAAATCATTTCTTTTGCGGTCTTCATCTACTAACTGGTTTGGCCGATAAAAGTGCGTCTGAATTGAAGAAATTTGAGGAAATATATTTTAAAACGTATTCGGCCCAAACGTTTAAAACTGCTTCTTCATTTTTGCCAAACGAACCTGGGTGTGTTCGATTGATTCGGACAAGCCTTTACACAGGGTGGCGGCAATACTATATACCGGAAAACACCGGAAAACAACCGGAAAACACCATTTTATACTGAATACCGGAAAACACCGGAAAAACACTAAATACTGGAAAACACCCTAAATACCGGAAAACACCCTAAATAGGTAACCCGGAGCCTGGTCCTCTGTGTGCGGTTTTGGACCAAGTGAGCGCCGATGAAGGAAGGTCAAGCTCATTACGATGTTCGTTTTACAAATAGCCCCCCCCCCCAAAAAAAAAAATTGCCGATTTTTTTTTCTCCAAAATTTTTGGACGAAAAAAATTTTCTGTCACAAAAAAAAAATTCGAATTTTTCCGAAAAATTGGTTTTACAAAAAAACATTCGGTAGAAAATAACTTTACAGAGAAAAATACTGGAAAAAAAATTTGAATTTTTTTTGAGAGAAACTTGGGAGAAGAAATTGTTAAAAAAAAAATCTGAAAAGAAATTTTTCTTTGACCGTAGGCGATCGCTCGCTTGTATGTTAATGAACCTATTTCATCAGCGCTCACCTGGTCCAAAACCACACACGAGGACCAAACTCCGGGTTATTAAATAGCTACCGGAAAACTTAGAAGAGTAAACTGTGCCCGAGATTTTTCTAGAGAGCCAGCCCCGCCGCGCCGCTCCGGAAGGGATCATCGTCAGGGTGGGACGGGGATGGAATTGTCCAGTCACGTGACAAACATAGATCTTCCGTTTCTCAAACCATATTATTTCCACAGTCATTGTCATTAATCACAAATTACAGGATGATATACGACAATGCAGGTTTGCTTTGAAATAGAGCAAATGAGACTTTTCCATCTACAATCTTCAGATCAAAGGATGCAAGTTCTTACACAGTGCAGCATAATTTGTGCAACAAAAGACATCTCGAATATCGATTGTCGGAAAAAACATTTTCTCGGGGACATTTTTTTCCGAATACGCATTCGGTGTAAGTCTTCAGCCACCAGGAAGTGGTTAACATAGTAATGTTTTATTACGATAGTGGTTGCCTGAGGTTCTCGGGGGGGGGGGGGGTAGCCTCATCGGCTAGAGTCCTCTATTTCACAAGCAAAAGCAACAATTGCTTCCTTGAAAATTTATCGATCAACCCTTTTCACAGACGTCCAGCTTACCACTTCCCGTCAATGCAGTAAGATAGAATATGTAGTTTTCTCATGGACAATTGGGCGAAAGTTGGGGTTTTCTCAAGGAAAACTGGTCAACAAGTTGGGGAAAATAGCTCGAGAAGTAATCCAGAAAAATATCCTGTGTGCGGCCCTCGGAATATGATGGAATATGTTGAATATTATTATGGTTCAAGTGATTATATTTGACCCTGGAATGAAAGTAAGCTCAGAAACAAGTAGATTTTTAGCCCTTCCAACTAGATGGATAGCTCTTGGAAAGGATAGACACTTTTCAGATTACAGCCTGTTCGAGAATTGCGTGGCATCCATTTCGTTGGCAACGTGAAGTAGGCACGTTATTCGGGATTCGCGATTAATTCACGAATCCCGAATAGCGTGCTGGCTCGTTACTAAAACAGACCGACCTACCTTGCATCCGACCATTTCCTCGCAACCCCTGACCGTAGGGGTAAGGGTACGTTGGGTGACCGACTAACAAGGAGACCACCGTTTGTCGAGCGAATAGGGTGCTAACTGGTTTGTTAAAGTGCACGGGGCAGTCATCTCCAGCAATTACCTGTTGTATTGCCGAATCCCGAATCCCGAATAACGTGCTGGCTCGTTATTCGGGATTCGCCACTAAAACAGAACGACCTACGTTGCATCCGACCATTTCCTCTCTGCCCCCCACGGTAGTTGTATTGCCGAATTCCGAATCCCGAATAACGTGCTTGCTCGTTATTCGTGATTCGCGAATCCCGAATAACGAGCCAGCACGTTATCCGGTATTCGGGATTCGCCACTAAAACAGAACGACCTCGTTGCATCAAACCATTTCCTCTCTACCCCCGACGGTAGGCGTAAGTGAACGTTGGGTGACCGACAAACAAGGAGAAGACCGTTTGTCGAGCGAATAGTTTGTTGGGTGGGTTTTTGGCGTGCACGGGGCAGTCCTCTCCTGAACTCATCTGTTTTATTCGCCACTAAAACAGAAAGACCTACGTTGCATCTGACCATTTCCTCTCTGACCCCCCCCCCCCGGGGGTGGGGGGTGGATGGCCGAATGGTCAAGCACGTGCGCGCTGTATCATTAAGCCTGTCATTGAGTCAACTGGCGTGGTTTCGAATCCCCGGTTGTACGTGGCAAGGAGTAGGGTCGCCTGTCCAACCTCGTGGGTTTTCTCCGGGTCCTTCGGTTTCCTCCCACTGCTAAAGACCCCTACGCGCAAGCGAATTATTGAAATAAAATTAAAACTATATGTTAGTCGTTTGGTGATTAGGACACATAGCGGTTAAACCTGGAACTTCAACTCGAACTATTCAGAGATTTATTAACTCGCTTTTGATGATACTTGCTGTTTTATGATGCGATTTTTTGTTACCTGGGGAGGAGTTGGCCTAGTCGTGCCTTCCACTAATTCGTACCACCCTGATGCCAGCGTTACTGGTAAGAATCAGGAGACCGGCGCAACCGGCATATAATGGGGCCCTCCGAGGGCAGTGTTTAATCTACTGAAATACTGAAACACTGAAATTTACTGAAAACTAAAATTAAAATACAAAATAAAATATGGTCAATGATGGAGGTAGACTGATTGCGTCTTTTAAAACATTCAAAACATAATAGGCATCAACAAAATTTTGGAGAAAAAAAATCGGAAATCTTTTTTTCTTGGGGGGGGGGGGCTATTTGTAAAACGAACATTGTAATGACCTTGACCTTCCTTCATCGGCGCTCACTTGGTCCAAAACCGCACACAGAGGACCGGGCTGCGGGTTACCTATTTAGGGTGTTTTCCGGTATTTAGGATGTTTTCCGGTATTTAGTGTTTTTCCGGTGTTTTCCGGTATTCAGTATAAAATGGTGTTTTCCGGTTGTTTTCCGGTGTTTTCCTGTGTTTTCCGGTATATAGTATGGCCCCAGGGTGGGGACGAAAAGTCGGGTTGTTATTTGCCTTTTAAGTTGTATCTCAAGTCCCTTGGGATTTCAAAATTACCGCTAACGCCATTTCATGGTAACCGGTTTAATATTATTTTCCACAATGCCGCAATTGTAAATTATATGGCCAAGCATATTAAAAATTTTCTTGGTGATTTTGGAACAGAAAATAGATTGACCCAAAGCATATTTTTAGATATCAAAATTCCGTTATTTCATTTTGAATACCAGGCTTTGGGCTTGATAGATAAATTAATTACAGCTCCATTGTGGCGCATACTAGAAAGCGGCATTAATGCACTTGACATGAAAACTATTTATCAGAAATTACATGATTTTTTGGAAAACACGAATATTGAAAACTTTATTGAAGGTAAATCACACCCATTTGAATCTCTAATCAAAATTGAAAATGATTTGGTTCTTGCTAACCTGACGAAATTTGATTCTGATTTAACTTTTAATTCAACCCTGATCCATGTTTTGGAGGTCCTCTTTGCCGAGTTTAGAAAGTACATTGCAAAAATTTTACTTGAGTATCGAGATGACTTTAATCCTTCCTGTTCGAGTTCTGCCATGCCTCACAACAAATTACCGGAAACCGTGTTCAGTCATCTCGATAGATTAATGAGGATCGCGCCCTCGTCTAATATTTTTGGCAACGAAGCGTCCATTTTATATAAAATGAATAAATCTGATGAATGGCTAAAAAATCTTTTACCTGATAAACGTAATCTGGTCTTAATGGATGCTCAAACGATAACTAAAAATCAACTTTCTAAATTTAGGCAAAGACGGGAAGAAATCGAAAAAAAAAAGCTAGCGGTTCTTTTGGCGAAAAAGAATGAATTAATACTAAAGGGGAAACGTGAGATTAGGAAAAAAGAGCGCCTAACAACAGAAATTGTCGGGGTGGGTCTTTGGAAAAGTAAAGAGGGTATGGAAAATGGGCTTTTGCAACTTACAGATAGGGAAATGAAAGAGGCACTGAAGGCACAGCTCCGGTTTCGTAGGTATGTTTTAAATCAGCAAGTTTCCGATAAGTCTATATTTTATTTTTCTGTCGCCGGTAAGGAACATTCGATTTCAGTTTTAAAACAAAATTTACAAAAATTAATTGACCTGGCTGATCCTACCTAACCGGAAGAAACTTTCAATGCCCCTTTTTAGCGGTTATAAAAAAATACAATTTCTCCATTCTTCGTTTCTAAAACCATTTTATTTGTCAATCCAGACGTCCCAGCAGACCGACATTTCTCACAGTATTTTAACAATTCATTATTTAATAACTGTTTTCTTTAAACCAATCGGTTAATTTTCGGATAGCAATTTATTTTATAAAATACGCCTACTACTAGATCTGCTTTGATATCTGCTTGAAAAGTTGCCTTTGAGATACACGAAGTAAAACTTAACTTTTTATTTTGTCCCAAGGGGAACAATTTGGAATATATGTTTATTACAGATTAGTTCTAAATTACATATCTGTGTTTGGTAAATAATGACTATGTATTATTTATTATCAATCGATTTGAGAATTGTCGTAACAGATCGTGTTTTGGGGTAAGATTTGAGTTACGCGTGGTTTGATAAAGTGAGTACACCTGCGCTGATTACCTTAATTTTTAACCTATTTATCTTTGGGAAAACCTGTATTTCTTTCGTATAATAGCTGACAAGATAATATTGACTGTTTTATAAAAAAAAATATCTGCCAAGACAGATGTTATACTGTACATATAAATGTATGTAAGAGTGTTGTAATAGACGACATACCGTTATGAAAGAAGATCTAACATACAGGCATGTTGATTCAGAGGGCGTTGGTCACGATGAGATGTGTTTTTGTTAATGTTATCGATCACTTTCAGTCCCTATAAAGTTATAGGAAATACATATTAAAATAATCAGCATATTTATTCTTGTGTAAATGCTATCATACAAGAAGGAACGTCCTCCCGAATTTGAATTTGTTCTTAATTATGTATCTTATAGTTTGTATTCACTTATTCAAACCCCACTTCAAAATGTCAATGTACATCTCAAATCTGTACATAACTTGATCAGCTATTGCATATTTTTCATTTAGATTGATTAAAATAGTCTGTCATTATTTATTTAATACTCTAATTACTCCATGAAACTTTTCGTCAATATACATACTTTCCGAACATTATTCCTTAAATGGGACATCAAATATTAATTTACAAAGGCACATTCACATATAAATACCAACATAAATAGACCGATGTGTCTATGGGTATACAGAAAATATAAATAGATTGGTCCAATATATCTACAAAAACGTAAATAAAATTAAATTGGGCTGCACACATCAAAATTAATCACACGGGAATGACCGATCCCAAACTGAGCTGCGTTGCGCATGCTAGGAAATCTTAAATTCAATCGAAGCGTGGAGCAAATTTCATCAGATAGCAAATTACGATTTAAACAAATAGTCCCGAATGGTAGTGGTGGTTCATTCTTATCGGAAAATAAATCAATAATTTGAAATAACCAAGAGAACATAAATCCGTCAACATTGAACCCAAATCCGTCAACCCAAAACAAATATGTCCGCGGATGGTGCACAAAAGCAATGTATTTTACAATGCAGTCGAGTTGATATATCTTGTGAAATATAGCACGCAGGTACAGTTTCTTGGCAGTTTATAATAAAGGATCATCTAGGGTTGTTGTTTATATAAATATAGTGCCATAATTGTAAATAGTTTTCGAGATTTTTTTCAGCTCGGGGCACCCTACTACTGTTTTAGTTTTATTATTTCTTCACTTCCTAATATTGGGTGTTCTTGGTCCAAATTTTTAACAATGTCTTCTGCACTACTGATTAGTCTCTTAGCAGATAATCTATGTCCATTTCGGTACTATTTGGCACTTGGCTTTTTGCTGGATGATTCGGATTTTTGCACCTTGAACAGTTTTAATAATAGTCAAAATAAACACAAGTGTCAACTCACACAATATAATATTGGCTTCTAAAGTTAAATGTAAACTTATATCATCTAACAGTTTTATAAATATGACTAAACAATATACAAAAGTGTTCAAAATATCTCAAATTGGCTTAAAATTAACTGGATTGGCTTGAAATTCCACAATATTGGCTTTGTTTACATTTTTTCCCATTCGTCTGCTATAATAATGTCTGCTCACTTCACTTTTGGTTCAACGAAGCGTGACCACTTTTCTGCTGGACGTTGGAGTCTACTCTGCACTTAGGATTGGTGGCTAACTTCAAATGGAGATTGTTAAATGTCTGTTAACTTGGTCTGCTAACTTCAAAATATTTACGGTACCTGGATAAATTATTGGCAAATTTCCACTCTGTCTCGTCGGACCATATCCAATACTTTCCTATTGTATTTAGATTTAGATTGTGGCGGTCGATGGCTCTGGCAGGCTTTATTCGGAAATCATATTACAACTATTTAATTGGCTTTATTTGGATAATTAAACGAGCTTACCGTTAGGGAAGTGACGTTTGATTGTAATTCTACCTCGTCATAGTCTGACGTCGTAGTCACGTGAGAGTTTAAAGCAGGTGTTCATGAACGTAAAACCAGTAACAGTTACATCATTTATTTGTTTAATAACAAAAACCAAATGCACAATTTAGCAAGTGTATCAACCTAGTCCTGTTAAAATATCACCAAAAAATTCTGTTTCTGTGTATTTATTGTAATATTTAGAAAATGTACTACTGTTTTTCCAACCAGCTGCTTTCATAATACAGTCTAAAGATAAACCACGTATTTTTGCACAGGATGTACTTGCAGCACGTGTGCTATGCGCTTGGAAAAAGTCTGTATCTACACCGGATTTACCAAGTACACATTTAATCCATCTACTGATTGTATCTTTTGAAACACCTTTATGTGGTTTATTACAACCAAAAAACAATTGAACACATTCCCCACGAAGTTTGGAAGTAATCTCAATATATTGTTTTAAATAAGTTATTATACACAGTCTCCTATCTGGAGCATATGCTTTCAAAGTAATAGGTTCCAAATGATTTCCAGGTTTGGACTGTTTAAGCAAATGATTCACGTAAAACACACATTTCGAATCTGATAATTTCATATGTTCAATATCTAGACAATGAAGAGTTTGGCACCTTTGTCTTGTAAGAAAAGCTAATAACATGGCAGTTTTTAAAGTTAAATCTCTAAGAGATAATTTATCACAAGGTGACAATGACTGTAAATACATTAGAACATTGTCTACATTCCAAATTAAGGAATATTTAGGTAAAGAGGGTCTCTTCTCAAACACACCTTTCATAAATTTTTTCACAATATAATGTTCTCCGAATGATTTACCATTATTAAAAGTTGTAACAGAAGATAAATCTGAACGAGCTGTATTGATACAGCTGTAGCTTAATCCTTGATCATAAAGTACAGCCAAAGAATTTACACCATCTTCTAATAACGGAGTAAAGGGATTAATTTTCCGAAACACACAATATTGTTCCCACTTCTTGAGATATGTCTGGTATTGTTTGTGGATACTAGATCGCCAACTCCCGACGATGAGTTCCGAAGCTGTCCCTGAAAACTTTGCCTCAACAAGGACTTTCCGGATAAGTCACATGCCACTAGTTCAAGTTTCTTGTACATTGGATGGGGTATGTCTGGTTCTTGTGGTAGGTGCAAGAGTCCCCCCCCCCCTCTTTGGTAATAACACTGGACTGTCTATCAGTAATCTCAACAGCATGGGAAACCAAACCTGGGTTGCCCAGAAAGGAGCTATTACAATCCCTGTAGCTCTATCCCTTTCGATTTTCTGTAGAGCCTGGGTTAAGTTTCTATTCTTTTTCTCGACGATCAACGCGAGATTCCCTGTCAGCAATGGTATTCTTAACACCAGGTACATGAGCTGCAGACAGCCAAATTCCCTGTGAAATACAGAATTTCCAAATTTCTCTTAACGAATTACATAATTGAGAATGGCTAGTACCCATATGATTAATACAAGCAATGCCAGTGGTATTGTTCATCATAACTCTAACATGTTAATTGTTAAGTGTATCTTTGGAAGATTTCAAAGTAAGCAAAACTGCAAAAAGTTCTAAATAATTAATATGGTGAGAGCTTTTATTTGGGGTCCAATTATCACCTGTATTGGAATTACAATACACTCCCCCCTCCACCCTTTTTTGCTTGAATAAGTGAAAATTGTTTCCTGTGGTAAGCCATGATCAATTAAATCATATTCAATTTTTATATAGTTGATCCACCATTTTATATCCTTTTTAGATAACTCTGATAGGACCATTATTGCCTCAAAATTACCTTTGTTCATTTTTAAAGCTGCAGATTTCTCCATTTCCAAAATTCGGAAATATAAGGGTCCATACCTAGTTCCCGAAAAACTTAGACCTAAAACATTAGACCTAAAACAACAGAAACATCTCTTATAGTATTTTTATCTGAAGACAATAATATTTTACAAGCTAACTGTACTTTTTCTGCCTTCTCTGTTGTAAGTTTAACTGTCATATTAACAGAGTCCAAGTTGAACCCCAAGAAAATTAAATTTTGCGTGGGTTTGAAGATTGGTTTTAAAGGATGTACCATAAATTCAAGGGAATCAAATGAATACACAGTAGCAGCACATTATTCAAACAGTCCTGTTGGGTGTTACCCTGTAAATAGCTGTCATCCAAATAAGGTACAGACAAATGACCTAAAGACCTTAAATTGGTCAAAACTGGCTTTAAAAGCTTTGAGAATTTTCTAGGACAGTATGCCAAGCCATTGGGAAATACCTTGTATTGATAAAATTGAGATTTCCAATAAAATCTCAGTAGTTTTTTATGCTCTGGTGCCACAGGACATGAACAATATGCATCCTTCAAATCTATGGATGCCATTCAGCAATTTGGTTTTACCATTTTAATAGCTGACAATGTGACTCCATTTTAAAGTGTTTATATTCTACTAGTTTATTTAAAGGTTTTAAATTTAGAATAACTCTTAACGAAATACCCTTCTTTTTGCGAGTAAAGATATTACAAATATATTCGCCCTTTTCGTGTTCTACTTTTTCAAGAACTTGTTTTTCCAACAATTTATAAATTTCTTGATCAATAGCAAGAGCTTCCTGTTCATTAAACCTTATAGGAGCTGGTGTATAATTTTGAATTGAGACCTCGTCAAACGAAATACGTGTAACTTGTACAGTATCTAAAATTTCTGCCTCATTAGTTAATTTATTCCAAACTTCATAATAATTAGCAATTTGTCCCCCAGAAAACGACTAGGTTTTTTGATTTAAATAATCTAGTAGAAACGAGAAACTATTATTATTAAGTACCTCGTTTAAGCAAGTATCTAATGCTCTGGTTTCTTCTGGGAATTGAAGCTCTTTTTCTTCACTCTCTCCCTTCCTCGGTCTTGAAAAGGGCGATTTCCAAAGAGTTGGTTGACAAATCGTTCATTCCCTTCATAAATACAGCAATGTCGGCCATGCTGGCCTCAATGTTAGCTTTGCTCGGTCAATTCTACTGCATGACCTTTAGAAGTACATGGTAAGGGTGGTTCAACCAAGGAATCCAAAATTTCCGAGTCGGAAATTCCTACTTTGTTGACTAGTAGTTTGACATTATTTTCGACCTTCGTCGGAGACCTTGACTCAGCCATTTGACTGTAGTCTTGATGTAAATCGAGAATTTCTCGAAATTCAACAACAAAAATTAATAATTTGTTGTTTACCAAGGCTTATGAAGTCCGATAAACTAATATTATAAAATTGAACATGTGTTAGATTCTGACACTAGAAGGCGCGAGAAATACGTCCGTAGGATTCGCGAGCAAAGAGCACACTGAAGACTGATGGCTTGAGCGCTTCTCACGTGACTACGACGTCAGACTATGACGATGTAGAATCCTCTTGGCTTCTTACAAACATGACAACAAGGCGTACATTGGGACTCAGACTAGCAATTTTTTGCCCATTGACTTCAATGTTAAATGGCTGTAACATCACAGACTGTAGCTATTTGCTCAACATTCCGTTGGTTCCAATCTTTATAGGCACACTGGGGACCACATTTGGCAATGTCCTCATCATAAATTTGTAGGGGGTTGACGATTTAGATTTTTTGCTACGGGGATTTGATGTTGACAGGGGTGAAAATCTCACTTCCGTCGCAATGATTGCTCTGCAGAAAGACACTTTACACCCCCTATCCCCCCGCTGTAATATCATCAGTATTACCCAAAACTGCTATGAAATTGCAAATTTGATCCCTTTTCTCCAATTCTAGACCAAAAAGTCAACCCAAAAATGTAGGAAGAGGGGAGAAAAAAATTAAGGGAAAAATTGTCTATTTATAACTCGCACTACATTCCCCCCATCATGAATTAAGGGGGAATAATTACTAGTCTTAGTCCATTGGCTGGAGGCAGACCACCATTAATTTCCCCATTGACTTCAATGTTAATTCTGGCCTCTTTGCCCACCTCCAACTTTTCCCCAAATTTTCGTTGGGCTGAATGCTTTTCACTACAGACAAATGGTCATGTCTTTGCACTAAAATTTGTATGAGGTTGACCACTGCTAAAGACCCCTATGCGCAAGCGAATTATTGAAGTAAAATTGAACCATATGTTAGTCCCAAAATGACCTAGTTTGTGTCGAGTGGAGTTAAACGCCATCCCTCTTACGTTAAACGCCATTTCTCTCTCTCTCTCTCTCACGCTAAACACCATTCTCTCTCTCTCTCTCTAAAGAGAGGACACAGCCTGATTGTTGTGTAATAATAGATACTAGAGGTACAAACGTAAAGAAAAAACCCTATTTATAACAAACGAGAGGGTTCCCCTCGTTGCCCACTCGTAAATTGCAGCTTACAAGTCAAGTCTTTTAAATGCGTCTGTTCGTCATTTGTAAGCTGTAGGACAGAACGTCCGAAACTTTCGGATAGGCATTTCGGACGGAAGGGTGCCGGGTTTGTAGCTCGTTAATTCGAGTTATACCCCCTAGCTGTAGTCACATTGTCCAGTCCTGTCTGTCTATATGCACAATCTGGCCAATTATAATCGAGCACATAACCAGGTGGTCATTTTCAGCCAATAAAAATACGTGAAAATATCGCGCAATTATTGATGGGTAGGACTTTGTTTCGGAGGGAAATTTCTGACAAGCGCCTGAAGCGAAATGAATTGCAAGTATTAATTGTATTCAACATTTTAAATCATGCTTAATTTTATTTACTTATATGTCGTTGAGACAACGCATTTTGGCTGCTAGCGATGTTTATAAGGTGTATTTTTAGACAGGTAGTGGGTAGAGTAAGGGTCTACGACTACAGTACAAAACAGTAGGTCAACGCGAAGTCGACGATTTCGTCCAATACGTCACGTTGACTTGTAAAATGCAGTATGTTTTGGCAAGATGTCTTATCATTTAAAATTCACAAATTGTTTAGCCATGCTGTTGTCTTTGTTCCTATTCTGATCTGTTGCTTGTCCTGATTTTCGTAGTTCTTCTGTGTACTGTTATTTAAATTAATACATTGGAATAGGAAGGACGGTAAGACAACCATTATCATAAAAATAACATACTGTTCCAAAGACTTGCCTCCTTGCTGAAGAATTGATTTGAATTTATCCACGGGGGAAAAAGTTCAGGCGATAAATTTCAGTAATACATGTTACATCTGTTTACTCTTGAAAACAACACAAAATAATAGTTCTAACTCTTTATGTTGATATCAAATAGGAACTGTACACTAAAATCTATCTAACATATGTATTCACATATGGTTCCGCGGAACTAATTACAAACTGCATATAAGTAGCATTCTGAAAGAATAAAATTAACAATCATAAGCCAAATGAAACTCATCAGAAAAACGTAAACACTGATAATAATCTCAATGATGATTGAAAGGAGATAACTCTTGTTCGACTAATGACTCATTATAAATATTTAGCGGTGATTTTAGCTTTTATAATATACATCTACATATTCATAACTAACTTGCTTCTTAGACTATGAAATCGACAAGAATACATAGTATATGAACTAACCCTAATATTACAAAGCTGACACATAGCATAACATTGATTTGTATGAATTAATGGCGACTCTTAAACAGTGAATAATACCTAGTCATAACAAATAAGCAACAGAAAATTGACAAAATACATAATTTATACTATAATATGGTTCACTGAATATTAATATAACAATTTATTTGTATGTACCTAAAGGGTTTTATCTCTGAACTACAGAAATCAACATGTCATCAAGGGAAATTGGATAGGCGACTTAGCAGAAAAGATGGCGGCAAAACACAGCCTGATAGTCATGCGCTTACAAAACCCGTGCAAATTTAGTGACACCTCATTAAAGGGACAATCCTGCGGCTGAGGACAATATCAACTAACACTGAACTATAAAATATATTAAACTAATCAAATATTCATAACAATCCTCCCAGGGAAAACCTGGAGTGTACTTAGTAACAATAAAAGTAACTTAAAGCTAAATGCAATACTACAAACATCACATTACTTCTAAAATTGGGCAACATTTTTGAATTGATCGTTTATAATCTCCAGAGTTTGTATGCACTTTCACATTACGCACTACACCATCAGATCCCGGATACACCTCAATAATACGCGCAAGTTGCCACTTTCCACGAGACACATTTGGATCTACTAGTAGCACAATATCATTGATCTGTAATTGACGCTCTTTTCTCTGCCACTTAGATCTTCTCATTAAAGTTGGAAAATACTCTTTTACTAATCTAGTAAAGGTTCGCGACACAATCGACTGAACAAATTCAAAGTGTTTATGTAAATTCTTGGTTTCTTGAAATGGACCTTGCGGAATTTCCGTAGTTGCTCTCCCAGGAATAAAGTGGTTTGGTGTAATAGGTTTAAAGTCATTCGGATCACTCGAAGAATAAGTAATTGGTCTGCTGTTGACCAAACATTTCAGAGCATTTTTTACTTGTTTTATTAAACTTTCAAACATACCGCCTTGGTGTGGGCTTAAAGGAGTATTAAATTTCCAGCAAACCTTGTGAAGCATAGCAAAGTCTTCAATTTGTTTTTTACCTTCCTGGACTAACTGCTTTAATTCCCTTTGTGCCCCAACAAAGTTGGATCCATTGTCCGAAATAAAAACACTTGGCCATCCATGTTGTGCAGCAAATCTCCTTACGGTGTGTAGGAAGGGTGGGATGATTTACCCAATACCACCCCAATACTACCTCAATATCACCACATACTACCCAATACTACAACATAATGATGCAAAATAGACATATCGTTTTTTTCAAAAATATAGAGTTATAATAACCCAATACTACCAAATACTCATCAAATACTACCCAATATGATCAAATAACAACCTAATATTGTCAAATAACAGCACATTAGTATAATTACTGCAACGAATATTCGATATTTTGCAGAAAATTGAAATTTTTACACAGTTATCTCCCTTTACAACCGGTAAATAGATTTTAGATTGCTACTCTGATTAATCATCTTCTTTGCCTTTGCAATTGGTTTCCAAGGCGACAAACTTAAAATAAGAAAAACGGGTATGACGATATACCATATTTATTCCCAAAATGACCCATCTGTCTCTTACCACTTGATAAAGTCGACTGTCAAAGTCGACTGGGTTTTCTCGGGTCCTCCGGTTTCATCTCACTGTTAAACATCCCTTAATGAGTTAATGAAATAATATTGAACTATATGTTAGACACATCTCAGTTCATCAAAACTATCATTTGCGGCCTGTAACAGCTCTGTCGGTTTCTTTGATAATATAAAAAAACAGAACTTGATTACCCAATCAACAATCTTAACACCGTTGATTAATTGTTAAGTCAGGTTGAATGTATATATGGATCAAAGATATTTCTCATAAACAGTGATTGAAAGTTGAGCAAATTCTCAACTTAAGTCTGAGAATGCTTTGTGAACTCGGGGCCAAATGTTCTTTGTGTGGAATGCACTGCTCTCCCTGAATTTTGTTGATTACGTGGGAATGATTTATAAGCATTGTCACACTTATTAAATGTCTTAACTATATCACCAAAGTCAGGATCAAATAAATTTCTCACTTTTTTCCTAACAAAGTTACTAATGTGTTCAATAGTTGGAACTTCTCCTTTCTCTCTAATGTCTGTCACTTTATTCTTCCACGACTCTATCAATGGATCTGGTAAGCGTTTTATTAAAGTTCGAAGGTTCTGAGTGGCATTAATGTCAGCCTCATAATTGATCTGTTTAAGTGTGGCAATGCAACCAATAATGTCCATCGATAATTCTCTAAGTTTATTTCTATCACCAATCATCAGTTTAGCGCCTCGCGTTAGTTTGTTGATATATGTTCTGGCTATAACACTTCGTTGGCCAAATTATTCCTTCAACGTCTTTAAAGCTGTGACATACATGATACCTTGATTCCCCATAGCCACTATAACTCGACTTGCTTCACCCTCAAGATGCATTTTCAATTGTATCATTCGCATATCATCGTGTAGATGAGGTTTGTTGTGAATGTGTATTCTGAATTTCTCAATAAATTCAACATAAGTTAAAGGATCACCATTGAATTTAGGAATTTGAACAGATGGAATGCCACGACTGGCTTCAAGTTTCAACAATGCTTCAGCGACTGACAAGCCTTTCATTTCACATGACAGGTTAGTCTCGGTGAATTCTTTTAATTCATCTATCCAAGAATCTACAGATTGTGACATTTCATTACTACGCAAGTGTTCATGGGGTGGCTGATTGTTCACAAATACATCTGATGATGGGGGTCGTTGACGTATATCAGGATGATTATCTGATGTTGAAGTGGTTGATAAATTACTTGCAGGAACATTAGACGATGACGGAGTTATCTCATTCTGTACTTGAGGTGGTGACTCTACAGAACCATGTAATATGACGATTTTCTCTTGCTCAGGCGGATTAACATTAGTAGATGGGGTTGAAGTGTTTGACTCATTATTTGAAGATTTCTCTGTTAAACTTTGATTATTCTCTAACAGTTTAATATAATCTTCTAACTCTTCCTCAATACTAAATATATCGGAAATTAAGTCATCATCCCACTTATCCAGCCTTACTATTTCTGATGCAGGAACCAATTAATTATAATTAAGACTATTATTGATATCTCTTACATTGTCAGTGTCTCTCTTTATTTCACTAAGTTCATAATAATCCTTTAGTGGCATTTAGCAATTGGAAACATAACAAAACTGACACAGTTATATGGGACAACAATCACTGGTTTATTATACACAAGCACAACGTTTCGATAAGTATTGTCGTTATCATAAGACCTGTCATTGTAAGAGACCAGTCGTGGGTTTTCACTAAAATGAAATTTAACCAAAGGTTAATCCCCAAATGACCTAGTTTGTGTAGAGTGGGCTTAGCCCCTCTCTTTTTGTTTCCAAGATGACCGAATGTTTAGCGCGTACGCGTTGTATCATAAGGCATGTCATTCAGTCAACTGGTGTGGTTTCGATTCCCCGGTTGTGCGTGACAAGGAATAGGGTCGCCTGTCCAACCTCGTGGGTTTTCGCTGGGTCGTCCGGTTTCCTCTCACGGCTAAAGACCCCTAAAATTGAACCATATGTTAGTCCCGAAATGACCTAGTTTTTTCGAATGGACGTTAAACCCCAATTATCTTTCTCTCTTTTCTTTCCCAAGAACCCCTATGACTTTGCGGAATCCCAAAATATCTTTACGGGACCCTGGGTGTAAACGCTGTTCTGATATATGTGCTTTTCTAATATATTTCGTGCAGTTAGGACCCTTTCATCAATGATAAAGCCTATTTATTAATCATGGATTATATGAAATTTATATAATCAAATTTTTAAGGTGACATTTAATAAGTTTATTAAGAAAATTTCTAGTCAAAGATTAGCTAATCTGAGTTTAGAGATTAGAATATGTCAAACATAGTCAACCACTTATGTCTAATAGAGGTCACGTGATATCCGGCAATGATGGACGCACGCTTTCTGTCGACCTCGACAAATTTCCATCAAACAGTTACAATCCTAGGCGTTATCTTGCTAATACTATGTGGTGATATCGAAGCAAATCCAGGGCCGACAACACGGAAAGGTAATGCCACCATTACAGAAGAAAATAAAGCAGCCTTAGTCGACTACTTGAATGTAAAAGACATGATGAAAGAGCTGTACTTGGAAATGCGAAAAATTAGGTCATGTGTACAAGACATCCCTTCGATAAACGACAACGTCACAAAGCTTACGTCACTGAGTTACAAGAAGAAAAGTAGAGCTGGAGGAGGTCATCGACAAACTAGAAAATAAAACAAAACAAAACAACGCCATTTTTTATGGCCTATACATAGAACAGTCTGACAATAACACAACATGCGAAGAAAAGGTGAGAAGTTTTTTGAATGAATGTCCTAACATGAATGAAAAGAATATTGAAATAGAATACTGTCATGCTTTGAAGGGAAATCCAGCCAAAAAGTCCAAAGCCCCAGTACTAGTAAAATTTACGAAGCTTACTGACAAAAACCGCATCTTCACAGCCGTGAAAGAGCTTAGCAACGAAGAAATTAGAATGTCACACGATTATTCATATGCACTCCGTCAAAAAAGGAAAAAATTAGTCAAGCATATGTTAGCAGCTAGGGAAGAAGGTCAAGTTTCCAAACTAAAACACGATAAACTGATTATAAACGGAAAGTCATACACACTTGCGGACTTAGAATATGAACAATGACAGGAGAAAGTAGGCCAACAAGTGCCAATTCAGCCTAGTGTAGAAGGAGGCAAATTAAATTTAATTTTTTGGAATATTCATGGCCTAAAAGGAAAATTAAATTTGGTGATTACATTAAATATTTAAACAATTTTGATATTGTAGGACTCACAGAAACCTGGTGTGGTGAAAATATTGACCTCAATAACAATTTCCCTCATCATGTAGTGCATAATTGTGTTCGAGGGGGTGGAAGACAACGAGGCGGAATAATAGTGCTAATCAGAACTTCGATTCAACATGGCATCCGCAGAATAAATGAAAACTCGCAAAAAGTGATATTCTTAAAGCTTGACAAAGATTTCTTTGGCTGGGAAAATGACATTATCTACGGCTGTCTTTACATTGCACCGGAATCGTCGCCAGTACACAATATTACAGCAATAAACTCGCAGTACCCAGACGCAGAATATTTGTTAGGAGGCGACTTCAACGCTCGAACAGGCCAACTTCAAGATTATATTAATATATGTGATGATTCTACGAAATACATTCCAGGCCTGGATGACGCAGAATATTCAGTTGATGATTTCAAACAGCGCAGATGTTCATTGGACAACGAAATAAACAATTATGGACTAGAACTAGTTAAGCTCTGTGCAAATTTTAATATTCATATTGTAAATGAGCGAGTGCAAGGAGACATGGACGGAAAGGTTACCTGTATTACTTACAATGGGACCTCATTGGTCGATTATGTCTTAGTGTCTTCTAACATATTTCCCTTGGCAGAGTATTTGCAGGTAACCCCAAGAACTGAGTCTGACCGGCCACTTGTCCATAGAACTGACATTTTCACAGTGTTACACACACAACTATTGTAAACTTGTATGGAATAGTGAGAGAGCACTCTTATATAAACAAAATATAAATGAAAATTTTGAAGAATTTTTGAAAGAATTTGAAACAATTCTTGGAAATGAAAATATAGAAAGTGCTCTATCACTGTTTCAATCTTTTTTAAAAAAATTGTGCTAAACATATGGTCTCACATGTCCCAAGGTACAAAAATGTGAAGGAGATACAGCCTGATTGGTTTGATTCAGAATGTTACAGGGCTAAACAGGCTAAATTCTTAGCCTTAAACAAAGTGAGAGCCTTTAGCAGCACAATCTGCATAGCAAACTATCACTCCCACTGCAGAGAATTCAGAAACCTATGCAAAGCCAAAAAGGCCAAATACCACCAAGAAACTTACGATAAATTACTGCAAAACCTTGATGACCCCGCTCAATTTTGGCATACATTGAAGCGGGCAAAGCAAAACTTGCCCAAAATTTGTAAATCAATTGAGTCTAACAACTGGGCAGACCATTTCAGAGATCTTCTTAATATTGACTTGGAAGTTTAGCATGGAGACCATGAATATATGCAATATCTATTCCCAACTCGGAACGAACCAGATGTAAACCAGGTAGAATTCCTTAATGCACCGTTTTCAGAACGAGAGGTACTTTTATGTCTAAGGAATTTCAAACCAGGTACATCACCCGGACCAGACGGAATAGGTATAGATTTTCTTAAGATAAGCGGCGAAGTGTTGGTACCTGTTATTACCTCCCTTTTTAATACTATATTTAGCACCGGTTATTTCCCAAAGTCTTGGTGTAAAGGATTGATTACACCAGTTTTCAAAAAAGGATCAAAATCAGACCCAAACAACTAGAGACCGAAAACGCTCTTAGATAATCTGGGCAAACTATACACAGCGGTGCTGAATAACAGATTAAAGAAATGGTCAGAGGCAACAGAACAATACGAAGAGGCACAGGCCGGATACCGACAGGGCTATTCGACAGTTGACCATATATTCACTCTCCAAGGTTTAGTGCAAAAATATTTATCAAGAGCCAGGAGTCGCCTTTATTGCCTCTTTGTAGATTTTTCCAAAGCTTTTGATATGATAAACCGTCAAAAACTCATGAAAATTCTGACCTCAAAAGGTATAGGTGGTAACATGTATAACACTCTCCAGTCTATGTACAGACATGTATTTTCAGGTGTTAAACTAGGCAATAAGATCACACCATTCTTCGAATGTAACTCAGGCGTAAGACAGGGGTGCGTAGTCAGCCCCATTCTGCTTTGCTTCTACATCAATACTCTTATTTCAATGTTAAGGTCGGCAGACGTCAGAGGCATCTTTACTATCCAAGATGTAAATGAAATCCTCCTAATGCTATACGCAGATGACTTGTCGATTTTATCAGACACGGTGGGTGATCTCCAATGGAAAATCACTGTACTGTAAAATTTCTGCAGAGCATTCAATCTCAATGTCAACATTGGGAAAACTAAAGTCATATTATAATTACCTGGGACTCTGTTTCTTGTCCAGACTGGTCTGGACAAGGTGCCTGCAGGACTTATCTGCTAAAGCAGAAAAAACATTAATTCCCATAAAAGCCCTTATCTATAAAACTGGACACCCCAGCTTGCAAACAAAATTCAAAATTTTTGACGGTGTTATTAGGCCAATTCTCATGTGTGGAGCCCAGGTATGGGGATATACACATAGACCAGAAATAGAAAAAGTGAAAACTAGTTATTGCAAATTCGCTTTAGGAGTCCATAAAAGCAACACCAATACGGGTGTACTAGGGGAATGTGGGCGTGTGCCTTTAAGTATCTACTATATGTCGACTTGCATCAAATACTGGTGTAAGATTGTAAATATGCCACTCCATCGTTATCCAAAACAGGTATTTTCAATGTTGAAGAACCACGATTCAGCAGGAAGAAATAATTGGGCCTCACAAAAAAGGCAAATATTATTTAGTCTTGGCTTTGCATATGTTTGGAATGTTAGAAGCATAGGTAACATAAATCACTTTATTGCACAATTCAAACAAAGGTTAATAGACATAAGTATACAAGAATGGTCAAGCAAACTCGCTGAAAGCGTAAGTCTTGTTAATTACCGAAATTTTAAACAAGATCTTGTTCAAGAAAGATACCTTAGTATAGACTTGCTGTTCCATCACAAGAGGAACATAACAAGATTGAGGTTAAACTTGTTACCCTTGGCTGCTAATCAATTTTCAAGAAAACAATGCAGTAGCCCCATGTCTAAGTTATGCCATTTTGAAAACACTGTGCACTTTCTGTTACATTGTCCATATCTAAACAGTTTGAGAGATGAGTTTATTCCAAAGAATTTAAATTATCAACAGCTGTGTACAACAGAAGACAGATCCACTCTGTTAGCTGTTTCTAAGTACATTGAAGCTGCGTTAAAAATCAGAAGCGAAAAAAAACCAAGTCATTGGCTCACAAAAATACTGATCTAAAGAGTACTTAAATCAAAACCATTGTTTATCAATCAAAGCTGAATATTAAAGATTGTTATATACTATTCAAAAAAAGTAGGGGATATTTGATTTTTAAGTGTTATTAAAGTCACCTAATGAAACTGACGAAGAAACAAATGACAAAATGAAATGAAGTTCACATTCATCGATTTATTCCAAATGATCGTTAGACTAAGTAAGGCACAGACTGACCATTATAAGGGTAAAATGATACCCGGGGTCAAACAGCAAAGTTACCACAGCATCACAACCAAGTCAGTAACGGGTAAATCCTCCTCTGTTTGCCAAACAAGCATTGATCCGACGTGGCATACTCCTAATGAGACGTCTAAGGTCATTTTGGTCCAGATTGTCCCATTCCTGTTGCAACGCAGCAGCAAGTTCTTGGACATTGGCAGGACGTTGTTGACGTTGACGTAACCTCTGTCCAAGCATGTCCCAGACATGCTCGATAGGGGAGAGGTCGGAACTCAGTGCTGGCCAAGGTAATGTGGTGATGTTCTGTTGTTGGAGGTAACCTGTAACGATCCTGGCCCTGTGACATCTTGCGTTGTCATCCTGGAAGATGAACGGCGGCCATGACGTCGTGCGAACGGCACAACATGGACTGCCAAGATGTTGTCCCGGTAGTACTGGTCCGTAACACGCCCTGCAACAACATGTAAAGCCGTTCTTCCAGCAACAGTGATGCCTCCCCACACCATAACAGAACCACCCCCAAATCGATCATGTCTGATGACGTTAACGTCTTGGAAGCGCTCGTTTCGACGACGCCACACCCTCCTACGTCTGTCCAAAAAATCAACAGTGAACCTTGACTCATCTGAAAACATCACATTGCTCCAGCGTCGATTATCCCAGTGTTGACGATCCCTACACCAACGACGTCTTGCCTGAATGTGATGATCTCTCAAACAAGGGATCACGCGAGGACGTCGGGCGCGAAGGTGACCCCTATGCAGTCGATTCCGAATCGTCTGGCCACTCACTCTCACACCAGTGTCTGTTTGAAGACGAGCGCTGATCTGATTTGCTGTGATGACACGATTTCTCAAGGCCAAGGTACGGATAAATCGATCCTGGGCTTGAGTTGTCGCCCTTGGTCGACCTGAGCGTGGTCTGTCCTGTACAGATTGTGTATCACGGTATCTGGACCATAGCCTGCTTATGACAGACTGAGAAACATTCATCGTCCGCGCCACAACCGCCTGTGTTGTGCCGATCTGTAGCATGCCAAGGGCACGTAACCTTTCATTTTGGGTAAGCCGACGCATATCAAAATTTGTTTTCTGGTCACTAAAACAATTAAACTGATGTTTCCACCCTGGAATTCAATGCCACAATGACTGTAACATTCAAAGTCAGAGTCGTGCAAATCTTGGGTTGGACCCCCATGATGATCCCAAGCATCACCTGCATTCCATGCGGTAGCTATTGGTGCGTTTGGGCGTCACATGTAACTGGAAATGTTTCTTCTGTTAGGTTCTGTAGTGACTTTTTTCGTAGTCATTTGCATATTTTAGTATTATGCCCCCAAAATCAAATATCCCCTACTTTTTTTGAATAGTTATAATATCCACAGCAAACCTGTAACAATTAAGGTTGAATACTAAGATTGTGACTATTTGTAACAAAATCTGACATATAAAAAGCAAAGTTGAATGTTAAGATTGTTATAATAGATTGGAAAAAAGAAAAAAAAAAGATTGTTATAATATCTGTACTTGCATAGGGGTTGGAAACTAAGTACGCAAATACCTAGAAAATACCAAGCGTGTTGAAATGTCCATCAAGAAATAATATATTCATTTATATATCCAAACGTGACTGTGATATAAATATTTTATGTTTGTAACTTTGGTCGTGGACCCACTTTACTGAAATAAACATATTATTATTATTATCTCTAATAGTAAGTGCAGGGGGACCGCACTACACGCAAAACAAAAATATACAAGATAAACCTGCGGACAAGACAGAAAATAGATATTGCACCAAATAAACTAGCTAGTTACAGTCTTCTTATTGACATTCTCAAAAGTCAGATCAGCAGAGTTTCTGCGATGTAATTTTTCAAACTTGATCTGTTTTTTCAAAAACTTCAAAGAAAAAAAGGGAAAAAACCTGTATTAAGAGTTTGGGCAGCTAAGCTTGTGGTTGGCGTATGTTTTGTTACATGTCAACCCGGATTTATTCAGTTTGATAAAAAGTAGGATTTGTGGAATTTGTGATTTAAATGAGGTTGATATTGAATTCCTCATCGCCTTCACAGTTTTATGGCGGCGTATGTTTGACTGTTCATGCAATATTTATCTCTACCAAGGGAGTGGAAAAACATTCTCTGTTCCAAAAGCGTGTATTCAAAATAAATTTCATAGCGTGTGTATCCAGTTCTATCACGTATGTGATAATGACTGACACCAACATTGTCCTTTAAAATGATCGACTGCGGGTTAGCTTGGGGACTAAACATGCAGAGAAGCAACTCTGACAGAGTCAATAGCCATGATATTCAATCACGTGACCTAAACGTCGCAGGTCATGAGGTCAACGCACTACTTTTTGTACCGGCAACTCAGCTTGTAAACAAACAAACGGAAGTAAAATGGCTTCGACGCCTAGAAAACCAGAGTGTATTCAAAATAAATTTTATAGCGTGTTTATCCAGTTCTATCACGTATGTGATAATGACTGACACCAGCATTGTCCTTTAAAATGATCGACTGCGGGTTAGCTTGAGGACTAAACCTGCAGAGAAGCAACTCTGACAGAGTCAACAGCCATGATATTCAATCACGTGACCTAAACGTCGCAGGTCATGAGGTCAACGCACTACTTTTTGTACCGGCAACTCAGCTTGTAAACAAACAAACGGAAGTAAAATGGCTTCGACGCCTAGAAAACCAGAGTCGTATCAGTGTTGTCTGTGCAATAACACGGACACATCTCATGTAATTCGATTGGATAATAAATCCCCGGGGAAAAATGAGATTTTAACATAAATAGCAAGTTTTTCCGGACAATTGACACATGAGAAGTGCTATCTGTTGCAATTCTGCCGTGGGTGTAAATCAAAGCTGTCAGGTGTAACAGCTTACACCAATATTCTTTTCGAATAACAACACGAGTAATTTCACTATATTAACCAAGGGATATTATTGGAGAGTAATAGAATAATATTTATGTATTGATAGAAGACAAGTCGTTGGCAATCGATTGGGTGTAAAACTAAATTTCTAAGGCAGGAAATAAGTTTACAATAGAAGGTAAGAAAAGGTGAATTATTTTTGGTTTTAAATTGACATCCAGTTTACTTTTCCGATATCAGAGTTGTAAATACCCAAACCATTAACTGTGTGTAATCGAGTTCTTTTGAGACCAGCCCATGTTCTTTGACATGGCAATTTGTTCAATGGTGGTTTGGGAGCGAACCATCAAAGGTAGGGTGCCCCGAGCTGAAAAATATCTCGAAAAGTATTCACAGTTATGGCACTATGTCTATATAAACAACAATCCTCGATGATCCTTTATTATAAACTTTCAAGAAACTGTACCTGCGTGCTATATTTCCTAAGATATATCCATTTCAATGTCCGTTAAAATTCACTGCTTTTGTGTACCAGCGGCCGACATATCTATTTTGAGTTTTGGACTAAGAATAGTTATTAGTTATAAATAGTCAATTTTTTCTTTAGTTTGTTCTCCCCTCTTCCTGCATTTTTGGGTTGACTTTTTGGTCTAGAATTGGAGAAAAGGGATCAAATTTGTAATTTCATAGCAGTTTTGGGTGATACAGATGATATTACAGCGGAGGGATCGGGGGTGTAAAGTGTTCTTTCTGCATAGCAATCATTGTGTCGGATGTGAGATTTTCACCCCCAGTCAACATCAAATCCCCGTAGCAAAACATCTAAACGGTCAACTCCCTACAAAATTACGATGAGGATATTGCCAAATGTGGTCCCCATTATGCCTATAAGGATTGGAACCAACGGTATATTGAGCAAAAAGCTACAGCCTGTGATGTTACAGCCATTTAACATTGAAATCAATGGGTAACTAATTACTAGTCTGAGTTCTTTTCAATGATAACCTCAGTTATGTTCTATTGGTCATCTAAAATTTTTGATTTCTTTTCCGAAAAGAACTAACACCACTAACATTCGGAACTGTTCGTTTAAATCGTGATTTGCTATTTGACGAAATCTGCTACATGATTCGATTGAATTTCAGGTCTCCGAGCATGCGCAAAGCAGCTCAGTTTTGGATCGGCCATTCCCGTGTGCTTGATGTGTGCAGCCCAATTTAAATTTATTTCAGTTTTTGTAGATATATTAGACCAATCTATTTATATTTTCTGTATACCCATAGACACATAGGTCTATTTATATTGGTATTTATATGTGAATGTGCCTTTGTAAATTAAATTTGATGTCCCATTTTAGAAATAATGTTCGGAAGTATGTTTATTCATAGAACTAGAATACTAACAAAAGTTTCATGGAACAATTAGAGTATTAAGTAAATAATGACAGACTATTTTGATCTATCTGAATGATTAAATATACAATAGCGGATCAAGTTGAGATGTACATTGATATTTTGAAGTTGGGTTTGAAACTAGAAGATACATAATTAAAAACAAAGTCAAATTCGGGATCACGTTCCTTCTTGTATGATAACATTTAAGAATAAATATCAGCGCAGGTATTCACTTGATCAAACTAAGCATAACTCAAATATACTATTCAAAAAAAGTAGGGGATATTTGATTTTGGGGGCATAATACTAAAATATGCAAATGACTACGAAAAAAGTCACTATAGAACCTAACAGAAGAAACATTTCCAGTTACATGTGACGCCCAAACGCACCAATAGCTACCGCATGGAATGCAGGTGATGCTTGGGATCATCATGGGGGTCCAACCCAAGATTTGCACGACTCTGACTTTGAATGTTACAGTCATTGTGGCATTGAATTCCAGGGTGGAAACATCAGTTTAATTGTTTTAGTGACCAGAAAACAAATTTTGATATGCGTCGGCTTACCCAAAATGAAAGGTTACGTGCCCTTGGCATGCTACAGATCGTCACAACACAGGCGGTTGTGGCGCGGACGATGAATGTTTCTCAGTCTGTCATAAGCAGGCTATGGTCCAGATACCGTGATACACAATCTGTACAGGACAGGCCACGCTCAGGTCGACCAAGGGCGACAACTCAAGCCCAGGATCGATTTATCCGTACCTTGGCCTTGAGAAATCGTGTCATCACAGCAAATCAGATCAGCGCTCGTCTTCAAACAGACACTGGTGTGAGAGTGAGTGGCGAGACGATTCGGAATCGACTGCATAGGGGTCACCTTCGCGCCCGACGTCCTCGCGTGATCCCTTGTTTGAGAGATCATCACATTCAGGCAAGACGTCGTTGGTGTAGGGGTCGTCAACACTGGGATAATCGACGCTGGAGCAATGTGATGTTTTCAGATGAGTCAAGGTTCACTGTTGATTTTTTGGACAGACGTAGGAGGGTGTGGCGTCGTCGAAACGAGCGCTTCCAAGACGTTAACGTCATCAGACATGATCGATTTGGGGGTGGTTCTGTTATGGTGTGGGGAGGCATCACTGTTGCTGGAAGAACGGCTTTACATGTTGTTGCAGGGCGTGTTACAGGCCAGTACTACCGGGACAACATCTTGGCAGTCCATGTTGTGCCGTTCGCACGACGTCATGGCCGCCGTTTCATCTTCCAGGATGACAACGCAAGATGTCACAGGGCCAGGATCGTTACAGGTTACCTCCAACAACAGAACATCACCACATTACCTTGGCCAGCACTGAGTCCCGACCTCTCCCCCATCGAGCATGTCTGGGACATGCTTGGACAGAGGTTACGTCAACGTCAACAACGTCCTGCCAATGTCCAAGAACTTGCTGCTGCGTTGCAACAGGAATGGGACAATCTGGACCAAAATGACCTTAGACGTCTCATTAGGAGTATGCCACGTCGGATCAATGCTTGTTTGGCAAACAGAGGAGGATTTACCCGTTACTGACTTGGTTGTGATGCTGTGGTAACTTTGCTGTTTGACCCCGGGTATCATTTTACCCTTATAATGGTCAGTCTGTGCCTTACTTAGTCTAACGATCATTTGGAATAAATCGATGAATGTGAACTTCATTTCATTTTGTCATTTGTTTCTTCGTCAGTTTCATTAGGTGACTTTAATAACACTTAAAAATCAAATATCCCGTACTTTTTTTGAATAGTATATTACCCGAAAACACGATCTGTTACGACATTTCACAAATCGATTGATAATGAATAATACATAGTCATTATTTACCAAACACAGATATGTAATTTAGAACTAATCTGTAATAAACATATATTCTCATTTGTTCTCCTTGGAACAAAATAAAAAAGTTTAATTTTACTTAGAGTATGTCAAAGGCAACTTTTCAAACACGATATCAAAGCAGATCTACAGTAGTAGGCGTATTTTGTCAAATAAATTGCTATCCGAAAATTAACCGAATGGTTTAAAAAAAAAACAGCTACTAAATAATAAATTGTTAAAATACTCTCAGATGTGTCGGAATGTCGATCTGCTGGGACGTCTGGATTGACAAATAAAATAGTTTTAAAAACGAAGAATGAAGAAATTGTATTTTTTATAACCGCTAAAAAGGGGCACTGAAAATTTCCTCAGGTTAGGTAGGATAAGCCAGGTCAATTAATTTTTGTAAATTTTCTTTTAAAACTGGAATCGAGTGTTCCTTACCGGCGACAGAAAAATGAAATATAGACTTATTAGAAACTTGCTGATTTAAAGCATACATACGAAAGTTGTAAAATCCCATTTTCCATACCCTCTTTACTTTTCCAAAGACCTACCCCGACAACTTCTTTTGTTAGGCGCTCTTTTTTCCTAATCTAACGTTTCTCCTTTTGTATTAATTCATTCTTTCTCCGCAAAAATAACTGCTAGCCTTTCTTTTCGATTTCTTCCCGCCTTTGACTAAATTTAGAATGTTGATTTTTAGTTATCGTTTGAGCATCCATTAAGACCAAATTACGTTTATCAAGTGCAACAGGAATAGACAGCTCCTCATACAAACATGCGCCTCACACGATCTCGCCATCACCAACACCATGTTCCGTCTGCCAACCCGCAACAAGACATCATGGATGCACCCGCGGTCCAAGCACTGGCATCTAATCGACTACGTCATCGTCAGGGCAAAAGACCGGAGGGGCGTAAGATTGGTCAAGGTCATGTGTGGAGCAGAATGCTGGACTGACCACCGGCTCATCACTGCCAAAATGAACCTCTCCACCCAACAAAAGAGACGACCACATGGCCAGAAAGTGTTGAAGAAATTGAACGCCAGGAAACTCGAGGACAAGACGACAACCCAAGACTTCCAGTCTCGGATGTCCTTCAGTCCGGCTGCCCCTCAGTCCAGCATCGAAGAGCTGTGGGCAGAATCCAGGGACACTATCCACCGCATCGCCCTCGAAACTCTCAGACCAGTCACAAGAAACCACCAAGACTGGTTCGACGAAAACGACCAGGAAGTTGAGAAAATCTTTGAAGAGAAATGTCACCTGCTGCGGGCCCACCAAAACGACCCGACATGCATGGCAAAGAAGGCTGCCTTCAACAACATTCGCTCCTCGGTTCAAACAAAACTACGTCTCATGCAGGACAACTGGCTAAGCGCCAAGGCAGACGAGATCCAAAGCTATGCAGACAGACACGACACAAAGAGTTTCTACGATGCGCTGAAGACAGTGTATGGAACACAACACTCCAGATCATCCCCTCTACACAGCTTGGACGGAACTACACTCCTGACCGACAAGAAGCTGATCTTGGAGAGATGGGCAGAACACTTTAGCAGCGTACTCAACGAGGTCGCCATTGCCCGCCTACCTCAGGTGCCGACGAACCACGATCTAGACACCCCTCCAACAACTGGAGAAGTATGCAAAGCTATCAAGCAGATGTCGACCGGTAAAGCTCCAGGATCCGACGCCATACCAGCAGAGGTGTACAAGTCAGGTGGCCCATTCATGACCAATCAGCTCACCAGTCTGTTTCAATCAATGTGGACGAAGGGCCAACTGCCCCAAGAGTTCCCCGATGCAACAATCGTTCATATATACAAACGGAAAGGAAATCGCCGGGACTGTGACAACCACAGAGGCATCTCCCTCCTGTCCATAGCAGGCAAGATATTGGCCCAAATCCTACCCTCAATCGCTTGCTGAAACACCTAGAGCACGGCCTTCTCCCAGAGAGCCAGTGTGGCTTCCGTGCTGGACGATTAACCACGGACATGATCTTCGCTGCTCGCCAGCTTCAAGAGACATGTGTCGAACAGAACCGCGAGCTATACACGACATTCGTCGACCTCACCAAGGCCTTTGACACGGTCAGTCGGAAAGGTCTCTGGAAGATCATGGAGAAATTTGGCTGTCCCGGCAAGTTCATCGAAATCGTCCGTCAGTTCCACGACGGAATGACTGCCAGAGTCCTTGAAGACGGCGATCCATCTGAAGCCTTTCAGGTGACCAACGGTGTCAAGCAGGGCTCCAACACTATTCAACATCATGTTCTCAGCCATGCTGTTCGATGCGTTCAGAGACTGCAAGACCGGCATCGACATCCTTTTCAGGACAGATGGAAAACTGTTCAACACCAAGAGATTGCAGGCTGCCACAAAGGTAAAAGAGACTACTATCCGAGAACTCCTCTTCGCGGACGACTGTGCCATCAACACGCACGATGAGAGAGAGATGCAATGCCAAATGGACCGTTTCTCGGCGGCCTGTGACAACTTCGGTCTCACGATCAGCACGAAAAAAACCGAGGTGATGCATCAGTCAGCCCCTGGAAATCAGCACTTTGACCCGCAGATTGAAGTAGACGGACAAACTCTCCAATCCGTAGAGAAGTTAACCTACTTGGGCAGCATCCTCTCTAGCAGCGCCAACATCGATGATGAGATCAACAACAGAATCTCCAAGGCGAGCAGCGCATTCGGGGGACTGCGAGAGAAAGTCTGGGGCCGGAGAGGTATCAGTCTCAAGACAAAGCTTAAGGTATACAGGGCGGTTATCCTTACCACTCTATTATACGGCTGCGAGACCTGGACTACCTATCGAAGACACGAGCGGCAGATCGAACGCTTCAACCTCAAGTGCCTCCGGAACATACTCCACATTCGCTGGCAAGATAAAGTCCCTGAAACGGATGTCCTGGAACAAGCCGAAATGCCCAGCGCAACCACCTCACTGCACAAGGCACAGCTGCGATGGTCTGGTCACGTGTGCCGCATGTCCGAAGACAGAATCCCCAAGCATCTCCTCTACGGGGAGCTTTGTCAAGGAAAACGAAATGTCGGCCGACCGAAGAAGAGATTCCGGGACAATCTGAAAGCGGCTCTGAAAGATTTTGCTATCAACTCAGAGACATGGGAACAGACGGCTGCGGACGGCCCTTCGTGGCGCTCAACCATCTGCAAAGGGGCAAAGACAGCAGAATACAGCTGAACGCACCTAGCCAGGCAGAAGCGGCAGGTGCGTAAAGCTTCGAACAACACAAACAAGTCCCCCTCCCAATTCTGCCAAATCTGTGGGAGAGGCTTCCTCGCCCGGATCGGCCTCGCCAGCAGAAGACAGCCGAACGCACCTAGCCAGGCAGAAGCGGCAGGTGCGTAAAGCTTCGAACAACACAAACAATTCCCCCTCTCACTTCTGCCAAATCTGTGGGAGAGGCTTCCTCGCCCGGATCGGCCTCGCCAGCCATCTCCGGGTCCATAGCTGATGATGACGATGTGATTGTCAAATGGTCATCTTCGAATCGAAGGACGAACAACAACAACACGTTTATCAAGTGAAAGGTTTATAAGCCATTCGTCAGATTTATACATTTTATATAAAATGGACGCTTCGTTGCCAAAAATATAAGACGAGGGCACGATCCTCGTTAATCTATCGAGATGACTGAACATGGTTTCCGGTAATTTATTGTGAGGCATGGCAGAACTCGAGCACGAAGGATTAAAGTCATCTCGATACTCCAGTAAAATTTTTGCAATGTACTTTCTTAACTCGGCAAAGAGGACTTCCAAAACTTGGATCAGGGTTGAATTAAGAGTTAAATCAAAATTAAATTTCGTCAGGTTAGCAATTAAGGACCGAATCATTTTCAATTTTGATTAGATATTCAAATGGGCGTGATTTGCCTTCAACAAAGTTTTGAATATTCATGTTTTCGAAAAAATCATGTAATTTCTGATAAATAGTTTTCATGTCAAGTGCATTAATGTCGCTTTCTAATAGTCCCGCGACGGCCAAACATGCGGTTATAAACGCGTTGACGTTCCTGTCGGTTTTTTAGTTGCAGTACCAAATTATGGCATTCTGAAGTGTATCTTTGATTTTCGACATCATACAAAATTACTTCATCCCCACGAGGTTAGGATTTACAACCATGTTTTTTTTATTTGGCAAAACTTTATTATTATTAGCCTTCGCGCGAAACGATTCTTTTGAGGTTTTCCTTAGTCGATTTTTAAGCGGAAAATTGTTTTTGTATACCTATTGATCCGTCTTAATAAATTCCTATTTTTCCTACTTAACTTGGTCAAAGTCGCAGCATCGACGGATTTCTGTGTCTCTCTATTTATTAAATGTATCGGGGGGAAAAGGGGCTGTCGAGATAATCGTCATATAATTTAATGATTTATTAGAATTATTTATATTTTTACCCAACTTCCTAGTCTTTGTCTTCAGTCTGATCAGCCTACTTAGAATATCTTTGTCATCAAGCATCACGTAGTCGTCATGTAAAACAGTAATTACAGACTGGTGCTCCATATTGGTCGAAAATTTATTAATAATGCCTAGTACTAGCGTATTTGTAATTCTTGCAAAGGAAAGTTGAGTTATTGTACTGAGATCACAGTGATCGCCTAATGCTGGATAGTAATTCATCGTTGGACGCCATGCCTACTAATAGTCGTTCAATTCCTAAACAAATTAAAAAGATTTGTTTCCTCTTAACACTAAAAGCCAATAGTTTCGAACAGTAAATCTGGTCAACCGAGACTACCCTTCGTTTCGATTAATTCCCGGTAGCAAATTTAAAATACGAAACAATTCATTAATTATTTTAACTTGGCAACACTCGTCTTAGGCAATTCAACGAAGATTTTAGGAACCTTGCAAAATTAAAAGAAAAATACGGGTTGTATTCTTATCTTGCCTAACACGAGTGTTTGGGAGATGTGAAATCGCCGAAACTAAACGACAGCACTCTGTACACTGAAAAAAAACTTGTGTTGGATCTCAACACAAGTACTTGTGTGAAAATTATTCTACACAAAACTTGTGTTGTTTTGCATTGCATTAACACAAACTTGTGTTCTTTTTAATGCATTAACACAAATCTTGTGGTTTTTTCATATAATTAACACAAGTAATGTATAGACCGACATTTGTATTTTTAAAAACTGAACTCCATGCAAAGTCTTAATTCGGGGGTCCACAAGAATAAGAAAAGTATTTGTTTTACTCAGACAATATAGCCAGACAGACTTGAATGCTAATTGGTGTTTAGATGTCTGTAGTTAAAATAAAGTTGTTGATTAATTTATTGTCCCAATACACTGGTAGATTAAAGGAATGCATAATAGGCCTGGTGAGCATGCCAGGTGTGATTTTAACAATTGACTCCAAATGCGTTGACAAGAAAATGGGTAAAACTCTCATTTATGTAATTGGTTGATAAAATCAACGTACTATAGTCTACATTTTGTCTGCGATATCACCTCGGTGGAAGCGGGCGTTCAATAAAGCTATTTCACACACATACATTTACCATTAACAGCGTGCTGAAATAATTTTTGAGTCGTGATATGATTCACAAATATAATGGTCACAGACAGAGAATACAAGACCGCAGGTTTGTAAATAGTTATTAAAAAAATAATACCATGTATCTAATTTAGCATCGATATTTGTTTCTATGTATATTAGTATTTCGTTTCCTAAAAAAAACTCCCCTGTAGTTCATGTTTACCGCGGGTACAGTGAAAAGAATTTCGGCATGTT
Organism: Patella vulgata; assembly: GCF_932274485.2. Lineage (NCBI taxonomy): Eukaryota > Metazoa > Mollusca > Gastropoda > Patellidae > Patella > Patella vulgata. The sequence continues at coordinate 48,899,208 of NC_065879.2, forward strand.
ATAATTGAATCTGTCTAATTTTTCTGAAATCGTGCTTAAAGATGGGTTCCCAGAAAAGTATTTATCGGGTGGTTTTTTCCAATAAAGGTGTGGCAATTTTGGTATGTATGGAAAGTAGAAACATCCAATCTTACAGGAAAAATACTGGATTCCCTGAAAAACACCCATGGGGCAAGCACTGGGCAAAAATGTCACAGAAATTACTTAGGCTTTGATATTTATGGTAAATGGACAGCGATTAAATATAAACAAGCTTGTTGAGTGTTGGTAAGTAAGCTATGGCTTCCACTTTTGCTTTCGAGTTTTTAATCAGATAAGGCTGGTACTACGAGTACGTAATAGTGGATTTCGTTTGAGATATAGGGACCTAATTATTGAAGTATGTTAATGTTTGTTTTCTAAAGAGCATTTTGTTTTTATCTCGGCTGATTTATGAACTGGCTGTCAAATGAGGTTGACGATTCTCGTTTGCAAGATGTCAGAACCAAAAAACTAAACACTGACTCTTACTCTTTTCACTTTTTGGGCCATGTGATTCCAAGTGAACCACTTAATTCTCTTTCACCATAGGCCTGTCGACAGCTAAAATATTTTAAGGTCCATGACTGTATCTAATGGACAATTTTGATGCAATTATTACTAACAAATATCCGTACTTCCCAGAACTTCATAAAATAATGAAATAAGTAAAATAGGCATATATAAATTTTAGGAACCATCACAAGAAAGAAGGTAGTTGTGAGTAGTTGTGAGAGAGTTCTACACGACACAAGCTCAACATGTTCATCAAGTGAACCACTTAATTCTCTTTCACCATAGGCCTGTCGACAGTTAAAATAGTTTAAGGTCCATGACTGTATCTAATGGACAATTTTGATGCAATTATTACTAACAAATATCCGTACTTCCCAGAACTTCATAAAATAATTGAATAAGTAAAATAGGCATTTATAAATTTTAGGAACCATCACAAGAAAGAAGGTAGTTGTGAGTAGTTGTGACACAAGCTCAACATGTTCATCAAATGTAAGTGTTGTGACCCTACTAATTTCGTAAGATATTGCAATATATAGTTATTTTATTTATATTCATTGTAGATCTACATTCCTTTGTTTGGTTGTTCATTTTCAAAAATGTATTCCATTATCTATTCTATTTTACTCTGATTAAAGAAAGTGAGGCGGACAATGAGTCAAGATTACATACTATCCTAGGGACACCTGTCAATATTTCTAAACTGGTCAGTCCAGAATGTATAATAAGCAATATTTTGTATTACAGGACTGGAAATTCATCTTATAATCGTGTATTTCTGGGGTTGAACAACTGTCACAGGAAGCAGAATTGCTCTCATTTTATGAGTACAATGTATAAAGAAAAAGCAACAGACAAATCTTTCATTGAGTAAGTATTGAACGAAGCAGTCGCAACAATAGTTACGTCCAGCATAGTGAATTATGGCTTAGTGTCTATGAATAATGGTGCTTTCTTTTATCTATGACAGGTGGTAATTAGTTTATTATCCATAATGTCTGTAAATATGCAAATTAATACCAGATTTTACATCTAATGTAGGTTTGTGCTTTCTGTGTATTGTGTAATTGTGCAGTCCCCCTGCACTTACTATTAATTATTGATATATTTTTTTAGAACATCGGAAGATGCCTCAAATGATCAAGCTGAGTAGTGATGATAAGACAATGATATTGACAGTCAAGATAGGGTCAACTTGAAATGTCTTTAAATGTACGTATACAAGTATAGAAATATCATTGTTTTCGGATCTCACCGGAGTCGTCCCTGGTCTCGGGTCAGTTTTAAATGTGTCTTCACTAGCCTGGATGCAATGAAATTTAACATTTTTTTACAATGAGAAAAATTATGACTTTTAATTAGGATATTTTATTTTAGACATACTGGTGTATTAGAAAACTGCCACCAACATATTTTAAAGTAGCTAAGTCTCTAACTCAATATCATCCAAAGTCTTTGACATTGAAAACACAAATTATTTGTCGATTTAAATTAACATTGATGTTGTGATCTTACTGGGAAAAGATTGGCTTCTGATATCCAATATTTAAGACAAAATAAACATTTTACCATTGGTACACGAATCGTGTTCTAGTATGTGTTTCAGGCCCATTATTAACAAGGAACTCAAAGAACGAGGCTAGACATATTCCAAAAGTCATGTCAAACAGTGATGACATATTCATATCTGATAATCTTTAAGAGGCATTTAGTAACTGGGTAGAGCAATACACAAAAAACACATACTTATGGAAAAACAGCTACTTATTTATTTGGGCGACGTTTCGAAGAGTATTCTCTCAACGTTATCAAGCTAATACAGTAATACAAGAATTATGAGATCAATATATACAGAAAACTGTAACAACAATTCATGAAACCATACAGGACAACAACAAGATCAAAGGGGTTTATTCTACAAAAAACTAATTAAGTGTGAAGAGTAGCCATTGAGTATAGTTAAGCAATTAGGTAGCTATGATGATAGATACAATACTACCGACAGAATGGGATAGTACCTACAATACAATTATGATATACCATGGTTTGTTTAGATAAGGGTAATTAACTTTATATGTCTGTGTGATTAAATGTACAATTAGACTAGAGTAACCCAAATGTTGTAATAAATCTAACAAATAGAGTGGATATAACTGATAAATTGATAATAATATTAGAAAAATGAAAAATAATAAAACTCATAAAAATTCACAAAGGTTTCTTATCCACTGTACTGTAGAATGAGTGGGGGTGATGGAAAACACATAATTTAGGTATATTTAATAAGTTCATCATAAGCACTAGGCAGGAATATCCCTGTGTCGCGGTTGAGGTCTGGACTGTTTCTTTTAATGTGTATGGCCTCAATAATTTTGCGGGTTTTTTCTATCGGTAGATGTTCTCAGAGAGACTACTCGTTCCAACCAACTAAAGAAGTTCGAAAACCTTAAAACCACAAAACCTGTTATTCCTACTACCAAAATAGCCAAAGATGAATACTTAACGAAAACAGTCATCAACCTCAGCAGTCGGAATCTAAGCGATGATCAGATCACACTCCTAAGTAAAGGACTAAAGTTTGTGCCATCCCACCGATCTGCCAACCAAGACCTTCTAATTGCGAATATCGAAAGAGGGTTGAGACAGCTGGCACCCGGTGGAAAGATTGACTCCCTGAGACATCAAATTACCGATCTGATAACGAAATCCAAGATGCGACGAGGTGCCCACAACCTGAACAAGTCCCAAAACACCGCCCTGCAGGAGCTGAAGAAAGACCATAACATCACAATAGTAGCTGCTGATAAAGGGAAATCCACTGTTATAATGGATAAGACTGACTATCTCAACACGGTATCTCATCTACTGGCAGATAAAGCCACCTACAGGAGGATTAGGAAAGATCCCACCCATAGCTATAGCGATAAACATACTGCCCAGTTATTGAACCTGAAAGAACAAGGAAGACTTACCAACCCGTTATTCTACAAGCTCAAGCCATCTCATCCCAGACCTCCATATGCCAGAGCCACGATTAAAACCCACAAGAATCCTATTAAAGCCAGACTCCTAGTATGCTCCAGAGACTCTGTATTTTATAATACAGCGCAACACCTGTCTAAACTCCTCTCCCCATTAGGTAAAGAAGCCCCTTCGTTCATAAAAGACTCTAAAGATTTCTGCGAAAAACTACAGGACCAACCACAAGACATACAGATTCTATCGTACGATGTCATCAATCTTTTCACTAATATTCCTCGAGATGAAGCCATTGAAGCACTACGCCACAGATTATCTTCCCTAGAGAACCCACTTGACACCAACCTCAGCACGGAAGACATCATTAGCCTCACTAAATCCTGCATTGATTCCACCTACTTTTCCTGGGGAGATGATTTTTACGAGCAAGTACATGGATTACCCATGGGAAGCCCTTTGTCTCCAGTCCTCAGCGAGATCTATATGACTAGTTTTGAAAAGGATGCCCTATCCACTTCACCGGTTCAACCTACAGCTTGGCTTCGTAAGGTAGATGATATTTTTGTCATTCTCAAACAGAATGAAGACCCCAACCTCCTCCTCATCCACCTCAACAACCAAAATAACAGAATAAAATTCACGATAGAAAAAGAACAGCACCAATCCCTCCCGTTCCTGGATGTCCTAGTTAAGAGATCTGCTGACAAACTAAATATAGAAAGCCCACACATACCAACCAGTACATCAATTATAAGTCGAATCATCCGCACAGCGTAAAGAAAGCTACTGTATCCACTTTAGCGCGCAGAGCCGTGAACATCTGCGACAAAGACTACATCGGAGCAGAACTTGATCACATTGAAACATCTCTACCAACTTCAATAACTACCCCCGACAATTAGTGCAGAAAATCATCAAAGCCACCACCAATCCTCCTACAGATATAAGCAAACCTAAACCAGATAAACCACCAGTGATAATAACAATACCTTTTCAAGGCAAACTATCGTACCACCTCAGAAGACTCTTAACCCCAACAGGCATCCAGGTAACATTTTCCAAAGGAAGTACTCTCAAAGATCTCATGAAGGCCAGTGGCGAACTTCCCCCAACCAAACAACTGAACCCAAAAGAATGTGTTTATGAAATAACCTGCACGTGTGACAAAAAATACATCGGAGAAACAAGACAGCCTTTAAACAAGAGAATCAGTCAGCATAAATCTAAATCCTCTACTACCAATTCAGATGTGGCCCAACACACACAATCCAACCCAGGGCACAGAATTAAAACGTATAGAACCCTGGCGGCCAACCTACCGATAGAAAAAACCCGCAAAATTATTGAGGCCATACACATTAAAAGAAACAGTCCAGACCTCAACCGCGACACAGGGATATTCCTGCCTAGTGCTTATGATGAACTTATTAAATATACCTAAATTATGTGTTTTCCATCACCCCCACTCATTCTACAGTACAGTGGATAAGAAACCTTTGTGAATTTTTATGAGTTTTATTATTTTTCATTTTTCTAATATTATTATCAATTTATCAGTTATATCCACTCTATTTCTTAGATTTATTACAACATATGGGTTACTCTAGTCTAATTGTACATTTAATCACACAGACATATAAAGTTAATTACCATTATCTAAACAAACCATGGTATATCATAATTGTATTGTCGGTACTATCCCATTCTGTCGGTAGTATTGTATCTATCATCATAGCTACCTAATTGCTTAACTATACTCAATGGCTACTGTTCACACTTAATTAGTTTTTTGTAGAATAAACCCCTTTGATCTTGTTGTCCTGTATGGTTTTATGAATTGTTGTTACAGTTTTCTGTATATATTGATCTCATAATTCTTGTATTACTGTATTAGCTTGATAACGTTGAGAGAATACTCTTCGAAACGTCGCCCAAATAAATAAGTAGCTGTTTTTCCATAAGTATGTGTTTTTTGTGTAATATTCATATCTGGAGAGTATGTAGACTAGAATAACAAGACGCTAGAGATTGTCATTTGATTGAGACTTCTGGCGTATTTCGCCGAACATACCTGATTTGAAATTAGAGTAAAAAGGGAAACGATTGAATGTAAATCAGTTTATATATACATTCATATTACATTATTATATGCGCTGTGACCCATTTGTGTCAACTTCTAGGTCCCAAGTATTAGCGATTTAGCTCATTTAATGTACGCTACAAAAATATTTTCAAATACCAGCGACACAAGGACATGATATGGAGTAGGGTTGATTATCTATCCATCGTGGCTTTTGTTTCAGTCCCCCTTTTTCCTCCCACTGCTACTGACAACATAGTACCTTATTTAGTCCAGAAATGACATAGTTTGTATCAAGTGGGTGCTAACCCCCTGTCCACCTGCATTCCTGGCAAAACAAAATACAACTTGTTATTCCAAATACTCTTTTTAATTGTCAATACAATATATTACAAAATTTTACAGATTTCACAGACTGTATTCGAAAAGAACAAAATACTTGGAGTGTGGTTCCTGTAAAAGTGGAGAAAGAATATGAATATATGGTTGATGGTTGATATACTTAGTGGAATACTGGATCAAATTAAAAGTCACCAGGGTCCAATCCCTCAAGTATTTCAATAAACTTGCAGATGATGATCCCAGGAGTATAAAAAGAAATAGTGCAGCTGTGACACCTCCAACAACAAAGGAACTTCTTGCAATAATAAATTGAGATTTGGATAGTAAATTGTACTAAATGTTAAAATTAGAATTTCCTAGATATTTATCATTAATCGTACAGGTAGATAGTTGGATTATCCGGTTCACCCCTATTACTGGTATCTATTACTGTGTCGAAAATGCATAAAGTGTCCAGTTGCACGCATTTGTTGGATACGCATTAGTAACACAACTTGGGACAACTCTTCTAATGCCGGTACCAAGATATCTATGCTTCCAAAATGTGGAATTTCTGTATGCTGTATATCTTGCTGTTTCGTTGTAGTTTACCATGTCTACCCATCACATCTCTAAAGTAATCATTCGAAATGGCTAAAACATTTTGATCCATTTCCTGCAGAAGAAATATTTACATAGATATTTAATATGAAATAGTTTTGTTTACTTATTTTGTATAACAAAAATTCTAAATGCATACGATTTTATTGTGAATACTGATTTTTATTTATTATAATGCTTTGCACTTACAATTATGTGAAAATACAAAAAGCTGGTTGGCATCCACAGCAAACACATTCTATATCCACTTCCATCTCTACAGTAGTTACAAACACACCAGTCAGGTGAACTCTACCTGGTGCTTGAGTCTTGTATCAACAGCATTTATAGTTAGTTGTCTGTAAATAAAATGTTGTGTTGTTTAATTACTCTGGAAATTTTTGAGCACCTTTAAATCTAGGGTATTTGTTAAAAGTTTAATAAAATGTATAAACCTTACTATAAGTTGTTGTCTTCTATTTTCCATTCGTCCAGTTAATCTTTGTCTGTCGTCCTCCAAAACTGATTTTCTTGGTGTGCCTCTTGCCCTAGATGTAGAAATACTTGTAGAAACCCCAAAGGTTGGACAGACGACTCGTGTCACGCACATGTCACACATGTGGGGTCGACACCATGTCATTTAACTCAATGGCCGACCTTATGTTCTAAAGCATACATATTAGAATCTCCTGCCCCCTGATGAGGAATATCTTGAAAATAAATATATCAATATTATCTTATAAATTTTGTTACAAAAGGGAATATTGAGCATTTGGGAAGTCTACATTACAGTCTTGTGCACATTGAATAATAAACCAAAGAATGAAAATTTATCTATTATTTTAAGGGACAGGTGTTAAAAATTGGAATACTCCCAAACAAAAAAAATAGTAGCTATGTCCATATAGGCCTATTGCAGGAATTTCTACCAGACAGGCCCTTCCAAGTTATAATATCGCGTTATGAAAGAGTGCTATCATGATATTTGTTCTTGTTAACTGTTAACTGACATTAGTGTAGTGACAGTGATTTTTTCGGTAAGCTATAATAATCCCATATCCAATTCCAGACGTCTGTGTACAAGAAGGAGTCTTAATTTTAACAATAAAGTAAATTTTAATTACCATTGAACTTTCACTTTCCATAGTTCGTTTTCTTTTTGTGTAATCTGTGTTGACGGCCGCATAAATCCCCCACCTCGGTTCAACACGTCCAGATATGTATGCAGCGACCATAGAGCTTCCCCACGTCGGCTCAACACGTCCAGATATGTATGCAGCGATCATAGAGCTATATATAGAAACATAACTCTACGGCATCGATACACATCGTCTTCAACGAATTCTCCCTCGGCCATGTCACGGGACAAACATGGACTCTTAAAATAGGTTTTTATCCCGTATGGGATTTGAAGCAAATTTTTGATGGATTAATTAGTTTGAATATGCCTTTAGTCCAAATATATCACCAAATCACCTAGTTTGTACACGGGAATGTATCTTTAATTAACATTAGTTGTTCAGCGGTACGATGTTGTTCAAATACTCATATTACAGAATCACATTAAACCAGAAACGGCTCGACTTCAGCCAGCCAGCAGGTAAGAATCTATTTTGAAATTATACCTAGGTAAGGCGGATTGATTTGGCGGGGGAAGACCCGATTGGCGGACATCCTGATTCTTGTTTCATGATTTTTTTATAAACATTTGGGCAAGAGTAGACATAAACCCGGGCACGGACTAGAAAATAACTTTTTACACTTTTGTGTTAGTTGAAATGCTACCTAATTTCTATTTAAAAAAAAAACAAAACAAAAAATAAAAAAACTCCCCCCCCCCTACACACGCCGTTCAATTTCTGTGCAATATTATTTCACTGATTTAATCACAGTTAATAAATGATAGAACTAGAATCGAGTCTGTGGAAGTTTCTCTATAGTTTCATTATTTTTTCCATTTCCACCTGCCAGTTTTAAGCAATTATTGAGAATTGACCGCAAGGACTCCATTATCGAAAAACTGGTAACGATTTCATTTTATTTTTATATTTTCTTTTTTTTTATTACCAATGTCCTACAATTATTAGTGTATGTGAAGATAAAGTATTTATATGGCACTTATATACAAGTATGCAACAGAGAGAGAGGGAAATGACATAAACAAGGCCTTACATGTACTTGTATTTGTCGAATCAAGTAGTCCAAGATGTGTATCTATTTCCTATGCATACCGGTAATCAACTACGACGGGTAGCCTACTTCCGTTTCCACCTTCTCCCCGCATAGTGCCCCATTCTAGATGTATTAAGAATAATTGGTATGTTGTGTAATATTAATTCTGCATGAAGAGTTGTTGTAGGATGGGTCCTTATCTCCTTACTGGCGCTAGGTCGTTTCGGGACTAAGGTATGGTTAAATTTAAAGGAGCTAAATCGCTAATATATGGGACCTAGAAATTGACAAAAATGGGTCGCAACGCATATAATAATGTCATATGAATGTATATAAACTGATTTAAATTCAATCGTTTCTGTTTTTACTGTAATTTCTAATCAGTTATGTTCGGCGAAATACGCCAGAAGTTTCATGTGAATGGCAATTTTTAGCGTCTGGTTTTTCCAGTCTACACCGATGGTATTTATTGCGCATGCTCTCCAGATAAGAATATAGCGTCACCATTTGACGTGACTTGTGGAATATGTCTAGCCCTGTTCTTTGAGTTCCTTGTTCCAAATGGCACTGAAACGCATTATGGTACACGATTCGTGCACCAATGGTAAAATGTTTATTTTGTCTTGAATATTGGATATCAGAAGCCCATCTTTTCCCTGTAAGATCACATGACCAATGTTGATTTGAATTGAAAAATAATTCGTGTTTTCAATGTCGAAGATTTTTGATGATATTGAGTAGGGGTATTTAGCAAAAGGAGGGAACCAAATAAAGGACCCAGTGAAAACTCAAGAGGTTGGACAGGCGACACTTCTCCTTGAAATCGAAACCATGCCACTTGACACAATGACAGACCCTGTGATTTCATGTGCATGCATTAAACCACTAGACCATTCCCACACCCTACCCCATATCGAATAAAAGTATGGCTTATTTAAAATATGGCTTATTTGCATATAAAGAAAGTAGAAACTTCAATCTTCCTGAAATGAAATGAGGTTTAACGTCTTCCTGAAATGAAATGAGGTTTAACGTCCTGCTGTTGAGATCCGACTGGCCTAATGCAGTGTGCTAAGAGAAAAAATTTGCCTGAGCAGCGGCACTATGGCCAACTCTCATATCGAATTCCAACTGCCAAGGGAACTTTTATGTGTACGCCAATGTGTACATTGGACCTCGGGGGGGGGGGGGGAACCAGGCCTCCAGGCTACCATGCCATTGCCTAACTCATTCAGCTACAATGGCCATCTGTTAATTACCGCGACAGTGAAATCATGTGACAAACAAGGATTATTAAAATAGATTTTTACGGCTTAAGTAGTTCCTTGAGATTAAAACTTTTGATACATATAGATACATAAGTTTTAATTTAATATCACACAGTTTGTATATGGTATCTTTAAAGGTTAATTCCATGTCCTGTATTATTTTTTCAGTTTCAATATTGGATGCATACGCAAATCACCCAGAAAAAGATCATACAATAAAAGAAATGAAATAAAAAAGAAATGGAAGAAGAAATGGCTGAAAAAATGATAGGGCAGCTTGATCTAGGTGGGTAACTATTCAATTAGGTATGGGCCTGAGGGGCCCAGGTCCCTGTGGTTTAGGGGGCCCCGCGGTTCATGGCAAAAAGAGAAAAAATTCAAATTCCAGAGGAAAGTTTCACGGAAATTGATCTAAAGGCGCGAGGGCGGAGACTGAGCTATCCCTCAACCTTCTCTGTGAAGTTCCATTCGGAACTGAATAGACTTCGTATATGATCATGTATTATGTAATTATTCTTGTATTACAGACCGTTTAATTGTGTGTTTCGCATGCGTGTCATTCAAAAGGATATTAAATAATCTTTTCGTCACGTTAGGGTCTCCGCAATTCTAGTCAGGCCCAGGGCCCCCCTCCGATTAAGCTGGGCTTTGCATGAAATAAAACAAATGTAATTAAATTAACATTTTTAAACTAAATCAAAACTGTCTAGTAAATTTAAGCCAAATAATACATAGCATATATCTTTTTTCAGTTATCCACCTCGGAAGATCAAGACTGTTGGAAATGGCTAATGATATTGTGGAAGCGTTTTCTCACAGAGCTTGCTAATCAGACAAAGACTATGTAAGTACCATGCATAATTGTTTTTGAATCAGGAACTGGTTCTATACACTTGGTAATCTAGTTCTTCTTTTTGGAGCAATGTCTAGGGCTCTGCCATTTTAAATACGATCAACATGAAACTCAGGAGACTTGTTTGGTTGATTTTGATATATTACGTCAAAACTAAAAGATGGATGCAATGGTACACCCTTTCATAACAAATATTATAAAGCGTTCAAATGCATGAGTTTGTAAAATGAAAATAATTTCATATTATAATACTGTTTGCAATACAGTATTCACAATTGCCTTAGTGGAGCTAATTGATAAATCAAATGATTATTTTTTCATTGTTATTATCATTGGCTTCTGACCCATTGAGACATAATAATCCGCCTGGGTCTGTAATTGGAAAAGGCACAATAAGTATTATGCAAAGTTGAAACAATAGAGAATCAACATGTGACAAAATGAGTTGTTTATTTAAATATTCTGAACCATAGAAAGTATATTTATTGCCCACTACAATGTATAATATTATTTTTTTCAGACTAGAGAGCATTTGATGTATGATAACAACAAGGGAACTCAACTATATACCTTTTGAATATTAAGCCATTAAATTATTTTATAATTTTGAAAAAGAGTGTAATGATTGTAAATGCTAATAAGTTATCTGTTGCATTTGGCTTGTTATTTAAATATTTTATTTTTGTTTTTAATGTTAAATATCCTTCCCAAACACAATTATATATTAATTCTCTCCAGAAATTTATGTAAAATATAGACTGTAAAGTGACCTATAAATCACTTAGAATTTGATCGGAAATCATAAAGTATTAAATAGGCATTATCTCGAAACCAAATGCAGATCGAATATACAAAGAATTATAAAAAAAAAACCTTTAGGTACATTAAGGTGACTTTCCTTATGAAATGAAATGCGATTTAACATCCTACTTTTCTATGTTATGAGGGTATTTCTGCCCTGGTAGTTAAGGTGACTTTCCCTTGCTTATAAAATAAAGGGGCGGGGCGAATGGTTAGGACGTGCGGGCTGTATCATAAGGGTTGTCATTGGGTAAACTGGCGTGATTTCGATTCCCCGGTTGTACGTGACAAGGAGTAGGGTGCCTGTCCAACCTCGTGGGTTTTCTTTGGGTCGTCCGGTTTCCTCTCACTGGTAAAGACCTTTATGCACAATCGAATTATCGGAATAAAATTGAACAATATATTAGTCCCGAAATAACCTGGTTTTGTGTCGAGTGGATACTCACTGAACCACCATGGCTTCCCTTGCTTATGACTGGTATATAAATAGTTTGTACATTTGTACAAGTCTCTTATATTTCATTTGTATGTAGTTTTTCAGTTTTTGTGCATAATTAATGTCTTTAGTGCTTGTTTTGACTATTTAGGGGGCATGGGTTAGGGATATTGTGTACATATCTATTAAATTCTCATTTCTTTTTAAGGGGTGACTTTTAGAAAAGAAATAAAAAAATAAAATAATTAAGTTTGTTTTTATTTTTGGTGGGGTGGGGGGATATGTTGTTATTATATTATATTATAATAACACAATTTTATTAGTATTGGAATTAACTTTGTTTATTAGTATTCCAAATGTCTCGTGCTTGTTTTGAGATTTTTTTTTCAATTTTAAAAGCTATGTTTATTTTATGATTTGTTTGTTTATATTTTTTTTATTTATTTATTTTTTTTATTTATTTATTTTTTTTTTTTTTTTTTTTTTTTTTTTTTTGGGGGGGGGGGGGGGTATTTTTTCATTATATATCACAATTTTATTAGTATTGGATTTACTTTGTTTTTATTACCCATCAAAATGTCTGTTTATGTCTGTGATGTGAAGATATATTTGGACTAAAAGCATAATCAAACTAAATTTTTCTTCAACTTCAAATCCCTCTTAAAACATTGTATTCGCGAGGAAATACTCCACGCAATTGAAATGTATTAAAAGAAGTCATGTTTGTCAGTTTGTGTCACGTGACTTAGCTGACGCGGCACCATCGCATGGAACATATGACGTCGCGTATGCGTAGGATGGGAGGGATAGCGTTTTACCTCAAAACGAATTGCAAAAGAAACTAATAAAGTTTGGTTCAATGATACATATATCAGAAAACATCATACTCAAATTCGGCCATGGCGAAATTAACATAATTCAATATGGCGGTCTTCAACAAGGTTCGGCGTGTTTTAGATGTGGGAGAATAACTCTTTTTTTAAAAACTTCAAACATGCGATAAGAGGCGAAATGAGCTGAAATAACGAATTGGATCAAAAGAAACCCCCTCAAAAAATGTATTTTCATGACAGCTCTTTCGTAAGATGACTTTTAGCTATAAGGTTTTCGACGTGCCTGAAGTTAAAGATATTTTTTTTCCTATTGGATATGTCATTTATATGGTTTTCGGTGTCGCTGCACTGAAAAAACACTTGTGTTGGATCTCAATACAAGTACTTGTGTTAAAACTAATCTACACAAGGTATGTGTTGTTTTGCATTGCATTAACACAAACTTGTGTCGATTTATAAAATCTTGTGTGTTTTTTCATATCATTAACACAAGTAATGTGTATCGTCCACGATTTGTTTTCTTTTTTTAAAAAAAAAATCCATACAAAGTCTGAATTCGGGAGTCGACAAGTTTAAGAAAAGTAATAAAGGACTTAATTCACATCCCGAAAATAACATGCTGTTCTTCACTGGATGGGTGTGAGTATCAATTAATCAGACTTGTGTTCTTTTCAATGTCTTAACACAAACTTGTTTAGATTTACAAAATCTTGTGTGTTTTTTTGTTTTTCATATAATTAATTACGTCAAATTTTAAGATAACATTTATTTTGTTACTTTATTATCTGTAATAATGTTATTTTTTTAAAACAATCAATATTGTTATTGAGAAAATCTGAATGGAATCTGGTAACTGGCTTAGCCTATGTAAAACATCTTTTTCTGAATTTGAATGTTCAGGAATTCATTCCAATTTTAACTTGATTTCTAGAATATTTGTATTTGTCTAAAACCTTATATTGATTATCACACACGTTAAGTAGATATCGCAATGTTGGGTGTCCGCAATGTTAATTAGATTATTCTGATTATATCCTTTGTTTATTTTCAAATCTAGTCCCAGACAATACACAGACACAGTTGGGTTATTACAATGTCTGCACTTATTAGAGGTTGATTATATTGGCCCAATAAACTTGATACATCAAAGACAATTCTCGGAATATGTGAAAACTAAAACAATAGTCTGATAATTTGGTTTTAGAAAATGTCGGAATGGGCGTGGAAAAAGCTGAGTTAATCTTTTTATTTAATTCTATTGGTTTATTAATCGAACTTGCAAATTTATTGCTTACCAGTAAAAGAACCAATCAAAATAAATTACTCTATAAAAAAAAAGTTAGAAATATTTATAACAGGATTTGGCGATTTCACCGTGGAATCGAGCTGATAAGTCAACCGTGTTCTTAAGCGTTGTGGTGTATCGATTAATGTCGAGCGGCATTGTTAGATCCAACCCCAATAGAGTTATTTTTTTCAATAAAGTATGCAGAGAAAACAAGAATATGAGGTTTGTTATATTTTTTAATCCAATGTTGCCTATTTGTAATGCAAATTTAGAACTCATATTTTTCGTTTCGGTTAAAACCCTAAACAACTATACACTAATTTAATTTTTCATTTGCCGAAGGACGTATGGTTTTGGCGGGCAAACTGGAGATCAAACAATAAATTTCCAGGTATTTGAGGTAGGCTAATTCAATATTCTATCATATCCTAATGTTCATAATTGATTTTCTATGTGATTAATTATTCAAATAATCATTATTGGGATGCACTATATCGACTCTAGCCAGTCCTGAATTGCCATGATTGTTTTGCCCCTGTTGTTCTCGGGACGCCATTTTGAAAAACTGACATGACCTACATACAACTGATTGTTATCCATTTTTCAGATTGCAGTAGATTTTAGCAATATAATGCAGCGATAGTGCAGTCTAATTGCTTTAAAAGGAAATCTGAATTTGGACAAAGACCAATAATAAAATCAAGGTGATTATTTTTCATGTATTTTCTTTATGAAGAGTACGTTAGCTATTTGTAAATGCACAGTCGTCTATTGTCAAAGTACGAGAAATAATAATTTAAACTTCAAATCAGTTATACTCATGATATCTTGTATTTATTCAAATCATACCACCAAGAATTGTATTTATCCAATTGAATAATAAAAACATGACTTTTATTATTTTATTTCTTCACGTCAAGAACATGGATAATTGGTAATGGCCTTGTATCACTTATCCAATAATAAAGTGAGAAATCGGGTTTAAAGTTCACTTGACACAAACTATGCCATACATGTATTAAATTGGTGGAATCAAGTAGGTCCATGCTAATTTTAATATATCCTACTCCTAGAACCAAGTCCGACGGTTCCGTTTCCGCCCTCTTTCCGAGGATTCTCATTCTATTAATATTATTACCATCTTTGTGTGTTGTGTTATATTAATGTTGCATAAACCTGGATTTGTTGTTGGTGTTTGTTGAATAGGTAATATATCTATTACTGGTGCTAGGTAATTTCTGAACTAACATTTAAGGTTCAATTTCATTTGAATGAAAACCCACGAGACAGGATAGGCGACCCTTTTCCAAGTCACATATTTGCATATAAAGAAAGTACAGACTTAAATATCCCTAGAAAAAAAATGGGCATGCACAGAGCAAAAATTTAAATTAAGGGTATCACAAATTGGCGGCCGAACTGTGACAGGGGTGCTACAGCCTACGAATTCCAACTACAAACCAAGGGGTCGATTACAATTTACATTTACGTGCAAGACAGTCACTGTGTACACGGGATCTCGCTTTTTTGTTCCCTCGAAACAACTAGGCAACTGCCTTGTCAGGCCCTCCACCCTGCGCCTCTAACAAGGGGAAACCATGCCAGAAAGTCTAGATGAGCTTTCTCGGTTGACACTGGCTAGCGAGCCATCGCCTTACTCACTCATTGGTGTTTTTAGAGGATTTGTTTGAAACAAACTTTTGATAGATATTTTAGTTTAAATTTCCTATCACACAGTTAGTATATTATTAGCAATTAATTACATGTCATGTATTTATTTTTTTCAGTTTCAATATTAGATGACATAGCAAATCACTCAGGAAAAGATCATACATGTGTATATTAAAATAAGTCAAAAAACATGATTTCTGCTCGGTGTTTTGGAGGGGTCAGTGTTCAATTCTAATAGAAAAGATTGTCATTATGGTATTTTAGAATCTCATCATTGGCATAATATATCCCGGTTGAGCTGATGTGACATAAAACTCAATTCCATTTCAGTTAAGTATAGTAAAACTCTGCATATACATGCACATGTATGTGCACGATGATGGTGGGTTTGCTCCCGATCTTGGCAGAGAAACTTCACTGGAATTTTCCGACATGGTATCTCCCTGTCAGTGGTGCAGGACGACATATGTCCAGTTGTTTGAATTCAACAAAAAACTAAGGCTGTTGGAATTCGATATAAGAGTAGGCCTTAACGCCACGGTACCGGGCAAAATATCCCTTAAAGCACATTGTATGACATATACCCATCTTCATTAGACAATTCGGAGCAGAGATGCAGGACGTTAAACCCCCATATTATTTTATTTTTTCATCTCATCTTTGACAAAGCAAAACAACACATCACACATAGGCCTACAATATAATTAAATTAACTGTCTAGTCAATTTAAGTCAACTAATACATGGTATGTTTTGTTTTTTCAGTTAACCACATTGGAAAGATCCAGACTGTTGGAAATAAATATTCTCGTGTAAACTTTTTCTCGCAGACCCTGATAATCAGGCAAAATGTAAGTACCATACGGGAACTGGCTCTATACACTTGGTAATCTAGTTGTCGGGTTGTCCCCGGCCTTTCGAAGAAAGCTGGGGACTATTAAAATGGGTTCGCCTGTCTGTCTAATTGAGCTAGAATGTTCAAACTTGGTGTAGGTGTGTTTTAGGTCAATACCTTGATGGAGTTCAAAGATGAGCATTTTCTGCTGAGGGCAAGCAGAAATAAGCAATTTGATTGGTTGATGCTTTGGGACACGATAATATTAGTTCTAATTAAGTGAGAGTGATGAAACTTGGTGTATAGTTTCATTACATCAATACCTTGACTAAGTTCGATAATGAACACTTTCTGCTTAGGTTAAGCAGAGTGATAAGCAATTTGATTGGCCGAGATTTTGGAACACAATAACTCTCCTTCTAATTGAGCTAAAATGTTCAAACTTGGTGTAGGTGTTTATTAGGTCAATGCCTTGACGGAGGTCGAAGATGGGCATTTTCTGCTTATGGTAAGCAGAGATACGTAATTTGATTGGTTGATGCTTTGGGACATGATAACTTTAGTTCTAATTTAAGTGAGAGTGATGAAACTCAGAATCTAGATTCATTATACTATTACCTTGACTAAATTTGATGGTGAGAATTTTCTGCTTAAGCTAAGTAGGGATAAGCAATTTGATTGGTCAAGACTGTGGAACATAACAACTCTGCTTTTAATTGAGGTAGAATGTTTAAACTTGATGTAGATGTTCATAAGGTGAATGTCTTGTCCGAGTTCAATGATTAACATTTCGAGCTAAAGCTGAGCAGGGTTAATCAATTTCATTGGTCGATGCTTTGGGACAAGATAATCGTCATTCTACCTGAACATTAAGTGATGAAACTTAATGTTTAGTTTGATTGCTCGATACTTTTGAAAAAAAATAAATGTGCGATTAATAAATGTGTCATCTATTTATTTTGGGATTTCGGCGGGAAACATAGATTCCCTTTTGGCTTGTTTTTCTTCTTATGGCAATGCCAAGTATTCTGCTATTTCAAGTGTAGGGAATCCAGATTTGGAGACACAATACATGTTTGATCTGGGTGAATAGCTGCCCTATTATTTGACTTTAATCCCAAATTTCAAGACATTTGTTCTGACTTATTACCCATTTGAGCATAATAATCTACCTGGGTCTGTAACTGGACAAAACATGATATGTTTTATGCAAAGCTGTAACAAAATAAAGAATCAGTCTCGATGTGGCAAAATAAATTGTTTATTTATACATTGTGACATTTGGAATGTTGACAAAAAAAGTTAATTCCAATACTAATAAAATTGTGTTATATATTGACAACCCCTGCATAAGTTATAAAATGATGGAATTCATTCCTTTTTTTTCAGAATCTTGGAAGAGTATGTATGATAACGAGAGAACCCTACTACACCTTTTGAATATTACACCATCAATTTAATTCTGGAAAAGAATGCATTTGACCCATTTTTTTTTCATTTTTGTTTTGTGTTTAATGTTAAATATATCCGAACACAATTATATTTTAATTCTCTCCAGAAATTTGTGTATAATATAGAAGGGTAGAATTTGGTCGGAAATCATAAAGTATCTAATAGGCATTTCTGAAAACAAAATGTAGATCAAATATTACAGAATTACAAAAACCCTTTACATTGCTTATAAGACCAAATAGGTTTTAATATCCTAGTTTTCTGTGTTATTAATTGTGCCCTACAACCTACTCTTATATCAAATATCAAATATTTCAACTTTCAAGGGTTCTTTTAACGGAACCCATGGGGGAGTCGAATGGTTAACACGCGCACATTGGATCAGAAGGTCTGTCATTGAGTCAAATAATTCAATTGTCACAGGTGCTTTAAAGTGAACGCAGTGGGGGTGGTTTTGATTCGGGCTTGTACCCAATTGACCCAGCTTGTGTCGAGTGGACACTAAACCTCATTTCTCGCTCTCTCTTTAAAATGCATGGCAATGTGTATATGAGACCGAAATTTATTGTCCTATCCGAACGACTATATATTGTCCCTATGTCATGTCCTACACTACTTACATGGGGGAACTATACTGGGAAATCCAGTTGAAATTTCTCGGCCAAAGCCTTATACTCACTGTGCCCCCCCCCCCCCGCTTATGGCTAGTGAGTGTATATAAATATTATTTAATATTTGCCATTTTCTCTGATATTTTTATATTTTAATCCTGCAATCTTGATGCTTTGCTCCTTTTATGTACAAAATATTCATTTTGTTGGTCTTTTTTTAATGAGGAAAGGGTTCTACAGCATTTTATTACTCCTGCAAAATACTGCATTTTTCTTTTGTATGCTAGTTATTTCTAGATGCCTCACAAATCACTTGTAACATGACTTTGTAGTACATTTCAATTTTTGAAAGTAATTCAATTTAGTGCATAATTTATCTTATTAGTGCTTGGTTTGGATGTTATTAAATTTAGATATAGTGTTACTGTGGGGTAGGGATACCGTGTACATGTCTTTATATTCTCAGTACTTGTTTTAGGGTAAAAAAAAAATTTAAATACCTATTTTATATTTTGTGAGGGGGGGGGGGTCATTATATAACACATGTTATTAATATTATTTCTGTTTTTCTGTTAACATTCCAAATGTCTATTTAGTGTTGGTGTTAATTTACTTTTTCATTTATCAAACTTTACAGGTTAAACAGAGCAAAAGGAGGGGTGCTGAATGGGAAAGGTTGCTATACTGGATAAAAATTGGGGGAAAATACAACACAAGTTTTTGTTGATGGTTATACACAAGTTTGTTTGAGACCACACAAGTTTCAACACAAGTTTCAGAAATTTCAAACAAGTTTCAGAAATTTCAACACAAGTATTGTGTAGATTTTCACACAAGTTTGTGTTGTTTGACAAATTTTAACACAAGCTTTGTGTTGTTTCAACATTTAACACAAGTTTTGTGTTGTTTCAACACAAGTTTGTGTTGTTAGATAGAGACACCTTACTTGTGTTGAAAACAACACAAGTTTGTGTTGTTTCAACACAAGTTTCTTTTCAGTGTGGGTTCAATTCTGATTTCAAAAATAAAATTCACGAATCCATGATGACAGAAATGAAATCCCAAACGTCGGAATTTTAATTAATCGTCATTCAATTTTTTACTTCCGTTAGATATGACATGTACAATATGTCCTATAGACTATAGGCTAAGGGTTTTAAGGGTGCAGAGTTCAATTTCTATCCACAAAACTAATTATGAATAGCCTAGATGAGGTAAATTTAAAACTATGAAAATAGAATCAAATATGGCGATTTTTGTTCATTTGGATATCCCTTGAAAAATAAAGATGTCAGAGTTACTGAGTTCAATACGGGGTTCAAAAATTAATTTCCGATAAGATTGTCAGACATAGAATTTGTGCATAGGCTGAAAACATCACGGCATATCATAGAAAGTATCATTTTCAGTCAGTTTTTCAAAAGAAATTTTGCGCCTTTCAAAAGAGAATTCAATCGGACCCCATGGAATTTGGGCCCCCGGTCCGTCCGTGGTATCATCTAGAACGATAGTGACCACAGGCAGACAAATAACAGGCAGAAATGATGAACCTTTGGTTAATGTCGGTCCTAATGATACCGCTGGAGGTGAGAGTCCGGTGGTGTTCTCTTCGAATAGGCGCAAAATTTCTTTAGAAAAATTGACTGTAAATTGTGCATTATATAGGAATATCTTGGTTTTTCTAGCTTCTGCACACCTAACTTTCGGCAACCTTAGCAATTCTTAAAAAAACGACATAAATTCATGATTAAAAGGGGACACCAAATTACGCAAGAACATTAACTAGTTTTGGGAGCCCGGAAGAGGGAGGGGAAAGATCGGAAGTTAAAACGTATTGCGAATTTCTGCAGTACTTGCTTACTTTAATCATTAGTAGAAATACGCTATATAAAATAATAATTCGTATATTGTTTTACAGCTACAATAACGAAAGAAAGGTATGTTTCCATTTTATTCAAAAAGCAATTTATTGTCATTTCAGGCAGAACGATATGGTGTTAAATGATGTATGCCTTAAATTATCATATCAATTAACAATTGGTATATTGATCGAGTATTTAACAGCGACAAGAACGTTTCCGACAATACTATATACCGAAAAACACCGGAAAACAACAGGAAAACACCGGAAAACAACAGGAAAACACCGGAAAACAACCGGAAAACACCGGAAAACACCATTTTATACAGAATACCGGAAAACACCGGAAAAACACTAAATACCGGAAAACACACTAAATACCGGAAAATACCCTCAATATGTAACCCGGAGACTGGCACCCTAAATAGGTAACCGGGAGCATGGTCCTCTGTGTGCCTGGGTTAGGTTTAAGAATTTGGAGGGAGAGGTTAAGTCTCCACATAAGCACTGACCTAGGATGATGAAAAATTAGTTCGTGATATTTCCTAGTTTTATTAAAATACATACAATACATTAGATTTATATACAAAGGCGATTTCACTGTTTATTGGTGTTGGTGGCGCTGATGGTCTTCCTTGGGTGGTGCTTCTGGTATTCTGGTATTATTGTTTCTGAAGAAAAAAGAAAATACATTTGAGGCTCTCGGGGTAGGGTTAGGGTTAGGGTTAGTTTCCGGTTTATAGTATAGCCCTTCTCCGGGTTACCTATTTAGGGTGGTTTCCGGTATTTAGTGTGTTTTCCTGTATTTAGTGTTTTTCCGGTGTTTTCCGGTTTTCAGTATAACATGGTGTTTTCCAATAGTTTTCCGGTTGTTTTCCGGTGTTTTTCGGTGTTTTCTGGTATATAGTATAGCCCAAACGTTTCCGTTTAATAGAAAATTCCAATAAACAATTTATTGTTAGTTTGAGGGGAAAGTGCTACAAGTGGTAGATAATATATAAATGTTGCTTAAATGCATATTTTCATAAACTTATTATGCAGATAGATCTTTATATGGAAGGTCCACTTGAATATAACATAATATTTTGTGCGAAATAGGCGTCCTGAATACAATACAAAATAGGCGACTTATGAAATTTTGCAGTCTAGTAGTTTATTCATCCGATGCAAAGTGAACGTACCTTTTTCTGCGTGCCCAGTTTGCGATATTTTAGTATGTTTACGGTAAAAGCGTGTCATAAAATGCTTCTATTATAAAGGTAACAATTATTATCGTGATACATATAAATATATATATATACTGAGTGCCATGGAAAACGCATCACTTAGTTTTTTCGTATAACAAAATGATCCTGTAAACATATCTTATTTATTTTGCTTCTTATTGTGAACAATATTCAAATGGGAACACATCAATAACAACACATTTGTACACTTATGGATGTTTAATCTGTAATCAACGGTACAAAGTCAGAGGGGTCAAAACCAAAATACGACACAGATGTCAGTAGCGCGTGTGTCCTCCACGGGCTCTTACGCACGCTGTACAGCGACGTCGCATGGAATTAACCAATGTTTGAAAGAAGGCCTGGGGCAAATTGTTTCATTCTTGGACAA
Organism: Patella vulgata; assembly: GCF_932274485.2. Taxonomy (NCBI): domain Eukaryota; kingdom Metazoa; phylum Mollusca; class Gastropoda; family Patellidae; genus Patella; species Patella vulgata. Next base: position 48,921,419 of record NC_065879.2, read on the forward strand.
GAGCAGCTTCTAAAGCAGCAATGGTGTGCATCTGTGGTCTCCGATACAGACGGCGTCCAATCTCATCCCAGACATGTTCTATCGGTATCATGTCCGGATAAAGATGAAAGCGACTCTCATCACTGAAGAGCACACTTTGCCAGTCTACTCTTCTCCATGTCTAGTGTCCTTGAACCCATATCAAACGCCGCTGACGGTGATGATCCCCGAGGATAGCTCCAACATAAGGTCGTCATGCACGGAGTCCTACTTCTCTTAGACGACGTCTTACGGTGTTGGCACTTACTGGTCCTTGTCTTCCGACGACTGCTGCACATGTACGAGTCGCTGGGCGGAATCTGTCACGCAGATGAGTGACCCGGATGTAGCGGTCTTGAGCCTGGGTTGTAACGCGTTGTGGACCAGGACGTTGACGGTCACGTGTTGATCCAGTAACTCGAACACGTTCCACCAACCTTACTATAGTGGACTGATGACAATTGAAGTGTCTGGCAATAGCACGTATAGACATGCCAGCCCTGGACATTCCCAAGGCTTCATTCCGTTGATTTTCAGTAAGTCTCGGCATCTCTAGCTCGATTCCTTCACACGTTCAACAACAAATTACGACAGATTGACGTTTCACAGTTCATGTACTGCACATTAAGTTGAAAACATGCTTTTAAGGGGCTCACACACAATGCTGCACGTGAATATTGGGTTTTTCATGTGCATCTCGTGCAATTATTTTTTTTGTGCACACGGGCCGATATTTTTTGCGTTTGGGAGCATTGTGTGAAACAATAGTTCATAGTATTGCATAATATTATACATACAAAACCACTTAGTAATAAAATATTTGGGAAAAAAGTGATGCGTTTTCCATGGCGCTCAGTATATATTGACGCTAGGTATATGTTTGCTAATTTCATTTTGAATTCGTGTGAGAGATTCCGCTCGGTGTATTTCTTCACAGTCAGAAGATACTACATCTTGTGGTAACTATGTATTGTGACATCACATCTTGCGGTAACTATGCTTGAAATCATTAATTAGTATGCACAGATAGTTCTTTATATAAAAGACAAAACTTCTTTTTTAAGTGTTATTAAAGTATTCTTATTGTTGTAGCACTGTAAATGTGCTAATTTTCTTATATTTTTTTTACTTTTTCCACGTTTTCGCTTAAAAATGTGGTATGTGTTTTCTTGGAAATTAATAAAACAAATTACTAAAAATATATTCTTCAAATAAATTCAAATAAACAGCTTCATTCTGGCCTTTATTTCATAGACTTTGACGGAAAACTAGAGCGGGTAGGATAAAATTGATATATTGTCGGCGGCCATATTTGATGACGTCATTGTGGAATAACCTACCACTTGGTGAGTGTCCACCCAAGTTCAAAATACTTACTTCGGCACCCACTATACATTTCTTCAAAAAAATTCGCCCTACTCAAACTTTCCTACAGAACCACAGTCAGATGCTCAATTATAGCTACCATTTAGTTATCGATTGTTAGTTACGTACTCAGCGTTCCGTCACCTATCGAAAACCTAGTGAACGCGATCGAGGCTAAAGTTTTAACTATTTTTTCTTTCAAATTTGGTGTGAGGTATTGGAGTCAAGATTGGACGAACTCTAACAATATTCAACATTCCTAAATACCCCTTTCCAAGTACCTTTCGGATAAGCTACTGTCTATGACAATCTTTTAAATCTTAAAAAGATTCAAAGAAAAATCATTGCATAGGCGTACGAGCTGGGGGGGGGGGGGGGGATTTGGGCACACAATATTGTACTTTGTAAAAGTTGTATAAAAAAATATTGCGTTCTTGAATGTGTCCAATTTAACAGTGAATTTATTATTATTATGTAACATACTAAGAACCTAACTACATTTTTTGGGCACCAACCACCAACGCCCCCGCCCCCAGTCAAAAATTTTCCCGTACGCCTATGAGAAAAATATAAAAGTAGGTGCTTTGCGTGGCTATATTTTTAAAATGGATATTTCATGCTTATGAAATGAAATGGGGTTCAACGTCCTACTTTTCTGCTCCGATTCTAGTGAAGACAGTTCCTGCTTATGTGCTATTGACATTATTTTACAGGAAATGGGTGATAAGTACAAAAATAGTGGAAGGATTTCCTGATGATTGGAGTAGTAGGACATTCTCTAGTAGGTTAGTTTCTACTAAACATTAAATTGCATAAAATCCGATGTGGCCCTTTATTCAGCTTTCAGACGTGTGTGTGTGTGTGTGTGTATTTTTGATACATACGCTTTCAACAGTTCAAAGATGCAGCATGATAAAAGAACTGTATAATTATTTTAACATAACCGCAATTAAAGAGAAATTGGTCAAATGTATTAATACGGTTACAGGTGTATATAAAGGTGATGGCCTGAAAATCATAACAACCAAGTGATTACAAAATTCAACATTTGATTTTTTCATCGAGCTTGTTGTCCACTGAAGAGCTATACTCCTCCCATTCCAACTGCCGTAACACACACTCACAAATGCATATTAAGCGATTGTGAAAATGAATTAATGTTAAATGTGAACATTTGGCCCGGACAGCGACATTTGTACCTTCACTGAATTCCAACTGTCAAGGGTTCTTTTACGCAAGCCAGCGTGTATACGGGACCTCGGGGTTTCGCTCCTTCCCCACGACTAGCCCCTTTTATTTGTCAGGCCCTCTGTCCTGCATCACTGAAAAGCTTGTCGGGGATACTGCATTGGTTACTTTTCTCTTTTTGTCAATCTGCCATAACATTTGCACCGTCGTCTTTCAATTTTATTTGAGTGTAAACCAAAATGAAATTTTGACCGAAGCAGAAGCTTGGTTACTACTCTCTTTTTGCCAATCTGCCATAACCTTTTGACCGTCATCTTTCATTTTTATTTCAGTGTAAACGAAAATGGAATTTTGACCGAAACAGAAGCTTGTCTCTTGGCAATAAGATATGGTGCAAAATTCATTCTACATCTCAATGATGAGATGTTCAATATAGAAAACCTTCAAGACTTTACATATTCTGATTGGTCAACAGGATTACAATATGCACCAAGTCACCATGGAAACACTTCCAATGGCTACTTCTTTTGTATTGGTAAAAAACATAAAGTAGTAATACAGAAGTGTATAAGGACATCGGCCGAATTTAACCGATTACCTAACTTCTTTCTTTCCAATGGCAGTCTTTTCATGGATGATTACCAGAATGCTCTGTTTTCATACGATGTCTTTTGGCTTTTAGGAGTTTTCTCCATTTGCGGTGTTACAGACGACACATCACCCATGATAAGAAATCTCATAATTCAAAGAATTGTTTCAGAAATTAACGGCGATTTACTTATTATACCTGGATGTGAACTAAACAGTTATACCAGTGAAGGTTTACTCAAAGCCGTACCAAACGAAATGTATAACGCATTTAAAGATTGGAAGTGCCAGGAGACTTTTAATATTCAAACTTGTTTTATCGACCTTGTGAAACATTTACAAACTTTAGAATTACTAGAAAAAGATTCTCTGTCTAAGGTTAATTATTGGCTGACTCAATTATCTTTTGTTAATTACGTCATGCCCAGACGACAGGAGGGCGTGACTTCGTGTTCAAGTCAGTTTCCAGTGCTTTACAACTTCCGGGCTTCGCCTGATATCAAACCGGAAACAATAAAGTCGAGTCATTATCATAATGTGTGTCCACACATACATTCACCATGGAAACAGCCTATAATAGATGACATTGCGTTAATTGTTACGTACAATGAACCGAAATTTTATCACAATATAAATTTTACACAACTTATTCATCGGCCATATTTTAAACATCTAATAATTTGTGGTCCTAATATAACAACATTCTACCGTACTATAAATTTTATGGATATTCCAAGTGTGACTTTCCTAAAAGGATACAAAGATGTTGCTAATTCATGGACACTAATGTATAAATGCACCATGTTAGCCATTGAGATTCATCTTGGAGTCAAAGGTTACTTACAAATAGGAGACGACGTTTTATTAAATTCCTGGAATGTATTAAATTTACCACGAGACAGGTTTTGGATAATTAACAATTACGAAACAGTAAACCGCTTGTCTAATAAAGCTAAATGGGCTTGGTGGAAATCATATCGTTACAGAACTAACACCCTTTTAAACAAGATAAAAACATCAGCTGGAAATGAAAATCTTCACAATGAAAAGACCTTTTGGAAAAACTTTATCGACGCAACAGGTAGTGAAGACAAGGCATTGGTAAAATCAACAGATTTTTATTATATTCCCAGTAAATATAGCTCACAATTTCTCTACTACGCGGACCTCTTTTATGAAGCCAATATAATGAATGAACTAGCAGTAGGCACAATTATTCTCGGACTCGTTTCCAAATCGGATGTAAAATGGATAAATGGAAGTACTCTGTGGGGTGGGAACAGAAACCATTCCTACAAGTTTTTCAATCCACAACATACCTTTATTCACCCAGTGAAGCACTCAAAACTACTCTATTATAAGGAATACACGTCATTTTTGTGTGACATTTACTTACAGTATATGACAAATGTAACATCAATGTAAATTAGCACCCATATATTGGCTACTCGTACGCTTATAATAGTCTTGATTTTGTTATTGTTTTGTTGAAGAAGAAATTCCGGGTTACCAGTTGATACACGTGGGTTTTGTACACAAATTAAACAACATCATGTAAAGAAACAACATGAAAAAAACTTGTCAGAAATTCTTAGTTCAAATTATTGAGCCGTTCGGAAATGATCACTCGGTTAACTGACTCTTGTACGAAATTCGATTGTTCTATTGTGTGACTGGCTTGATAATTGTAGCAATAACTTTCTTATCACTCTAATTTAGTAAAAGATGTAGACATATACATTTAGACACCTGGGGACAATTGTAGGAAGCCCAATTCAGCTAAACATTGGCTCTATAAATGTTAAACTTATTTCTGTGAATCTAATGTTAACGATTCTGGATTAAAGTATATAGTTTTTAGATCGTTGGTTGTTTAGAAATAAAAAAACATATCTTCAATGCCTAGCAACGAGACAAGAATGGAATAATACTCGTATTTTCCATTTGCTTTATAGGGTTCTTAAAACATTCCTTGAGCTGCCCAACTAATGCGTTTCTGAACTAGGTTTCTAGCTTTCTGTATTCAGAGCATGTACTAGCGAGAATTGGCAGTATATGAAATTGGTTTGGGGCGGGGTGAATAATATTTGAGTAATTATGAAAATTTGAAATAATGACAAAATCATGTTTGGATTAGCTTATTACAGTTCACCGTTAGTTCGTTATATCAGTCTTGGTGCGCGAATTGTGATATCTTTTTCAAGAGGGCGATTACTAAATCAACTAACAAACTTCAACCTAATGTGTCCCTTACTGCCCAATCACCGAATATTTGTCCCCCACCTTTCGAGGGAAGGGGACTATTAAAATGGGTTCGTCTGCCTGTCTGTCTATCTGTCCGCCTGCCTGTCCGTCACACGTTTTGGGACACAATAACACTCTTTATAATTGAACTAGAATGTTCAAACTTGTTGTAGGTATTTATTAAGTCAATGCCTTGATGGAGTTCGAAGAGATAAGCAATTTGATTGGTTGATGCTTTGGGACACGATAACTTTAGTTCTAATTAAGTGCCTTAAGTGCCTTATTTCAAGGCTGTTTAATCAGTAAATAGCAATATCGATATCATGGTTATATGGATTTTTTTCAATATTGTTCAAACTGTAGATTTGTTATCCATAATAATATGGATGTTTTCTGAAGTCATTTCTCTTTTTTTTTAAAAGTTAGGTATGAATAGTGATGGATATTATAAGTAAAAGTTACCTATAATATCACATATTTCAAAGTTTGTGAAACAATATAGAAAGTTCACAGTAGATACATTATCTATAACATGGATATTGAATATTTCAATGTTGAAAACACAGTGCATACATTATCTACCGTAATATGGTATTAAATATTTCATTGTTAAATACACAGTGAATACATTATCTATAACATATGGATATCAAATATTTCCATGTTGAATAGACAGTGAATACATTGGTTGTGACCGCGTATATCAAAGTAAGTCGGAATACGTAAAATCTAATTTTGGACTAGAGACAACATAAGTGAAAATATTGATTTTGATCGAAATTGAGATTTTCACAAAAATGAATCTATAAATATACTATCTATCGACACAAAACATCAAAATAGCAATAACAGATTTTAGAACACCTTTATATGAACGTTTTGTAAGAGTACCGTATTCTTAAATCTGTCCTATTTCTTAAAATTCTCGGCGAAATTAGTTATTTTTCTTCGCTCGCTGCGGGACGACTGGTCATTCGTCTTGCACAATAATTGGCATTGTTGTCAAGCGGAGAATCTCTTGTTTACAAATATGATCAAATTAATGTCGATGAATTGATTTTGAACGGGTACAATCGAGTTTTAAAAAATGCAAACCACCACCGCTTGTTGCGATGCTGTCTACACAAATCGTTTGCTGATTGGCCCAGACACCGGGTGAAAAGCATTATGGTTACGTGGTTGACTCGAGCGGGCGATAAATATTTGATTTTGGCGATAATGTTTTTAGGTACCTACATGCGATTCACTCTGGTAAGTGGCAGAAAAAAATTAATTCTGATCGTATATAGATTGCCGTTGAGTGTTAATCCAAACCTCGTGGCTGATTATGTAAATTAATCGACATGCGGGTGGGTGTCATTGAGTAATACTAACCAACTATCACGGGTCAATGATAAAGCCGTCGACAACTCCTTATTTACTCCGAATAATTATTCCAAGCGGTGATTATTTGATATCTCATATCATCTTTAAAAAAATAATTTATAGGCCTTAAATGAAAATAAACAAAATGGCAAATAATTTTCTTTAAGAACAGAATTTTATTGATAGATGAATTCCCTTTACTGTCGCTTCTTCATACGGCATGCAAAGTAAGGAATGCATCTTGGATATTATTGTTTGAAAGTCTCTAATCACCATGGGTTGAAAAACTGAGAACTACCAACGAGCCGAATTGCGACGATTCTCGAGTCTGCCATTGTTTAATTACATCAGAGCCAGAATGCACGAAAGTGAACGTAAGTATTTCGTGACTATGAAATTGACATTTCTATAGAGACTCATATTTTGATACCGTTACGGTACCTGAAAATAATAATAGACCTATCATACACGCAAAATCTTATTTTAATTCACGTGTTAAATTAACACGCGTACAGATGTGGCGGCTTCTTTGATGAGATTAACTGTTAATCTCATCAAAATTATAATATACAAAACAGACTACTAATGTATAGATTATTCTTCAGTATAACACTATCATGTGAATATGCCGTATGTGTTATGGATGTTTCGACACGAAAGGGTTCATTTACTACGATTTTCGCCGTCAGCACCCTTGAAATCCAAAATAAAAAAATATTAAACGACAAAATAACAAATAAATGGCGGAAATCGTTGGATCAAATTTTAACTACGATTTTCGTCTTCAGCACCCCTGAAAACCCATGGAAAGATATATTCAACTACAAAACAGCAAACAAATGGCCTGGTTGCTATGGGATTTTGTTTTGGAACATACCAAATCTTTGACTTGCTTTTTCTCAAAACTTACTTTTGTGAGTTGGGAAGCTTCTAATGGACACAGCTCAGTCAATATTTGCCCAATTCAAACAAACTATACATCAAATTGAAGGTAATGGGTTGGAGAATGTGAAAATAATAATAACTCAATTTTCAAAATGTCCTCACTGCGACTCAGTATGCTATGTGGGTCAAAGATGTTTAAGGAGTAGCTACATCATCTATAGTAATATGACAATCAAATATGTCAAAGATGGTTAAGGAGTAGCTACATCATCTATAGTAATATGGATATCAATATTTGAAGTATATTATCTATAGTAATATGGCTATCAAATATGTCAAAGATGGTTAAGGAGCAGATACATTAACTATAGTGATATGGATATCAGATATTTCAATGCTTTAAACAGTAAATACAGTATCTACAGTAATATGGTATCAAATATTTTAATGTGCAATATGTTGCAGCTATATGCGGCGCCTCAATAAAAGTTTAGACTCGCTGCTTTAAGTGTTCAGGATAGGGCGAGGAGAAATGATAACGCAAGATGGTTTTAAAAGTTTATATAAATATCACCAATATCACATAGTTACAACAAAATAATATAATGATCATTCCGCGAACGCGGTTACAGGTTAAAGATGAAGCATCAGAGCATCACACGAAGAACGTCAAAAGCCTCATGAATAAGAATAACAACATGCCCTGAAAGAAGAAAAATACATTCCATACGAAGATGATACAAGTCAATGTTATACAATCTTAATCATATCACAGTAAACCCATTGATTGACTTCCATCTTTGGATAAAGTCAATAAATTATCTCATAAAATCATAATATAGAATCATTCATTCCACACACTTTATTTCACATATCAAGCATCTATGTATCTTAAAGTTATGTAAATGTGTCTCACCAATTTTTGGAAATGAGCCGTATCAATCTCAGGAACGAACCAGTCATCCAAGCAAAAAAAGAAGAGTAAGGGAAAATACTGATTCATATTATTTAATAAAACGCACCACCCAAATAACCAATCAGAATACAACAAATCATATCACCTAATAAACAACCTCCAAGTGAAATGTACAACAAAACCATCTAGAACAAAAGTAACTCCTCTATATTTTAAACTTAGGACGCAAAGAACAAATTTCAAAGATAAGAATCAAATCCTAGTTCCCACAAAACCAAGACCAAAACTTCAAAAGTATAACTACAATAGAAACGTATATACACCACAACCCATAACATCTTTTTTTTTACTTTTTTAACTATGAAAAATAAAACTCGAAATCCCATTAATTAAATAACAAGACCAAACAACCAAACGGCCAAACTGAAAAGTAGCAAATTATACCCCGCTACATACTTCCCCCACCGTTAAATGACGTCCACGTCATAACTTACCAGAGATGTTCAATTACTTATTACCAATAATTACACCGAGTAAAGCATTACTCACTTCTTGAGACATGGACGTAAATGTACCTGCCAAATGTAAAGACTGAATATACTTAGCTCTTTCCATCCATTCCGGTGATGTATTTATTTCAGACATGACAAATTCTCCATCTCTCATCCATTGTGGTCTTTGTCTATTACGTCCAGATCTTCTTGGTGGCGCGTCAATATGTATAGATTCTCCAGATGAATCATCTGAATTAATTACATCTGGTATAACGTCAGTTGGTACTGGTAAATCAGAAATGTCGGAAATCTCTTCTACTTCAGTTCGAATATTCTTCTCTCCCTCACCTTCAATATCCTCCTGGATATTGCCTACAGCAAACATTTCATCTACAACTGCTTCGGCTTCAATGGAAGTGTGACGTGTAAGTACTTCAAAATCTTCACAAGATTCAAAAGGCTGTGAATCAGCTATTTCCTCCGAGACATATACGATTACCTTTTTCAATTTCCTGTGTTTAGGTTGAGGTTTATAGGAAATTAAACTGGGCACATCTGTATCCTGAATAATGCTATTGATAAATGATTCCTATGAAGTGTACGAGTTCTTCCCAACCCAGATTCTGATCTAACTCGATACACGGGAATATCTAAATTAGGTTGGTCTACAACAATATAGGCATCGGTTTCCCATCGATCGGCTATCTTATGATTACCATCAAACGCAAGATTCTTAACTAAAACACGATCACCTTTTTCAATTCTTATACCTCGAACTTTCTTATCATAAAGTTGTTTTTGTCGCTGTTTACTCCTTGTAGAGGATATAGAGGCCAATTCATATGCTCGTTGAAGACGTTCCTTTAATTTCTTGGTGTAAAGGTGTAATGACATTAAAGAAGAATCAGATCTGTATTTATTCCAAATGCTAGATCGATCGGTAATCTAGGATGACGTCCCAAAACATAAGAAAAATGGTGAATATTTCGTTGTTTCATGACGAGTACAATTAAACGCATGGACTAATGGTGAAACGTGAGATTTCCAATCCGAATTTTGATCTTGTTCCAGTGTTCCCAACATATTTAATAAAGTTCTATTGAATCGTTCGCATTGGCTGTTTCCCATTGCGTGATAAGGAGTAGTTCGCGATTCAGCAATACCTGTAAGCTTACAAAGCTCTTTTATAACACTATTTTCAAATTTTACTCCTTGATCTGAGTGAATTCGTGTAGGTAATCCATAATGAACAACGAAATTATTAAAGAAAGCTTCTGCCGTAGTCTTAGCTGTCATATTCCTTGATGAAATCGCTTGTGCGTATTTCGTGAAGAAATCGGTTATTACTAAGATGTACTGATAGTTACCTTTTGATGGTTCTAGAGTAAGAAAATCAATTGCGACTATTTCAAGTGGGAATGTAGTTTCAATATTAACCAACGATGCTCTAATCCACTTGTCGACATCAGAATTAATACATGGCCAATAAAAGCGTTCTTTGAGTAGTAACAAAGTTCGGTCTCTTCCCATGTGTCCCATATCATCATGTAGAGTCACAAACGCCGATTTTCTGTAATGTAACGGAAGAATTAATTGATTAACTGTATGACCATCAACATTTATTTCTCGATATAAAACACCTTCTTTCAATTTCATTTTCTCCAAATTTTTATTGAAATTAATGAAATCTTTACTGATCTGTTCTGGATTCGGTTTGATCCCGATCTAATAGATCTAATTAAAGACAACATAGTAGGATCGTTCGACTGTTCCTTTCTCTAGTCTCTTGGAGTCATACCATTCAAACCTTCTCCGATATCTAGAACTGTGTCAGGTGACATAGTTAGACATTCAGCATAATTATCTATTATAGAACTACAAATTACCTTAATATTTTCGGTGCTAATATGTTCATTTGTATTATTTGGAGAATCTTGTAATCTTGATAAAATATCAGCATCTGTGATATATTTTCCTGGTCTATATTTAATTTCAAAATTATAAGCCGAAAGTGTTGCTAAACAGCTATGGCCGGTTTAGCTGAAGTTAAAACATAAGTTAAAGGGTTATTATCGGTGAATACTGTAAAATTCAAGTTTGTGGGCTGAATAGTTCTGTTCTGATTTATTTAAACTTCTACTAGCATAAGAAATTACTTTTAGCATACCATTTTGCTTCTGATACAATACCGGACCTAATCCTTTCTGACAAGCATCTATATGCAATTCAAAAGGGCAACGTGTAGTCACTACTTCCTAATATTGGTGACGAACATAACCTTTCCTTTAATTCATTGAAAGCCAATTCTTGATCAGAATCCCATTTCCAAATAGGAAAATTAGATTTAGCTTTCTTGTTCCGAGATGGCATCAACTGTGATAGTGGTTTAGCTATTTTAGAAAAGTTTTGGACAAAACGTCGGTAATATCCTGCAAAGTCAAGAAACTTACGAACTTCTACAGAGTTTGATGGACGAAGCCAATTCTTGATAACGTCAATTTTGTCGGTATCGGGTTCTATCCCTTTATCTGAAATAATATTACTAACATAATTCACACGTCTCATGAAAAAACTACACTTATCTGCACCTAATTTAAGTTTACACTGACGTAGTCGATTCGGGCCATACTATATACCGGAAAACAACCGGAAAACACCGGAAAACAACCGGAAAACCCGGAAAACAACCGGAAAACACCGGAAAACAACCGGAAAACACCATTTTATACTGAATACCGGAAAACACCGGAAAAACACTAAATACCGGAAAACATCTTAAATACCGGAAAACACCCTAAATAGGTAACCCGGAGCCTGGCACCCTAAATAGGTAACCGGGAGCCTGGTCCTCTGTGTGCCTGGGTTAGGTTTAAGAATTTTGGACCAAGTGAGCGCCGATGAAGGAAGGTCAAAGTCATTACGATGTTCGTTTTACAAATAGCCCCCCCCCCCCAAAAAAAAAAAAAATAAAATTCCGATTTTTTTTTCTCCAAAATTTTGGTGATGCCTATTATGCTTTGAATGTTTTAAAAGACGCAATCAGTCTACCTCCATCATTGACCATATTTTATTTTGTATTTTAATTTTAGTTTTCAGTAAATTTCAGTAGATTTCAGTGTTTCAGTAAATTTCAGTAGATTTCAGTGTTTCAGTAAATTTCAGTAGATTTCAGTGTTTCAGTAAATTTCAGTAGATTTCAGTGTTTCAGTATTTCAGTAGTTTAAACACAGCCCTCTGAGGGCCCCCTTATATGCCGGTTGCGCCGGTCTCCTGATTCTTACTAGTAACGCTGGCATCAGGGTTGTACGAATTAGTGGAAGGCACGATTAGGCCAACTCCTCCCAAGGTAACAAAAAATCGCATCATAAAACAGCAAGTATCATCAAAAGCGAGTTAATAAATCTCTGAATAATTCGAGTTGAAGTTCCAGGTTTAACCGCTATGTGTCATAATCACCAAACGAAATGGATGCCACGCAATTCTCGGACAGGCCGTAATCTGAAAAGTGTCTATCCTTTCCAAGAGCTATCCATCTCGTTGGAAGTGCTAAAAATCTACTTTACTTTCATTCCAGGGTCAAATATAATCACTTGAACCATAATAATACTCAACATATTCCATCATATTTCGAGGGCCGCAAACAGGATTTTTTCTGGATTACTTTTCGAGCTTTTTTCCCCAGCTTGTTGACCAGTTTTCCTTGAGAAAATCTCAACTTTCGCGCAATTGTCCACGAGAAAACTACATATTCTATCTTACTGCATTGACAGGAAGTGGTAAGCTGGACGTCTGTGAAAAGGGTTGATCGATAAATTTTCAGGGAAGCAATTGTTGTTTTTGTTTGTGAAATAGAGGACTCTAGCCAATGAGGCTACTTTCCCCCCGAGAACCTCAGACAACCAATTTGTTTTATGTACTACTATCGTTATAAAACATTACTATGTTAACCACTTCCTGGTGGCTGAAGACTTACACCGAATGCGTATTCGGAAAAAAATGTCCCCTAGAAAATGTTTTTTCAGACAATCGATATTCGAGATGTCTTCTGTTGCACAAATTATGCTGCACTGTGTAAGAACTTGCATCCTTTGATCTGAAGATTGTAGATGGAAAAGTATCATTTGCACTATTTCAAAGTAAACCTGCATTTTCGTATATCATCTCGTAATTTGTGATTAATGACAATGACTGTGGAAATAATATGGGTTGAGGAACGGAAGATCTATGTTCATCACGTGACTGGACAATTCCACCCCCGTCCCACCCTGACGATGATCCCTTCCGGAGCGGTGCGGCGCTCTCTCTAAAAAAAGTTTACTCTTCTACGTTTTCCGGTAGCTATTTAGTAACCCGGAGTTTGGTCCTCGTGTGTGGTTTTTGACCAGGTGAGCGTTGATGAAATAAGTTCATTAACATAAAGCGAGCGATCGCCCACGGTCAAAGAAAAATTTCTTTTCAGATTTTTTTTAACAATTTCTTCTCTCAAATTTCTCTCAAAAAAAAATTTTTTTTACAGTATTTTTCTCTGTAAAATTATTTTCTACGGAATGTTTTTTTGTAAAACCAATTTTTCGGAAAAATTCGATTTTTTTTTGTGACAGAATTTTTTTTCGTCAAAAAAATTTGGGAGAAAAAAAATCGGAAATTTTGTTCATGACCTTGACAATTTCTTCTCTCAAATTTCTCTCAAAAAAAAATTTTTTTTACAGTATTTTTCTCTGTAAAATTATTTTCTACGGAATGTTTTTTTGTAAAACCAATTTTTCGTCAAAAAAATTTGGGAGAAAAAAAATCGGAAATTTTGTTCATGACCTTGACCTTCCTTCATCGGCGCTCACTTGGTCCAAAACCGCACACAGAGGACCAGGCTCCGGGTTACTTATTTAGGGTGTTTTCCGGTATTTAGTGTTTTTCCGGTGTTTTCCGGTATTCAGTATTAAATGGTGTTTTCCGGTTGTTTTCCGGTGTTTCCTGTGTTTTCCGGTGTTTTCTGGTATATAGTATTGCCGGTCTATCCAAAACCATGGAAAGTCGCTTTAAATGTTCTTCATACGTATCTGCAAAAATGATCAAATCATCGATATATACACAAATTGATAAATGAAGATCTCCTAAAACCTCTTCCATTAAACGCTGGAATGTCGCGGGAGAATTACAAAGCCCAAATGGGGGGCGATTATACCTGTAAAAACCTAGAGGGCCGACGGTGAATGCAGTTCGTTCCTTATGCTCTTGCAAGACTTTGACTTGGTAATAACCCGATTTCGTATCTAGTTTATTATAAAATTTATTCCCAGCTAAGTGATCTAAGATTTCCTCGATCCTTGGTAACGCATATGAATCTTTAATTGTTCTCAAATTGGATTGTCTAAAATCAAAATCTATTGGTTGATCTTATTTATGAGCAGCAAGATCTTTCAAATTAGGCAATAAACCTTGCCAAAAGACACTTCTAAGCGCATCATTACTATCGACCAAATTAGTTGTCATACCGCGAGTAGCTCGAGAATATAATTCTTCCAACCTACATGCCCAATTAGCAACTAACTCACCAGGTTGTTGTTTAGCACTGTAAAAACTACCAATTAATGACTCCCAGTTAAGTGATCTAAGATTTCCTCGATCCTTGGTAACGCATATGAATCTTTAATTGTTCTCAAATTTAATTGTCTAAAATCAGTACACATTTTCAATTTACCATTTTTTCGACGACACAGAACAACGTTAGACGCCTATGGACTGTGGGAAGGTCTTATAACGCCAAAAGCTAGTAACTGATTAAGATGATCCTTAACTTCATTAAACATGGAAGGTGGAAGGCGACGATGTCTTTGCTTAAAGGGTACATTATCCATAAGTTCTATACGATGTTGAACTCTTGAAGTACGTCCAAGATCTAAATCATTTTTTAGCAAAAACATCTTTAAAATTAGATAACAAGTCTTTACCTGGAGTTAGTTCAATTTATGTAAGGTCACTGGAATCTATTTCAACTTTACCCAAAATTGTACTTTCATCAGGCCGTTCATTACCAACTGTGGACTCAATAGTAACGGGTTGTAATTCACAAATTATTGCATTAGGCGATATGACAAAAGTTTGGGTAGACACATTTGACAAATGGATAGGAATATGTTAGTTTGATGATAATTATAAATAGTTAAAGTCGAAGATACATCAAGATCAGCTAAAGTAGATGTTTTACATGGATGAACCATCGCCATTACTTGCGGATAAAGCACTTTTCTGTCAACAAGACCATTTATTGTAACTTGAGTATTAGGAGGAACCACTATGTTGTGAGTTTCTGCACTTTTAATTATTCCCAAACTATAATCCCGTTTAATCAATTCTTTCTCTGAAAGAATCATGCTCCTGAATGATAAATACCACGGACTATATAATTTAGCATCTTGTAAGAATGATTGACTATGATGGTTCTTGCACTGACTCATTAATTCGGAGAGAATATTTGTTCCTAATAATACTGGTACAGAGGAATTATATTTACTTACCGGAATAACTGAAAACATAAATGTAAATTTATCACTTCCATCAACACCAACAGTTTCTAAATCGGCCTCAATATATCCAGAATACGGTAACTTGTTACATGACCTACCTGCGTATTGGTTAGGAGGTGAGCGCGAATAATTAGGGCAGTTCTGATCAATTCCCGAAGCAGAACTAAATCTTTTCTCTTTGTGAAACTTGCTCTTTAAAGGTACGAAATTCACTGCTAAGTTTGTTGATTATGCCTTTAATTTCCTGAAATTCAGAGTTAGAAACATAATTAGTTGAACTAGCCATTTTAGATGGAGCAGGTTTTGGTTCTACATATCTGCGTTGGCTTAAGTCGTATTCAATACGTCGAACAGCAATTCGTAGTTGGTCAAAATCTATTGGTTGATCATATTTATGAGCAGCAAAATCTTTCAAATTAGGCAATAAACCTTGCCAAAAGACACTTCTAAGCGCATCATTACTATCGTCCAAATTAGGTGTCATACCTCGAGTAGCTCGAGAATATAATTCTTCCAACCTACATGCCCAATTAGCAACTAACTCACCAGGTTGTTGTTTAGCCACTGTAAAAACTACCAATTAATGACTCCGATTCTTCACAAACCATAAATCATAACTTACCTCACCTTTACCAGGTTCTCCAAAAAGCATTGAAAGTTTTGAAATTTGACATACTGATTTATTTACTAATTCTACGGGCTCAGGCTTAATACTAGGCCACTTACCTTGTGTCTTTAAAGTGTTAATCATCCAATCGGAAATACCTTCCTGCGAATTAACACCAGCTGGAAAAATACCTATGTTTCTTAAAGTTTCACCTAAAACATTTACGTCACCTTCAGCTGCAGGTGCAACATCACCCTGAGGACCATTAACATTAACTTCCTGTGGGTCTATAACACCACCCTCTTGCACATTGACATCAACCTATTAATCATTAGCAGACATAATGACAAATTGACCAAATACTACCAAACCAAATTTAGCCTGAAATACTGAAAAACTTTTAAAGACAGCACGAAGTGATAATGATAACCTTCCATGTTATGTGGATATGTAATGTGTGGGGTAATACGCAATATAATCCATGTTACGCACATGTACACTTACGCTCAATCACAAACCATTCAGACCATATAAAAATTATAACGTATGGACAAACATTTATAAAAATACAAATTAAAAATTCAATTGAAAAGTGAAGTCAATTAAAATGAAAATCCTCTTCCTCTTCTGTTGGATAGACGCGCACACAAAGTCCCGCAAGGTCCTTGAAGTTCAATTACGCTAGAAATCTATAATCACAAAATGTCATGTGTCGCGAACAAAATGTTACGGATATACCACTATAAATTTTTAGACACAACTAGTATCAAAAGTGTCAATAATTGAAATAAAATAAAACCAAGTACGAACAATCCAAACCATAAGACAGAATTCGAAGTCCTAAAAAACGTTATTGGCAAAATAATGTATTCGAGCTAAATAGTGTAATCAGCAAATGGACTGCTCCTCGTGTACAAAATACACGACAAACAGTGGTAACAGGTGTCGGGAAGAGTAAGCTTACCCTGCCTGGCACCACACCCGCCATAGCTGCATCCAAACTATTAGGCGAAATCTCGGTAAAATAGCGTGATTGGCCAATGGACTATCAATGACAGCCTTCACCGGTTGTGTTCCCAAAACAAACGGTATAGGCAAAATAGTGTAATCAGGCAAAATAGTGTAATCAGCAAATGGACTGCTCACCGTGTACAAAATACACGACAAACAGTGGTAACAGGTGTCCGGAAGAGTAAGCTTACCCTGCCTGGCGCCACACCCGCCATAGCTGCATCCAAACTATTAGGCGAAATGTCGGTAAAATAGCGTGATTGGCCAATGAACTATCGGTATGCAAAATGCACGCGATGAAATGTGTTAACGATGTAGTAGACATTATCAGGGAGATAGTAATAGTATACGTGTCAATTAAATATATCTAGAATAATAGCCGAGAGAGACACGTTATATTTACCAATCAAATCAATATGACGGCCATAAAACTTTTTAAAGGTTTTAATAAGTTTAGTGCGCAAGTATCCTTGTAGTTGAAGCTTAGATGACAAATGTCTCGATCTACTTAAAAAATCAGAATAAAAGGAACAAGCTCTCGCGTAACGAATTAGCTGAGATACAAACACTCCATAAGCTGGTGATATTGGAATGTTACTACTAATAAATGGAAAGTTAACAATCGGAAAGTCAAAGTCATCACGTTTATCGTACAATTTAACACTCAGTTTATAGCAACTGTCAAAATCGAGACGCAGATCCAAGTAGGAAGCGTAATTGTCACTGTCAGTGGTGTTTTTAATTTCGAGCTCATCAGGATATATGAATTCTACATAATCACTAAATTTAGGATTATTAAGTGATATAACGTCATCGATATATCGATAAGCGAAATTAAAAAGTCTGACTGATCGTTTATTAGTTTTTACGAGCGTCTGTATGTAATCGGCTTCGTACGAATAGAGAAACAGATCAGCAAGCAAAGGTGCACAGTTGGTGCCCATGGGGATGCCAACCACTTGCTGATGTATTTCCCCTCCAAATTCAACAAAGATGTTATCAATTAAAAAATCCAACATCTGAATTATCTTGATTACCGTGAATTTGTTTTTGGAATCACTGTGATTCTTAACAAAATATGTGGAATTGTAATTTACAACTAAATATTGATATCTAGCAGTACCTGATTTAGACGAAAAGACACTGTGAATAATGTCCTTCAACCGGGCTTTTAATTTACTATGGGGAATTTTAGTGTACAAAGTAGAAAAGTCAAACGTTTGAATAGATGAGACTGAAGCAAGGGATCTAGATTGCAAACCATCAAGTAATTCTTTGGAATTTTTCAATATCCATATTTGGTTTATACCACTACGAGAGTATATTTTGTCACAGTATTTTTGAATACCCTCTTTAACAGCCGTTAGTATAGATGTCAATACTTTTGAAAGTGGTTTTGTAGAACAACGGGATGAACCTGCAATAAAACGTTGTTTGTAGGGATTTTTATGTAGTTTAGGTATCCAATATAACAAGGGCAAATCTGTATAGGTATCTCCACACTGAGTACCAAATGAAGTGAGTACTGATTTGTGATTGGATATAATTTCATCCTTACTAAGAGTAGATCGTTTATATGTAGCACTGTCGATTGGTTTCCCGAAATTAAGTTCTTTGAACAGGCAGTCAAAATAATGTCGTTTACATATAAACACGATGTTATTGGACGCCTTGTCAGCCGGAACAATGACTTACTTATCATGCAAGGCATTGAGATTTTCAACAATGCTAACATCATTGAAAATAGACTTTGGCCTAGTGTCAACTGACAAACGTTGCATGTATATTCTTCGTTTAAACGACTGATAGACTTAGTCCAATCAGAGAGAGTATCCGAGATAACATCTTCCCTCTTGGCCCATGATCTAGCGTAGTCCTCTACGGCATCCATAATAAGTTTGAAATTTTGATCCCATGAAAATGGTTGCCGTAGATAATATTGGAGGTTTTACAGTTTCTCAAACCCACGTGTAAAATATGTTTTATTAGTTAAAGAACTAGTAAAATGAGTATTGCTATTCAAAATAGGACAGGTTTTACAATTATTAGACATACATTTAGAAATATAACAGTTAGATTGATGTGGTGAAAAATGCAAAATATCAGATAGTTCGACAGAACACTGTTGGGTTGAGATTAATGAAGCATCCGAGGACTTTAAAACATTACAGGCACCCGAACGAAAAATATCTCCCATACCATTACTAGTATCTTGGGATATATCACCGATATTCCCCGTGACCTTGGGGGTATCGTGGCAGTTTTTTACCCTGAAACTGCCTCCCAGTCGTATATTTTGGTTATTAGTACTTATCATGGAACTATAAAGCTACTGGGTTTCAGGTTACCTCGGGGACATAAAATATCCACCAGCAGAGTAACCCACCCAGTGGTAAAAATAAAATAAAACCAAGTACGAACAATCCAAACCATAAGACAGAATTCGAAGTCCTAAAAAACGTTACTTTTTAAAGTTGAAAATCGCTAGCAAGCATGACATTCTCCTCAAACGCCTATCCTCCCTGGGGGCTCCATTTGTCGCAGCTATATGCGGCGCCTAAATAAAAGTTTAGACTCGCTGCTTTAAGTGTTCGGGATAGGGTGAGGAGAAATGATAACGCAAGATGGTTTTAATATTTTATATAAATATCACCAATATCACATAGTTACAACAAAATAATACAATGATCATTCCGCGAACGCGATTACAGGTTAAAGATGAAGCATCAGAGCATCACATGAAGAACGTCAAAAGACTCATGAATAAGAATAACAACATGCCCTGAAAGAACAAAAATACATTCCATACTAAACTAATAATACAAGTCAATGTTATACAATCTCAATCATATCACAGTAAACCCAATGATTGACTTCCATCTTTGGATAAAGTCTATAAATTATTTCATAAAATCATAATATAGAATCATTCATCCCACACACTTTATTTCACAAAATAAAGTCACATATCAAGCATTCATGTATTTTAAAGTTATGTAAATGTGTCTTACCAATTTGTGAAAATGAGCCGTATGAATCTCAGGAACGAACCAGTCATCCAAGCAGAAAAAGAAGAGTGAGAGAAAATACTGATTCATATCTTTTAATAAAATGTGCCACCGAAATAACCAATCAGAACACAACAAATCATATCACCCGATAAACAACCTCCAAGTGAAATGTACAACAAAACCTTCTAGAACAAAAGTAACTCCTCAATATTTTAAACTAAGGACACAAAGAACAAATTCCAAAGATAAGTATCAAATCCTAGTTCCCACAAAACCAAGACCAAAACATCAAAAGTATAACCTCAATAGAAACGTATATACACCACAACCCATAACATCTATTTTTTTTACTTTTTTAACTATGAAAAATAAAACTCGAAATCCCATTAATTAAATAACAAGACCAATCAACCAAACGGACATACTGAAAAGTAGCAAATTTTACCCCGTTACAAATACACAGTAAATACATTATCTACAATAATAGGTATTTCAATGTTGAATATATAGTAAATACATTATCTATAGTAATATGGCTAAGTAGTTTTGCTTGTTTTTTTTAAAATTATCTACAGTAATATGGATGTTAAATATTTCAAAAGTTGTTTAAACAGTAATTGGGATATCAAATAGCTCAACATTGTTTAAACACTAAATACATTATCTATAGTAAAATGGATATCAAAGATGTCATTGTCGAATATACAGTATCTGGATATCAAACATTTTAATGTTGTACACACAGTAAGTACATTTTCAATGTTAATATTGCAATATAGGCCATACAATAATAACATTAGTTATAATAGTATATGTATGAGATATTATAATGTTGTTAAACAGTGAATACATTTTCTATAGCATTATGTACATCCAACATTTCAATGGTGGTCCAACACTAAATACATTGAGTATAGTAATATAGTTATCAATTATTTCAATATACAGTTAATACCTTATCTATACTAATATTGATATGGAATGTTTTGATATTGTTTGAGCAGTAAATACATGATCCATACTATTATTGATATTAAGTATTTCAATATTGTTCAGCACAAACTACATTATCCATAGTAAAATAAATATCAAGTGTTTCAATGCTGTACACACAGTAAATGCATGATCCATGGTATGGATATCAAATATGGATATCAAGTTTTTCAGCAGATACATTTCTACAGCAAAGGTAGAGATTTATATGGATGTCTAGTATTTAACTATGGTACATTGTTTGTGAGTTTCAATATTGGTACTTCATAATAATCAACAATAAAGACAATGTTAGTAGATAAGGTAGGTATCCATGTGTGCATTAACTTGATTAAGTAATACATGATAATCAATAGTTATTTAGTAATCAAAGGTAGGTATGAATATCAATTATTTTATGATTGTCAACAATAAAGGCACTGTTTATTTTAATTTCGTAGTTAAGTATACTTTTAATAGCAGATTAATAATGGTTAATAATCATATCTATGAATTTGGCATTTAATTTCACATCTGACATGTCAAAGTTGTTGAACAACATGGAAATTAACCACGTCAGATAGAGACCGGTACGAGTTTGATATGAAATGTTTCAATATTGCAGAAACAGTAATGACAAGCCTATCAAAAGAAATAAAGGTAGGTATGGGTATTATTTTCAAATAATACAGACACTACCTGTATGCTGAATAAAAGTAGAATTTAGATGTAGGATTTTTCATCGTTGCCTAAACATAGATAAAAACTATGGTAGATAAGGTAGGTAATAAATACTAATAAAATTACATAACAAATGTTTTAATGTGGTTTGAATGTTTCGGTGGGTATGTTATTAGGGAACTGGCGTTATGGATTCACCGCAGTACTTTATTATATCATCCTCGCTGAGGGTGTAGCCTGAGATATCTAAGGGAGTTAGAATTCTCTTGACCTTACCAAGTTCGTCTTCTGAGACAGGATTACGTCTTACATATACCATACCATATCTGGTCCAACACTGACTAATGTATTTAGATTTGTAGGCCTTTCTTGTAAGACTATAGATATATGATCTATATTTTGTCAAATTTTCATTAATGTAGACATTTTCTGGTAGGTTCCTGTGTTGCTTCGTGTCACTAAATATCTTTCTCTTACTTTTATAGCTGTTAAATCTGAGAATTATCTGTCTTGGTCCTCTCTCTGGTTTACCAACTCTATGGAAGTTCTCTGGAAACAAGATTAGGGCATACAATCTGCAAAACATCAAGTGACTTCTTTTCAATATCTTCTTTATTTTGTTCGCCGACTCCATTTATTCTTTCTGCTATACTGTCCTAGCTCATCTGTTCTCATCTGTATTTTATTGTTCAGGTAGTTTGTAACTCTAGCTATCTCTATCTTTAAACAGTTCACTTCTTCCTTCCGCCAGTCTATAGTGTCACACTTTGGACGAACACTCAACGAACAACTTTGTCAAAGATGAATATTTAATAATTCAGCATGGTCAGTGAAGGAACCGGAAGAGAGAGAGACACACACTCGATTACGCGAGTCAACAATACAAACATTCAGTACCATTCGACACTGCTCGGTACTGGCGTGACTTCTCTTTTCCTTTAATTTATAGAAAACACATGGAAACATTATAAATGATCACAATAAAGTAATGAGTAAAAAGTCTATTAAGTCTCATAGTCTTTAAGGTACGTTGGTGGTCTGCAAGTTCATTGGGGACGAGACGGAATCAACTGATTATTTGGTAAAGGTGTTATCTCATTTTCAACTGTGCTGGGTTGAAAGGTCTCTGTCATATCAGAGTCAGAGGTGGTTAGCTCGACTGGGACTTCGGGCAAGACTGGCGTTTACAGGTAACGCTAGTACATGTAAAGGTTGATATTCATTTATAGTACTAGTATCAGTTGTGACAGTATCTGTTTCATCCTCATTATTTTCATGTTGTGGAGAATGAGAGCGAACAATGTGCTCTGGTACTTTAAAGATGTCATGCAACTTGACTTTGTAAGACATGGAACGAAGCTGTGATCCTGCAAACTTCCGAATAAAACACCAACCATTTTCTACACTCATGTCAAGATAACGATCGCGAGCGCCGGTCTTGTTCCCTTCAGAGCAATGGTAAACCAAGTCGCCTATTTGAATGTTCATAGTTGAGGAAGGACATACATGTTGATTTAGGTTTTTGGAAACTTCACTAAAGGCATGGTTACTAAAGGCATGGAGTCGTTGACTGTGTTGGACCATGATGATGTCTTGGTCCAAAACAGGAATTTGTTGATTAGAGAATTGGTTTCGGTGAGTTCACAGTTCTCGTGCAGACAATCCACGACAGCGAATGCGCGAATTAAGTCGTGCAGTTGCAATAGCGAGGGAAAGGGGAGTAACTGTACCACCTTTCGGTTCCTGACGGAGAAGTTCATTTTCTAATTCAGCGATGGCTTTCTCAGCAGTCGGATTTTTGTTGGGGTTTCTGGGGTAGCCAATTTCCAAACACAGATGGTATTGATTTAATACGGGATCGTTCTTTAATGCAATAAAGCCAGGAGCAGGATCAACTCGAACAACTGCATGGGGACCATCACGAGGACGGGGTGCAATGGCTAGTTGTAATAAACCATCACGTAGAGAAACCTGTTGTTCATTTTCCAGTACACATGTGGCTGTATATGACGTAGTGGTTTCACGAAGAATAAAAATATGTTGCCTTTTTCTCTTCATTACATCGGCAGCGAACGACACACCTACTACTTCGGGTGGGTCTTCTGATGTTTGTTCAACAAAGGCACGCGGAAGCTGTTTAAGAGAGGCGCAAACATGGCAGGAATCCGATACTCGTTCCAGAGCTGAATCAAGATCAAGGGCATAAAAATGGCGTTTTACAACTAGTTTCAGTTGGTGCCGTGATGGGTTGTCCAACTTCAAGTGTAATGCAGTTAATAATCCGTCCAGAACTGGGCGTGGGACTACAATCAATTCAATGGAGGTCAGCAGAGCCCATCCTTAGAAATAGTAGCAAGATTGAGGTAACGTTTGATGTCGCGGATATTTAACTTTTTGGACTGTCGAGTGCCTTGTTTGGGGTGGGCATGAACACGGCGTAAGTCAGGACAGTTATTTTGAGTAGCGATCCAACCGGAACGTGTGGTAAAGGGTAACCGTTGACTACCATTCATGACGTCCTTAACAGAGATACTCCGTACCACTGAATTATCTGTAGCATTAATAAAAATACAGATCTGTCATGTTGGTTCTTCACAAGGAAGGATATTTCTACTGGCAAAATCAGATGGCACGTTGGCAGTGCCGGCCAAGTGCCGAATGCTCACTTGGTATCTGCTGACAACCGAAAGGAAGGAAGTTACGCGTGGGCTGGCGGAAAATTCACCACGACACCGACCTTCAAATGCTTGTACACACGGTTTACTGTCTGTCTGTGAGAAGGCAAGCATTATGTCTGGATTGGATGATGTATGGGCTAAAATGTTTGACTGCTGCTGCTGTACATAATGCCTCTATCTCACAGGGTAACCACGTAACCTGGTGTTTGCGAAGCTTAGCACTGAAGAATCCGGCTAATAACGGCTTCTCAGAACGGGTAACGTACAGAGTTGCACCAATGTCATGTTTTGATACGGAACCATCAGTGATTATCCATAGTTGATCGGTTGACCGAGGTAAAACGATGGATCGGTTGGTATGTAGGGACTGTTGAGCCTTGGTGAAGTGTAGTAAAAGTTCATCCGACCAAGTAAGTTTATCTTTGGACTGTAAACCTGAGATTGAGTCTTCAAGAGGGGAAGGTATGTGAGAACAGTTAGAAATAACTCGGCTCAAGACCTTATATGCGCCTAAAAATGACCGTAATCCACGAACAGTTGTAGGAGGTGGATATGACGAGAGCGTACTGATCCGGTGCTGACTAGCTGATATTGAACCTTTCGTCCATATCCAACCTAGTATGGTCGTAGTAGTAGGACAAATAACAGTCTTGGTAGGAGATAGCCGAAGATCACAAGAATTGAGCGCCGCTAATGTCTTTTGAAAATTGGACAACAATTCCTCTATGGTGTTGCCGCCTATATACAAATCATCTGCTAGTTTCACAATAACTCCACTCTGTAAGAGGTCACCAAGAACACGAGACATAAGCTCTTCAAGTGCTGTCTCGGAGCCAGGCATACCCATAGCAGACCTGGTGTAAACACGAACTCCTTTGTATGGGGTAGCGACAACACAGTATTTCATCGAGTCTTGTGATAGGGGAATCTGATAAAATGCATTTGTTAAGTCAATTACAATGATATACTGCCAAGAAGCAATTGTTCGAAGGATAGATTCAACGTCTGGCATTAATGAAGGTTGAGACTTGCTGTATCGGCCAACGTCGGCAAAAGCGGTAACAAGGTGGTAATTACCGTTGGATTTCTGTATTAAAAAGGAAGGGTTGAGATACTCTACTGACACACCAACATCTTCAGGACGACGAAACTCCCCAGATGCTTACAGTTCATCGAATTTTTCCTGTAATGCTGTAAGTTTATCTCTAGCGTACTGCGGAACTCTGCTTTTTCTTTGTGGGGGCTGGACAGGACCCATGTTTACTACAGCTTGAAAATTACCAGCAGCACCGTTATAGCACGATATGTTCTTACTGAAGAGATTATCAAACGTGTGTAATAGATTCTGGAACTTACTAAAGTCAGCTGAAAACAAAATATTATCGGGATCTAGCCTTATGGCTGCGGAGTTATGACCCTGTGGCTTTTTAGCTTGTGGTACATTAGCTGAAGTTGTGACGGCCAATGAATAATTGGTATCACCGGGTGTATAATCCTTTACCAATCTGGCTTGACAGAAATGTGAATGTCTTGAAATTGGTCGTGGTTCAATAGATGTATTAGGAATGCGAAGTTTACCGGCAACAGCGTCTAGGATTGTGGGTTGAGGCCATATCTGTGATGGTTTACTGTTTCGAGAGTGTGTGGGATCCCATCGACCCTCTATCGCAAGAGTACTATCTGGGTCAATATCTGATGGAATATCAACTTCGAGGTAATCACCTGGCCATACGATGGTGGATATAGTAGGCGAGCGCAATACATATGCTTGAGTTCTGCGAACAGCATGGTGTGATGTATGTAGCGGATTAGGGCCATATTGAAGGCAAGTATTATGTCTGGATTGGATGATGTATGGGCTAAAATGTTTGACTGCTGCTGCTGTACATAATGCCTCTATCTCACAGGGTAACCACATAACCTGGTGTTTGCGAAGCTTAGCACTGAAGAATCCGGCTAATAACGGCTTCTCAGAACGGGTAACGTACAGAGTTGCACCAATATCATGTTTAGATACGGAACCATCAGTGATTATCCATAGTTGATCGGTTGACCGAGGTAAAACGATGGATCGGTTGGTATGTAGGGACTGTTGAGCCTTGGTGTAGTAAAAGTTCATTCGACCAAGTAAGTTTATCTTTGGACTGTAAACCTGAGATTGAGTCTTCAAGAGGGGTACGTATGTGAGAACAGTTAGGTATAACTCGGCTCAACCCTTATATGCGCCTAAAAATGACCGTAATCCACGAACAGTTGTAGGAGGTTGATATGACGAGAGCGTACTGATCCGGTGCTGACTAGCTGATATTGAACCTTTCGTCCATATCCAACCTAGTATGATCGTATCTGTGATGGTTTACTGTTTCGAGAGTGTGTGGGATCCCATCGACCTTCTATCGCAAGAGTACTATCTGGGTCAATATCTGATGGAATATCAACTTCGAGGTAATCACCTGGCCATACGATGGTGGATATAGTAGGCGAGCGCAATACATATGCTTGAGTTCTGCGAACAGCATGGTGTGATGTCTGTAGCGGATTAGGGCCATATTGAAGGCAAGCATTATGTCTGGATTGGATGATGTATGGGCTAAGATGTTTGACTGCTGCTGCTGTACATAATGCCTCTATCTCACAGGGTAACCACGTAACCTGGTGTTTGGTGAGCGCAATACATATGCTTGAGTTCTGCGAACAGCATGGTGTGATGTCTGTAGCGGATTAGGGCCATATTGAATGACATTATCACCTAGTGTGACCTTCTGCAAAGCAGATCGAACCGAGACATCATTCGTTGTCATAAAAGGGGTACCGGCCAAAAAATCCACGTCTAAATCGTCAACAACCAATGGCTTCGAGTTGTAGAGTGGAATTACCTCTTGTGAGGGTGATGTAAGTCTCACCAATAACGGACAGGTGTGTGATTCCATCAGCTTGCAGAGCACGCTGTGTGCTTTTTTCAATAGGAGCACCAATATAATTTGCTACTGATGATTTAATCATATTAATTTCGGCTCCAGTATCGATGGTAAGTTGTAACGGGTGGTGGTCGTAAAATGCTTTGATGTGGGGAGACTGCTTTATGCTAACAAGACAGGCGATATGTCCGGGAGGAGATTCAACAGATACAGGGGGGTTGTCGCCTTCATCATTACTATTGTCTCTCTCAAAGCTACAAATAAGTCTGGCTTTAGAAAGAAATTTTTGATCAGCTGTAGGTAAGAACGGACACGAACTGAGATAATGTTGGTAGCGAGGACGTCCAGCCTGTTTACAAATAGGACATGACTTGGTAGAAGGAGGTCTTTTACTAGTGTATGGTTTCTTGTAGTAATCATTAGTAGATGAACGAAGAACACGAGCTTCTGACGAGGATTGTATTTCATCTAAAAGGGAATCCAGGGCTTGTGAAATCTCAGGTTTCAAGCTGGCAACGGTACGTGACCTAAGTTCTGTTCCATACCGCTGTTTAAATGATTGAGGTAGGTCGTGATGAATGAGGCGAAGCCAAACCAAAATGATGATATTTTCCAATGATGGAGAGAGTTCTTCATCAAGGACGGGTACTTCACCATGATGTGATATATCACCGTTAGCCTTTAATAAATTATCTTCAATAAATGATATGAGTCTTTGGTATAAATCCTCGGGACGTTACGATGAATCCAATCGAATGTTATTAAAGTCCAAGAAGTGTTCGCCAGTGGACTGGAAACCAAAATGAAGGCGGATACATTGCCAGATTTAATTAATTGACGTAGAATTCTTAACAATAGTGTTCCTTGTAACACCCGGGCAATAATTTGCAATCTGACCCAACATTAGGTCTTGATGAGTTGCTTTTTGTTGAGCTGTACGCCTTGGGTCCGGTGCGTCCCGCGGGTCATTCTGAAAGCCTCTTAGAGGTTCAGCATTAGTTTTCTTTTGCCATACTGCACCGTCAAGCAGGAAATATGGTGGCTGATAGTGGCCATGTTAAATCTCACCCTTTTCATAACGCGACAACACGACATCACGACAGTATTGACGCAATCATACGACACTTTATTCTGTCGTATCATCGTGTTATTTTTATCGTAACGTCGAGATGTCGACTTATTGTCCTAGTCTCTTTCTACAAGTCACAAAAATACAGCTGTACTCATTACATCATATATAGGCCTAAGTAGTAGATTTGATAAATATAAAAGAGATAGTAGGAAAACGTTGATTAATTATTTGTTTTCTCAAAATAATGAAACATTTTGTGTCCACAAGTGAATTATATTTGGTATTATATTTAAAAAATCTAGAATTACAATAACAGGACCAAAGTGAGTTAGCTAAGTTAATTCCTTGAAGAAAAAGTGGTGTCGGGAGTTATCGAACAAGTAAGCATTCATTGCCATGTGTACGACACCCACCAATATTTATAGATGACTGGAGCGATGATTTCAGAAGACAGGGTGGGAAGGGGATTGTAAAAAAACCAAATCAGGTCACATTCTTTAAAATCACAGCATTATCATAGTGCAGCACGTCACCCCAATAGTTGCAGGAGTTTTTTTGAATGAGGTGGAGAAAACGATTCGCAGCCTGTCATTGAGTCAACTGGCGTGGTTTTGAATCCCCGGTTGTACGTGACAAGGTGTAGGGTCGCCTGTCAAACCTCGTGGGTTTTCTCCGGGTCCTCCGGTTTCCTCCCACTGCTAAAGACCCCTACGCGCAAACGATTTATTGAAATAAAATTAAACCATATGTTAGTCCCGAAATGACCTAATTTGTGTCGAGTGGACGTTAAACCCCCCCCTCTCTCTCTCTCTCTCTCTCTCCCATTTGACATCACTAATGGGATTGAGGTCTAGATGAGTAAAAATAGGCCCAGTAATATCTTCAACTATGAACACACTCTAAAAGCCTCATACCCCCCCCCCCCCCCCACGTCACCCAAATAGATGCAGGAGTTTTTTTATGAGGTGGAGAAAACGATTCACAGCCGATATTGACCTTATCGCATATAGGCTTGCATCCGTTTGACATCACTGATGGGATTGGGGCCTAGATGAGTAAAAATAGGCCCAGTAATATCTTCAACTATGAATACACTCTAAAAGCCTCATACCCCCCCCCCCCCCCCACGTCTCTTATTTAATTTTACAAATAATTCCAGAATCAATAAAATTGTATCAATGATGTTTGATACAAATAGAAAATAATATGTCAAAAATTGATTAAACATGAGAAATATTATTACATATTGAATCCGTATCAGTGATAACGTACATTTACTCAATATGTTCCTTCCAATGGATCATCATTTAACATGAAACAAGGAAAGCAGCGATCGAAGAAAAAGATTTAAAAACACACACATTTCAATATGACAGTAGTGATTCGGTCATGCATTTACATTCGAGAGTGCCATGCTTTCTTTGAAAGTAATGATTGTGCCAAATTTGAACAAAGTCAGTTTACATTCGCGTCCTATAGGTAGAGTGTTGACAGATCAAACGTAAAAAAAACAAAGAAAAAACCAGACCTATAAAAATATATTTCTAAAACTCTTTTAATTTTGAAATAATATTGTTTTCGCGTGTGCTAAGTGTTTCAGCGAATACGACAAAACCAAACTGTCGTATCATCGACTTGTCGACTTGTCGTCTCGGAAGTTTAAAACTGCACATGCGCTATAGTCTTAATCTACAAGACCCTTTCTACAACTATTCGCTAAAACACTTATCAATATAATTTCAAAATTAAAAAAGGTTTAGAAAATATATTTTCATAGATCTGTTTTTTTAAGGTGTTATCTGTCAACCCTCTGGTATAACTACAGACTGCGGAACTAGATGTTCAAATTTGGCATAATCATTACTTTCAAAGACAGGATGGCATGAAATGAAATGAAATGGGGTTTAACGTCCTACTGTTCTCTCCTAAGCTGGGCTAAAGACGACGGGCATACGCCATACAGTTTGCTATGAGGGAATTTTGCCCGGGAAGCGGCGCTACGGCCCGCTCTTATATCGAAATCCAACTGCCAAGGGATCTTTTACGTGCACGCCAATGTGTACACGGGACCTCGGTGTTTCGTCCCATCCGAACGACTAGACAGCTGTCATTGTCAGGCCCTCCGTCCTGCATCACTGACAAGGGGGAACCACGCCGGTAAATCTTGATGAATTTTGTCGGCCAATGCAGGGATCGAACCAATCTGTGAAAAAAGTCGTCTAATATCTCTGTAAAAGATTACTGTTTTCAACACATGCAATCACGTCACGCGGTGTCAATCATTGGACCAATGGCGCGTGCATTGTTTATATAAGACGTAACTGCTTCGGGTAGAATGATGCCTTTTACTCATTTTAATACCCATTTACGCCACATAGGAAATATTTTTTACCTACAAATACTTCAAATGTCTTTATTTATTTTTCTAATACATAAAAAATTTTTTTTTAGAATTAAATTTGTCGGAGGAATAATGTTAATATTGGGGACTCATTAAGTCGCATCGATGTCATTCTTATCAGAGGCCTAGCGAATATTCACTTCTGATCAGTGTGGGATCGAACACCCGACCTCCAGGCTAGCTAGCCAGCGTCTTGCCCACGTAGCCACGCGATCCTCTGAAAGGATGATACTCTCGGGTGTAAATACATGACCGAACCACTACTGTCATATTGAAGACGGGCATACGCCATACTATGAGCGAAATTTTGCCAGGACATCGCACTATGGCCTACCATTATATCGAATTCCAACTACCAAGGGATATTTTACGTGCCAGGCCCTCTATCCAGCACAACTGACAAGACCTCGTCGGAAAATCTGGATGAACTTTCTCGTCCAATGAAGGGATCGAACACCCAGCTTTCGGGTTACCGAACCAACGTCTTACCTGCCTAGACACTGCGACTCCCCCGCAAAATATCAAGCACCAAAAACAATGGATCGAGGCCTAGATGATTACACACTATCAAAGCCTCATACGCCCCCCCTCCCCACGTCTCTTATTTTGTTTTACAAATAATTTCAGAATCAATAAAATGATATCAATGATGTTTGATACGACTGAAATATAACATGTATAACATTGATTAAACAACATAGGTAGTAATGAGAAATATTACATATTGAATCCGTATTAGTGATAGCGTAGATTTACTCAATACGTTCTTTCCAATAGATCATCATTTAACTTGAAACAAGGGAAACAGTCGATCGAAGAAAACAGATTTTAAAAAAAAACAGGTTTCAATGTGACAGTAGTGCTTCGGTCATGCATTTACCCCCGAGAGTGCAACCCTTTCTTTGAAAGTAATGATTGTGCCAAATTTGAACAAATTCCATCTAGATTCGCGGCCTGTAGGTAGAGTGTTGACAGATCAAATGTAAAAAAAAAACAAAAAAACCCCCCAAAAACCCCAGACCTATAAAAATATATTTTCTTAAACTCTTTTAATTTTGAAATTATATTGTTTTCACATGTGCTAAGTGTTTTAGCGAATATTTATAGAAGGTAATATAATCCTTTAGTGGCATTTAGCAATTGGAAACATAACAAAACTGACACAGTTATATGGGACAACAATCACTGTTTTATTATACACAAGCACAACGTTTCGATAAATATACTCTTATCGTTATCAAGCACAATGATAACGATAAGAGAATACTTATCGAAACGTTGTGCTTGTGTATAATAATCACTGTTTTATTATACACAAGCACAACGTTTCGATAAATATACTCTTATCGTTATCAAGCACAATGATAACGATAAGAGAATACTTATCGAAACGTTGTGCTTGTGTATAATAAAACAGTGATTGTTGTCCCATATAACTGTGTCAGTTTTGTTTTTTTATTTATAGAAGGGTCTTGTAGATAAAGACTATAGCGCATGTGCAGTTTTAAACTTCCGAGACGACAAGTCGACAAGTCGATGATACGACAGTTTAGTGTTTTGTCGTACCGTCGTATCATCGACTTGTCGTGGCGATAAGTCGATGATACGACAGCACGACAAAATAAGGTCGATGATACGACAAAATCAGTGGCGATAAGTCGATGATACGACAGTGGCGATAAGTCGATGATACGACGACACGACAAAATCACACGATCTTACGACAAAATCACGCGATCTTACGACAGTTTGTTCTGTCGTGCCGTCGTATCATCGACTTATCGCCACAACAAGTCGATGATACGACGGCACGACAAAAAGCGAAACTGTCGTATCATCAACTTGTCGTATCATCTATAACCATTCGATAAAACACTTGGAAAATAATATAATTTCAAAATTAAAATAGTTTTAGAAAATATATTTTTATAGGTCTGTTTTTTTTTTCGTTTTATCTGTCAACACTTTACCTACAGGCCGCGAATCTAGATGGACTTTGTTCAAATTTGGCACAATCATTACTTTCAAAGAAAGGATGACACCCACGGATGTAAATGCATGACCGAAACACGACTGTCATATTGAAACTTGTTTTTTAAAATCTTTTTTTCTTCGATCGGCTGCTTCCCTTGTTTTCAAGTTAAATGGTGATCCATTAGAAGGAACATTTTGAGTAAATGTATCATTGATACGGATTCGAAATGTAATATTTACTACCCTATGTTGTTTAATCAATTTTAGACACATTAATTTCCAGTCGTATCAAACATCATTGATAGGGACCTGCCATTTTATTGATTCCGAAATTATTTGTTAAACAAAATAAGAGGGGGGGGGGGTGCGTAGGGGACTTTCGGAGTGTGTTCATAGCTGAAGGCAATACTGGGCCTATTTTTAATCATCTAGGCCCCGATCCCATTAGTGATGCCAAACGGATGAATACGCGATAAGGTCAATAACAGCTGCAAATCGCTTTCTTCACCTCATAAAAAACCTCCCCTGCACTTATAGGGATGGCGTGCTACACCAATGCAGTGATTTTCTGTGATCTGATTTGAGGTTTTATATAATCCCCTTCCCACTCTAATAAAATAAATTGGAAATCTTCTGAAATCGCTTGTAAACTATCGCTTCAGTAATCTATAAGTATTGGTGGGTGTCGTACACGAGGCAATGCATGCTTGTTCGATACCTACCGACACCACTTCTTATTCAAGGAATTAACATAGCTGACTCACTTTTGTCCTGCTATTATAATTCTAGATTTTTTGAATATAATACCAATAAATCAATTTTGGGCGCAAAATGTTTCATTATTTTGAGAAAACGAATAATTAATCAACACTTTCCTATTATCTCTTTTTACGAGTCTTATTGTATCTAATCTGATGTAATGAGTGTAATGAGTACAGCTGTATTTTTGTGACTTGTAGAAAGAGACTATGCCAATAAGTCGACATCTCGACGTTAGGATAAAAATAACACGATGATACGACAGAGTTAAGTGTCGTATGATTGCGCCAATACTGTCGTGATGTCGTGTTGTCGCGTTATGAAAAGGGCGAGATTTAACATGGCCACTATCAGCCACCATAAGGAAAGGAACACAATTGGGATCCAGCGATAAACAATATTGGAGATCTGTCGCCAAGATTCAAAGAAAGTAATATTCTCGTGTTTGGTGAGGCACCACTGTTTTGGTGCACGTGTATTATTCGCCATTGGTGAACTTGCTGGCTTACACAAAAATATACACAATACAAAGTATGGGAGAATTGAGTGAAGACAATTTATAGTAAAAAACGCTTCGTTCAACCGCCGTTTCGGTAAAAGCGATGACACTTTTGACAGCCAGTCAATAGTGTCATACTTTGGACGAACACTCAACGAACAACTTTGTCAAAGATGAATATTTAATAATCCAGCATGGTCAGTGAAGGAACCGGAAGAGAGAGAGACACACTCGATTACGCGAGTCAACAATACAAACATTCAGTACCATTAGACACTACTCGGTACTGGCGTTCAGTGGAGTCACAAATTTTTCCAGGCTGTCATTTATTATCTCACTTATCATATTTCTTAACAAATTTTCAACAGGAGCCTACCTGAAAGAGTCTGCTACCTTCAAAGCAATTGTACTTACAGTGTCTGCTAACAGAGTTTAGTCAATGTCTTTGATTGCCTCAGGGAAGTGTAACAGGTCCTCAAAATTTTCTTCTTGTTCTGTAATGCACTCTGAATCAAATAATTCTCTAACAGTGGGGGTGATGGTTCTGAAGGGTAGCTTGTTTTTGATAGCATTGATTTTATGTCCTGTTGGACCACTCTCTGTTTCTTTAGTGTCTCAGTTTTGTTTGCAGCCATTTGAATGTCTTGTTGCATCTCTATTGGTGATGTTGTAGGGGGTCTTTTTCAGGTAGATACTGGCAATTCCATCATAGTTTAGTTCATACAGATCAGTGGATAAAATCAGTCAGATGAAAGAAGTCGTTGCCTGTATCTGTAGTCGTATGAGACAGGAAAAACAATATGGCGCCCTTAGCGATATGTAAACAAATACTTGTACTTGTCTTGAACTTGGAAAATAGCAATCCAGATTATAATTACGCATCAAAGGTACATTATCAGTGTTCCAAAGATTATTTACCATCTATCTACACACAAGTTAGCCTTAAAATAACGATACAACCACTATTTTTTCATTTATTTTTCTCTGAGCTCCAAAGTTTGCGACTGTTTACTCGAACATACCAGACACATGTCAACCATTTTTTCAATGTTGATGATTCTATTTCCCTCTATTGCATCCATTCTGTTACTGTCATCATCTTCTGTTTATTTAGGTTTAGACCTTAATTCTCTCCTGCTGCTAGAGCCCATGTCATCATAAAACGGAAGAAGAATATCCGTATCAGATATTATTTCCAGGATCAGCTGTAGATGTAGATGGAATGTTATAATCGATTTGTGTACCTGTTGACTCTAGCAACTTTTTCGAGTATTGTACATCACCAGGATGAAAAAAGGTGTGTGTTCGTTTCCTCAACCCTCTCATTTCTTAGAAGATACCTAACCAAATATTTGTGCTTGCTTGTGTGCTGCTATGTTGGCCAGGAAAGTTGTAAATATCATTGTCAGTCTATAAGAGTTGTAAGGTGTGGCTTGGAAGGGAGGATCATGGTTGGTCAAGCATCTATCGCATTTCATTCCAAGGGGGGTGTGATCATTAAACTAATTGGCCTGTGTTGTTGCAGTCAACTGGAAGTGAATCAGATATAATTACCCTTGTTGGTTTCGAGAATTTAAAAATTTCAGAATTTTGAATTTTGTCAGCTGATATTGACAAAAAAGAGTGCCAATTTTTCGTCAAAAAAAAAAAAAAAAAAATCTGAATGAACAATACACATTTTTTATATTCTTCAAGCTCGATTTGAATTCAACTGTTAAAATCATTTTACTAAACGTAATTATTTTGATAAACAGCCAAGTTATATAGGAATGAAAATTGTAGATTTGCAAATCTACTAACTTTAAATGGCATAAATAGTGGAAATGTGTACGCATAAGGAAGTAATCCATTATCTGTCTAAAAGTGATTATAGTGTCATGTTTTTTGGATAGGGTGTAGATGATATGGTCCAGCATGGGGTACATAAGTTGTTTTGTAAATAGAACAAACTTCATTCCTATATAGGAAACAGGTCACCAAAAAATTCCTACTTTCGTCCCCCACGAATGTACTTCTGATCTAAAAATAGCCTAATTTTCCCTTATTTTTTTCTCCCTTTTTCAGGCGTTTTTGATTTTTTTTTAGATGTGGAATTGTTGGGAAGGTTTTGAATTTTGAATATTTGTGCGGAAGAATAACATGGGTAAAGGGGCTTGAAAGACGTCTCACATTGAACCGGAAGTAAAGAATTGACCTCAGTCTACTCTAAATTTT
Organism: Patella vulgata; assembly: GCF_932274485.2. Taxonomy (NCBI): domain Eukaryota; kingdom Metazoa; phylum Mollusca; class Gastropoda; family Patellidae; genus Patella; species Patella vulgata. The sequence continues at coordinate 48,957,803 of NC_065879.2, forward strand.
ACTGAATTGAGATTCTCATGGCGAACCTCATACACGCTTCGGAGGAGATGTCTGCCAGGTGTTGTAGTTTATGCCTTGTGAAGGAATTAGCTCAAGGAATATTGTGGAAAGATTTACAGCTTGTGACAGGAGCGTGAAATAACGGCAATACTATATACCGGAAAACACCGGAAAACAACCGGAAAACAACCGGAAACACCATTTTATACAGAATACCGGAAAACACCGGAAAAACACTAAATACCGGAAAACACCCTAAATACCGGAAAACACCCTAAATAGGTAACACGGAGCCTGGTCCTCTGTGTGCGGTTTTGGACCAAGTGAGCGCCGACGAAGAAAGGTCAAGGTCATTACGATGTTCGTTTTACAAATACCCCCCCTACGTAAAAAACATTACGTAGAAAATAAGCTTACAGAGAAAAATACTGGGAAAAAAATTTGAATTTTTTTTTGAGAGAAATCTAGGAGAAGAAATTGTTAATAAAAATCTGAAAAGAAATTTTTCTTTGACCGTAGGCGATCGCTCGCTTGTATGTTAATAAACTTATTTCATCAGCGCTCACCTGGTCCAAAACCACACACGAGGACCAAACTCCGGGTTACTAAATAGCTACCGGAAAACTTAGAAGAGTAAACTGAGCCCGAGATTTTTTTAGAGAGCGCGCCGCTCCGCTCCGGGAGGGATCATCGTCAGGGTGGGACGGGGGTGAAATTGTCCAGTCACGTGACGAACATAGATCTTCCGTTCCTCAACCCATATTATTTCCACAGTCATTGTCATTAATCACAAATTACGGGATGATATACGAAAATGCAGGTTTACTTTGAAATAGTGCAAATGATACTTTTCCATCTACAATCTTCAGAGCAAAGGATGCAAGTTCTTACACAGTGCAGCATAATTTGTGCAAAAGAAGACATCTCGAATATCGATCCGGAAAAAACATTTTCTCGGGGACATTTTTTTCCGAATACGCATTCGGTGTAAGTCTTCAGCCACCAGGAAGTGGTTAACATAGTAATGTTTTATTACGATAGTAGTACATAAAACAAATTGGTTGCCTGAGATTCTCGGGGGGAAAGTAGTCTCATCGGCTAGAGTCCTCTATTTCACAAACAAAAACAACAATTGCTTCCTTGAAAATTTATCGATCAACCCTTTTCACAGACGTCCAGCTTACCACTTCCCGTCAATGCAGTAAGATAGATTATGTAGTTTTCTCATGGACAATTGGGCGAAAGTTGGGTTTTTCTCAAGGAAAACTGGTCAACAAGTTGGGGAAAAAAGCTCGAAAAGTAATTCAGAAAAAAATCCTGTGTGCGGCACTCGGAATATGATGGAATATGTTGAATATTATTATGGTTCAAGTGATTATATTTGACCCTGGAATGAAAGTAAGCTCAGAAACAAGTAGATTTTTAGCCTTTCCAACGAGATGGATAGCTCTTGGAAAGGATAAACACTTTTCAGATTACAGCCTGTCCGAGAATTGCGTGGCATCCATTTCGTTTGGTGATTAGGACACATAGAGGTTAAACCTGGAACTTCAACTCGAACTATTCAGAGATTTATTAACTCGCTTTTGATGATACTTGCTGTTTTATGATGCGATTTTTTGTTACCTAGGGAGGAGTTGGCCTAGTCGTGCCTTCCACTAATTCGTACCACCCTGATGCCAGCGTTACTGGTAAGAACCAGGAGACCGGCGCAGCCGGCATATAATGGGGCCCTCCGAGGGCAGTGTTTAATCTAATGAAATACTGAAACACTGAAATCTACTGAAATTTACTGAAAACTAAAATTAAAATACAAAATAAAATATGTTCAATGATGGAGGTAGACTGATTGCGTCTTTTAAAATATTCAAAACATAATAGGCATCAACAAAATTTTAGAGAAAAAAAATCGGAATTTTTTTATTTTTTTTTGGGGGGGGGGGGGGCTATTTGTAAAACGAACATCGTAATGACCTTGACCTTCCTTCATCGGCGCTCACTTGGTCCAAAAACGCACACAGAGGACCAGGCTCCGGGTTACCTATTTATGGTGTTTTCCGGTATTTAGGATGTTTTCCGGTATTTAGTGTTTTTCCGGTGTTTTCCGGTATTCAGTATAAAATGGTGTTTTCCGGTTGTTTTCCGGTGTTTTCCGGTTGTTTTCCGGTGTTTTCCGTTGTTTTCAGGTATATAGTATGGCCCTGAAATAACATTGAAGTTAATGGGGCAATAATTGGTGATCTGTGGCCAGTCTATTCACTCTCCAGGGTTTAGTGCAAAAATATTTAGCTAGATCCAGGGCACGCCTTTATTGCCTCTTTGTAGATTTTTTCAAATCCTTTGATATGATAAACCGTCAAAAACTCACGAAAATTCTGACCTCAAATGGTATAGGTGGTAACAAGTATGACACTGTACTGTACTGACATGTATCTTCATGTGTTAAACTAGGTAATAAAATCACACCGTTCTTTGTTTCTACATCAACACTCTTATTTCAATGTTAAGGTCTGCAGACGTTAGAGTCATCTTCACTATCCAAGATGTTAAAGGGACTATCCCGAATTGAGCAGAGTCTCAAAAATAAAAGTCTGAGTAGTATGAAATTTAAGCGCCGAAATATAGAGGAATGGTGTATTTACCCTGTCTCAAGATTTCAGCTCAAAATATTGAGTCATTTGGACGTGAACGTCAAAATTGCTTATCCGGACACGTAACCCTTTTAAGATTTTGGGTCAATTTTTTTTGTTGGGTGACCTGATAATCGATTCCCGTTCCTTTAGAGGTTTATACAGTGAATGACCCATGTGCTGTACTTGATAACGGAAGGTAAATTTCACCTACACATTATTTTTGTACAATAAAAGTCTAGTTTTATCCAGACACCGCATAATACAGCTTGAGGCACCAGTCATCACTTCCAGATTAAGACTGGCGGGTTTAAGTTGTTTGAAAACATATCAAATATATTGAGTTAGTTGCTCGGGCCTAAGGTAGTGGATTTTAAGGGATTTTAACACAAAATTAACCAGTTTTATTCTCCAAAATATTATTGGGGGGTTGGATGGCTGAATGGTTAGCGTGCGCGCGCTGTATCACAAAGTCTGTCATTGAGTCGACTGGCGTGGTTTCGAATCCCCGGTTGTACGTGGCAAGGAGTAGGGTCGCCTGTCCAACCTCGTGGGTTTTCTCCGGGTCCTCCGGTTTCCTCCCACTGCTAAAGACCCCTACGCGCAGGCGAATTGTGTAAATAAAATTTAACCATATGTTAGTCCCGAAATGACCTGGTTTGTGTCGAGTGGACGTTAAAGCCCATTTCTCTCTCTCTCTCTCTCTCTCCAAAATATTATCGGGATTGGCCCTTTAATGACATCCTCCTACTAATATACGCAGATGACTTGGGTGATCTCAAACGGAAAAGCATTCAATCTCAATCTCAACATTGGTAAAACGAAGGTCATTGTGTTTTTTCAACAGTGAACAGATAGAGGCAACGACATATATTACCTTAAGACCCTGTTTATCGTCCAGACTGGTCTGGTCAAAGTGTCTACAGGACCTATCTGGTAAAGCAGAAAAAACATTAATTTCTATACAAACACTTATTTGCAAAACTGGACACCCCAGCTTGCAAACAAAACTAAAAAAATTTTGACGGTGTTATTAGGCCTATTCTCACGTAGGGAGAGCCCAGGTATGGGGATATACACATAGGCCAGAAATAGAAAAGGTTCAAACTGGTTATTGCAAATTTGCTTTAGGAGTCAATAAAAGCAGCACCAATGCGAATGTACTAAGGGGATGTGGGTGTGTGCCTTTAAGTATCTACTATATGTCTACTTGCATCAAAAACTGGTGTAAGCTAGTAAATATACCACTCCATCTTTATCTAAAACAGGTATTTTCAATGTTGAAAAACCACGATTCAGCAGGGAGAAAAAATTGGGCCTCATAAATAAGGCAAATATTATTTAGTCTTGGTTTTGCATAAGTTTGAAATGTTACAAGCATAGGTAACATAAATCACATTGTTGCACAATTCAAACAACGGTTAATAGACATAAGTATACAAGAATGGTCAAGCAAACTTGCTGAAAGCGAAAGTCTTCTTGATTACCGAAATTTTAAACAAGATCTGATACAAGAAAGTTACCTTAGTATAGACTTGCCGTTCGATCACAAGAGGAACATAACACGATTGAGGCTACCCTTGGCTACTAACCAATTCTCAAGAAAACAATGCAGTAGCCCCGTCTGTAAGTCATGCCATTTTGAAAATGAAAACGTTGTGTACTGTCTGTTAAATTGAAAATATCTAAATAGTTCATTACTTGATTTAAACTATGAACATCTGTGTACAACAGAAGACAGGCCTACTATGTTAGCTGTATCTAAGTACATTGAAGCTGCATTAAAAATCAGAAGTCATTGGCTCGCATATATTGATCTGAAAAATACCTAAAGCAAAACCATTTTTATCAAGCAAGATTGAGCATTTAATATTGTTAAAATATCCACAGTAAACATGTAACAATTAAGGTTGAATATTAAGACTGTGACAATATCTTTAGCAAAATCTGATATATAAAAAGTAAGGTTGAATGTTGAGATTGTTATAATATCTGTAGCAAACCTGATATATATATATATAAAAAGTAAGGTTGAGTATTAAGATTGTGACAATATCTTTAGCAAAATCTGATATATAAAAAGTAAGGTTAAATGTTAAGATTGTTATAATTGATATATAAAAAGTCAGTTTGAATATTAAGATTGTGACAATATCTTTAGCAAAATCTGATATATAAAAAGTAAGGTTGAATGTTAAGATTGTTCTAATAGCTGTTGTAATCCGGATATATAAAAAGTAATGTTGAATATTAAGATTGTTATAATATCTGTAGCAAACTTGATATATAAAAAATAAGCTTGAATATTAAGATTGTGGCAATATCTTTAGCAAAATGTGATATATAAAAAGTAAGGTTGAATGTTAGGATGGTTATTATTTTCCGTTTTGGAGTGTTTTGAAACGACCTTTGCTCGAAAACGACACCTACGATCTTTCTTAAACTTTTCTTATCTACTGTCCTTTCGGAGGTCTAGGGTGTAAATCCAAAAAAAAGCATTAAAATCACTTAAGTGATTCAAAAAGGGCCTCAAACTTTGAAATAAATTGTAGAATTGTTAAGAATGAGTTCACGAGAGAAGGGCTGTACTATATACCGGAAAACACCGAAAAACACCGGAAAACAACCGGAAAATACCGGAAACCACACTAAATACCGGAAACCACCCTGTATAGGTAACCCGGAGAAGGGCCTAACCCAGGCACACAGAGGACCAGGCTCCCGGTTACCTATTTAGGGTGCCAGTTTCCGGGTTACTTATTTAGGGTATTTTCCGGTTTTTAGTGTGTTTTCCGGTATTTAGTGTTTTTTCGGTGTTTTCCGGTATTCTGTATCAAATGGTGTTTTCCTGTTGTTTTCCGGTGTTTTCCGGTTGTTTTCCGATGTTTTCCGGTATATAGTATTGCCGCGAGAGAATCATGCACAATTTTAAAAAAACGACACAAGCGATGTCGGGCGATTTTGACCAAACTTTGCAGATTTGGTCATTGGGTACCCTATATACCCCACCTGAAAAATGAGGGTCACCAACCTTGTTGTTACGGAGAACCAGCTATGGACATTTTAGAGTTAAAATAACGCCTTTTTTAAAAAAAAACAAAAAACATTCCCTAAATTCAAATATTTCCCATAAATTGCCTACTGATTTTTTTAATTTTTTTTTAATTATTTTTTTTATGAATGATCTTGTCTACTAGTTCAATATATATGACTATTAAATTTTTCCGAAACCATTTGAGGCTATGAGAAATTTATTTTGAGACGTAGTTTTGGCTATATTGCTAAAACATATAAATTTCATGATGCTATATCTCACCCACTGCGGGGCTGAGGACAATTCTATTAATAATGCAAGTTGAGGACTACTAATACTAATATTTGGTTTTGACAAAATGACTGGCACGGATTTCTTTCATATTAAATTTGATCGTCGAACTTGAAGAAAATGATTTCATTTTTGACATCATTTTTCCAATAAAATCATTCATTGCCTGGATTATTAGGCTAGATAATGCCCAATGCCCATGCAACCGCCTTCCAGCAACCTTGTGTAGGGTAGGTACAGATGATTCGGGAGTTCCATAAGGATCCGTCCTTGGACCTGTCCTTTCTGTAATGTATACTAAGAATTTAGGACAACTAATCGATAATCATGGTTTCTATTCTAGGACGACATTCTTATGCAGATGATGCACAGCTAATTGCAAAAACTGACTATCATCGCTTGATAAAGGATACCACTCCGAAATGTGCATCGCGAGTTAATCGAGGAACTTCACTACTATATTTCATGTAAGATTTTTTTCTTTTTGTATATTTATTGTATATTTTATGTAACACCCACGCTTTTGTTATACTTGTTAAATTCTTTTTCTTTTTTGAATTGAATTATTGGGATTTAACCACACTACAGACCGTGTGACCAATAAACACTTAAATTCAAACGATTTATTGTATTTGCACAGTTACTGTCCTTCCAATTTCATTCCGTCGCGTTACAATTCAGGGAATTTACTATAAACGCTTGAGCACAAGCCTTAATCAATCCGCCATTTAATTCCACATTCTTTGTCTTAGCATCGCCGAATATCTGGCAAAGAACATAACTACATATATATTAGTTTAACTTGCATTTAGGTCTTACATTCACATATTACAGAGAACAGGTCCGAGCACAACCTATACACATCAATCCGCCATTTAATTCCACATTTCTTTGTCTTAGCATCGCCGAATATCTGGTAAAGAACGCTTGAGCACAAGCCTTAATCAATCCGCCATTTAATTCTACATTCTTTGTCTTAGCATCGCCGAATATCTGGCATAGAACATAACTGCATATATATTAGTTTAACTTACATTTAGGCCTTACATTCACATATTACACCAGATATATTACAGAGAACAGATCCGAACACAACCTATACACATCAATTTTTGTTCCCCTCTATTGTCTCGTCTCACCCATTTGCATAATTACAAACACCTTCCCCAACCTTTGGAACATGGATAGGTCCCGCACTAGACGTCCTCTTCTTCCCACGCCCACGCATCTACCAATGGACTGGCCTCAGTTAAGAAATAGATTCCAACCACCGCCAGGCTTCTACCAACCACCACCAGGCTTCGACCAATCACCACCTGGGTTCCACCAACCACCACCTGGGTTCCACCAACCGCCACCTGGATTCCACCAACCACCACCTGGATTCCACCAACCACCACCGGGATTCCACCAACCACCACCGGGATTCCAGCGCCGACCAAACCAGGGCCTACCAAAGGAGCGCCAACCAAACCAACGTCTACCAAAGAAGCGCCAACCAAACCAACGTCTACCAAAGGAGCGCCAACCAAACCAACGTCTACCAAAGGAGCGCCAACCAAACCAACGTCTACCAAAGGAGCGCCAACAACCCCCAGAAAATGCAGGTGTCGTGAAAGCCTTCTTTCAAGCCCTCCAATGCCTCCACCACTTGACCATTATGGAGAGCCAGGAGAATGGAACACCAACCAGAAGTTTCACTTGGAAGATCCAAGACCTGAATAAGTTCGTGAAGCCGGCCATGAAGACGCCTACCATAGCCACTACCATTGAGACATTGAACTTGAAATGGGCCAAGGACGTCGCCTCATCCCTGTCGACACACTACCGAGCCATGCTAGCGGAGAAACTGGAGTACTTGAAGTCACGTCACTTTACCAAAGATGCTGTACAAGAGTACTCTAGCCACGCCCTAGCATGGGCCAAGAAGTCCTACGGCAAGCGACTTCAGGATAGTGTGAAGACAGATTTCCACCGCCTACTGTCCACGGTCTCTAAAACTGTCACGCCCCCTCCCCCATCACCCATACACATTACACACAACCTTCTCCGGGACACACCAAAACGATACACACCCAACAAGAGAAAATTATCCCCTGGAGAAGGCACTTGCATTAACACTCCCTCGAAGCGTGCAGCTAGATCAACCAGTTCGCCCCAGGTTGTGTCTGGCTCACCTACTTCCTCGGGATCTATATCGCCACTAAACGCGCTTGTCGACTGTCTTTCCCCTAGATCGCCCATCATTCCTAACCCTAGAATCGCCACCAGATCTTCCACCAGATGTAGGCGATCACTCAACCTATCCCTAAAGAGACCTCACAGCTACAAAGGTAAAGACGAGAAGGATTTATGGTTTCTACCACCCGTCATGGCAAAGACCCTGGTTATTGGATCCTCTAACCTGGCTAGGATTGCATCCTTCCTCGGGGACTGGGAGATCCATAGCTATTCTGGAGCCAAGATCAGCCACATCAAACAAATACTCCAGAATTACATGGGTCCTGCACCAGAAGAATTAGTGATACACGTCGGGCTCAACAACAGGGAGGAAACAGGACCAAGGATACACGAGCAGATGCTAGATCTACTCAAGGTGACCAGAGCAGCTTTCCCAACAACCAAGCTCTTCGCCACACAGATCCCCACTTCTTCCCGACTCCGACAAGAAAATCCGATCGCCTACCAAAACATCACCAGCTACAACCAACTGATCTCCACTGCACCTTCACCAAACGCCACCACATTACCAACCTTCAAGGGCAAAATAGAACTGAAAGGTAACGACGCAATCCACTGGAGCCCAGACACGGCCAGAGAGATCATCAACTGCTGGATGAGGAATTTAAACTAGGATTAGGGAAAAGGAATGAGAAGCCGTCTTTAGGACAGACAGTTGTCAATTTGAGCGACAGACTTCTCAACCCCCTAGAAATGAATATTCTTGATAAAGGCCTTAAATTCATCCCAACCCCCACAATAACATCCATAGACCCCATCACTCAGGCAACCGATCGCTTCCAAAGAACACTTTCGTTGACTTATTTTTTTAGGAACAAACCCGGCAGAGGTAAAAAATTATTCACAGCAAAATCCACATGGAAACCACCTAAAAAGTCATTATCACCAGCCATCCTAAAAACTTTCGACGAAATGAATATAGAAATATCATCCATTCAACCACAATCACAAAAACCAAATCTCAACCGAGCAACTAAAACGGCATTAAACACCCTTAAAAAAGACAAAAACATAATAATTAAGAAAAGCGACAAAGGCTCGTGTTGTGTCATAATGAATCGCGCAGACTATATCTCAGAGGCAGAAAAACAATTAAGTAATCCTATACATTACACTAAATTAGACCAACCCATCTTTAAGGACACCGCAACTTTAATAAACAACATCTTATATGAATTGCAGGATAAGGAATACATAACAGCAAAACAATATGATTATCTATCTGCTAAATCTGACTGCCGACAAAGACATCTCTATACACTACCAAAAATACATAAAAATCCAGAAACAGAATGGTTTATACCTAATAAAATACCCAAGGGACGCCCAATAATATCAGACTGTGGCAGCGAATCATACAACGTATCACAATATATAGACCATTTCTTATTACCCCTACCATGCCAACACCCATCCTACCTTAAAGACACTAACGATTTCATTCAGAAAATCAAACAGTTAAGAGTCCCCGAACACACCATTTTAATATCCATCGACGTACAAAGCATGTAACACGAACATTGATAATAACACAGGTATTGAAGCAGTTAGGAAAGCATTTCTTAGGAACCCGCAAGCATCCAGGCCGGACGAAGAAATCCTCAAACTACTCGACATTTGTCTGAGGAGGAATGACTTCGCTTACAACGACCAAGTATACCTTCAGTCTTCCGGAACTGCGATGGGAAAACGATTTGCCCCGAGTTATGCAAATCTCTTCATGGCGGAGTGGGAAAGGGAAGTTCTGCCACTCTGTCCATTAAAACCAGATTTCTATGGGCGGTTTTTAGATGACGTTTTCATAGTCTGGACGTACACACTAGACGAGTTTTGGACGTTTTTCAACATTCTGAACAATCATCATCCATCTGTCAAATTAACCGCAAATGTAAGCCATAACAGCATAGATTTCCTTGATACTACCGTGTTTAAAAGTAGCAACACCAAAATCACAGGCCAATTGGAAACTAAAGTATTTTTCAAAGAAACCGACACACATCAATTATTGTTCAAAAGCTCCTTTCACCCAAAACATACATTCTCTGGCATCATAAAATCTCAGATTCTCCGTTTTCATAGGATATGTACTCAGAAGACCGACTTTGAGTCAGCATGTACATTGTTATTTAGCAAACTAAGGGAAAGGGGATACTCCAAACGCTATCTACAACGTATACAAAACAACACTCTCGCTGAGCTTGCCGCCAAAGAAACAAATAATATACAATCAGCACATAAAACCAATATTTGTGGCCATCCAAGATGTCAAACATGCAAAATCTTAAACATATCCGACCATTTCCATAACAAAACATCTGGCACAAAATTCCCAATATTAGACCAACTTTCATGCAGTAGTTCAAACATAATTTATCTTATCTCATGCAGAAAATGTGACAAGCAATACGTAGGGGAGACTCAAAATGCACTTAGGGAAAGAATTAACGGTCACCGGTCTGACATAGTCACCAAAAAAGACAAACCTGTCTCAATTCATTTCAACCAACCAAATCATGACATTTCAGATCTCATTGTCACGCCAATAGAAAAGACCAAGAGCTACTTTGAAACTTCAGAAGAAATTAAAACGTTTAGGCTAACAAGAGAAAAATTCTGGATTGACAAATTGAAAACAACAGCCCCCCTAGGTTTGAATATTCATACGGCTAGCGCAATAGCTCCTTTTGTAGTTCCATTTAGCGCAACAGCAGCAAGTGCGTCCAAAATCATCAGAAAACACTATACTGATCTCCAAGAAAATCACCCGAAAATATTCACACAGAAACTTATAATTGCATATTCTAAAAATAAAAATCTGAACGACATCCTAGTGCACAGTAAATTGGATTAAATAAGACCAGTCTCCACCCTGACCCAAAACAAACCATATATCAAATCCTATCCCTAACCGTTAGTAAATAAAATCAATTAGATATAAGAATCCCTAGCCGTAACCCGGTGATGTGGAACAAACACGATTTTTTTATAAAATCCAATCCGTTGCAGGAAACACACTAATGTGGCTCTCTCCCGAGAGCCTCAAATTTATTTTCTTTTCTCTTCAGAAACAACAATACCAGAATACCAGAAGCACCACCCAAGGAAGACCATCAGCGCCACCAACACCAATAAACAGTGAAATCGCCTTTGTATATAAATCTAATGTATTGTATGTATTTTAATAAAACTAGGAAATATCACGAACTAATTTTTCATCATCCTAGGTCAGTGCTTATGTGGAGACTTAACCTCTCCCCCCAAATTCTTAAACCTAACCCAGGCACACAGAGGACCAGGCTCCCGGTTACCTATTTAGGGTGCCAGTTTCCGGGTTACTTATTTAGGGTATTTTCCGGTTTTTAGTGTGTTTTCCGGTATTTAGTGTTTTTCCGGTGTATTCCGGTATTCAGTATCAAATGGTGTTTTCCGGTGTTTTCCGGTTGTTTTCCGATGTTTTCCGGTGTTTTCCGGTATATAGTATTGCCGCGAGAGAATCATGCACAATTTTAAAAAAACGACACAAGCGATGTCGGGCGATTTTGACCAAACTTTGCAGATTTGGTCATTGGGTACCCTGTATACCCCACCTGAAAAATGAGGGTCACCAACCTTGTCGTTACGGAGAACCATCTATGGACATTTTAGAGTTAAAATAACGCCTTTTTTAAATAAAAAAAACAAAAAACATTCCCTAAATTCAAATATTTCCCATAAATTGCCTACTGATTTTTTAAATTTTTTTTAAATTATTTTTTTATGAATGATCTTGTCTACTACTTCAATATATATGACTATTAAATTTTTCCGAAACCATTTGAGGCTATGAGAAATTTATTTTGAGACGTAGTTTTGGCTATATTGCTAAAACATATAAATTTCATGATGCTATATCTCACCCACTGCCGGGCTGAGGACAATTCTATTAATAATGCAAGTTGAGTACTACTAATACTAATATTTGGTTTTTACAAAATGACTGGCACGGATTTCTTTCATATTAAATTTGATCGTCGAACTTGAAGAAAATGATTTCATTTTTGACATCATTTTTCCAATAAAATCATTCATTGCCTGGATTATTAGGCCCGATAATGCCCAATGCCCATGCAACCGCCTTCCAGCAACCTTGTGTAGGGTAGGTACAGATGATTCGGGAGTTCCATAAGGATCCGTCCTTGGACCTGTCCTTTCTGTAATGTATACTAATAATTTAGGACAACTAATCGATAATCATGGTTTCTATTCTAGGACGACATTCTTATGCAGATGATGCACAGCTAATTGCAAAAACTATTCCATCCCCTAATTATTCTGACATCAAAATGTGTACACATGACATTAAAGATAGGATGACAAGCAATATGTTGAAATTAAATTTAATCAGAATGTATTTTATGAGGTCCAAATACACATCTGAAAAATACAAGTTCAAATGATGTGGTTGTACGAGATGCAATATGTGTACCATGAGACACTGTGCAGAAGTTAGGTGTCCTCGTGAAATTAGTCGAAACTGTTATCTTCGGTCCAGGAACATTGGCCATATAAGACACTTATTAGCTAGGAAGCAGCTGCTAAACCTGTATATTCTTTGTTATTCTCAAGGATTGACTACTGTAACAGCTTGTTGGTAGAAATATCTAGTGCCAATATTTAAAAAAAACCTTGTACACAATGCCGCAGCTCGATTTCTTACCAGATCATCAAAATACTCTCATATTACTACTGTTCTGAAATCACTCCATTGGCTGCCAATAAATGAAAGAGTCATCTTCAAAAGTCTATCGTTGACGTATCAGTGTGTGAACGGCTTAGCTCAAATATACTTATCTAACCTTATGCAAATACAAGTTATCAAGACCATCCAGAAACATTCTTATGACTAATAAATAATCAGTATATTACTATATTCAATGCATATTTTATGTTTGAGAACCACGTCCCAAATATTTGACGCTGCCCTTTAATAAGTTAAGGTTGTCCGGGAAACGGTTGCTGTAAAAATTCATCTTGACCAAGAAAGACTTCGTTATCCGACCAATTTCCAGAATGTCATTGGTCTCCAACATTCGTTCCTTCTCAGTTGTACATGACAAGGAATTGGGTCGCCTGTACAACCTCGTGAATTTAGGCAAAAGTTAGATTTGCACTCCAGCATCCAAGATGGCGGCCGAAATCAGCTGTTCATTTTCCCGTATTTTGCACAAATAAAATGCGGTTTAGTAGCAAGTTATCCGAAAGAAAGTACAATAGCATATTCCTGAAACAATAACCCGGGAAATACCGCTCTTGCAATTTCTGGATAGAATTCTGATACTTACGTTTTTGACGGAGTGCGTCTATTCTTCCCGTTCAATCAAATCGCTCCTAAGTACAGTCTTTCGTTTAATCTGGGGTCTTCCCTAAAACCCTGGACAGTGATTTAAGGTATTAAAAACGGTGAAAGTATTGTTCGTCTCCAAACAGTATTGTTTACATTGTAGCCGTTTTGATAGCCTCGTTTGTCACGCAATTAGTTTTTCTGCAATATTCTGCTATACACTGGTTAATTGGGCGTAATAAATTTCGTGAATCATGACGTAACGTTATGTAAACATATTTTGAACACGGTTTAAACCCGAATGATATTTACGCAGTGAGGTATTGGGTGTTAATCGGACTATTGACCAGTCATAATTTGAAACAGAAATTTGCTTTCATTACGGCAGTGTTAGGTGGGATTAGGTCTAATCAAACGAAACACTGTGGGCGTATGGTACAATAGTTACCTTACTCTCATATACTATTTGTTTTTGTCTTTTTGAAATATTGCTTGATTCGTTTGCCAAGTATAGACAGATGTATATGAAGTTTTTAGGATTTGCTGTTCAAAAATTCATCATCCGTCTACTAGATCATGAGATTATATTGCCGAATTAATAAAATGTTGAAAAATAGTCGAGAGAGATTAATTGTATTTACCAAGAACAGCTCTTTTGGCATTTACTGTAAATTAAGTTTTTCAAACTTCATCGTTTGAAAATTTTAACGGTGTAATTAATTGTGAGCTCAGTTTTCGTGATTAGATACTTATTAGACAGATAGATAATAGATAGATAGATAGATAGATAGATAGATAGATAGATATTTGGATAGATAGTAGATAGTAAAGTATAGCGATATTTTGTAGTTTGAAATACTTATTGGTAATAAGTATTTGTAGTATTGATAATGGAACATTTTTTAAACATAAATTATTTGATGAGAGTATATAATGCGTTTATATTAATTTATTTGTTTATTTCTATTTCTATTATGGCTTGCTCTTAATGGAACTGAAGCCCACGTTAATTTGGTTTCCAGTGCCATGTCACACTTTTCAGTGTGTAAATAAAGCGGTTTATTTTTCGTCATTTTTGTTGAAAATCGTTATTTTTGGACAAAAATGGAAATTATTTACTACTAAACGGATCGAGTGCTACCCAATTTCTTTCTTGATCTTAATACTATAGATCACTGCCTTTTCAGTCAGCATTCCAAAAAAAAAACAATACTTAAACCCGCAGTGAGTGAGATATAGATAGAATAAAATGACATACCTAATTTGAGCTATTTTGGTACCTTGCAGCACTAAGTCCCTATACCAAAAAACTTTCAGAATGTATACCCACAAACCATATCTGCTACCCTATAAAGTTTCATTAATCTACTCGCCGTAGTTTAGTTGTACGCCATAATTGAAAAGTGACCTGAAAATGATGATTTTTTGGATTTTTCGGTTTTAAAATTTCAAATTTTTTTCTACACTCTAAAAATAGTTCGATTGATCTAAAATTGTGGCAGTGGGGTTTGGAGGGGTTACCCATCATACATAAAAAAAGGGTGAAAATCGGTTACCCACCATGTGCAGGTCCCTGCATGGTTCTCTCGCAAACGCATTCTTAAATTACTGAAAATGGTCCTAGCTGCTAAGGCTGTCCCGACAATGATCCAAAAACCGGAAGTAGTCGAAAAAATATCCGATATTATTTTAAAAAAACAACGTAAGAAGTAAAAGAAAAAGCGGTGCTTTTGCAAAAATGTGATTACTACGCCAGATTTCACCGAACCAGTAAATCCAAATTTAAAATCCCCATTATGATACAAAGTGTCCAAAAATGGCCTCAATCTTTGAAAAATGTTGAAAAAATCGCTAAATTACTAATGCTCTTCTAATCTTCTTCTTTTTTTTCTTTTTTTTTTATTAAACTGCCCAATGGATGTTAAAAACTTTATTGACAATGATCTGTAAACCGGAAGTAGTCGAAAAACTGTCCGATATTTTGAAAAAAAATGCAAAAAAAAAAGAGAAGATTTTTGCGAAGAACGCGATTTCTCCGTCGGATATTACCGGATGGAAACAGCTAAAGTATCGTTTGATAGCCCAGTGAATGAACTCTCGTATGATTCGTTCGGTTCTGTTGCCTGAAAGCCGATTCAGCACTGCCATGCAGGTCTAGTTATTATTATTATTATTTACCGCGAAAGCTTATTTCTCCATGATTGAAAACAGATATCGATCTGGGACCAAATTTTCTATTGGGAAATCATGTGGTGGTTACTTGATAAACTATATATGAAACTACTGCGGAGACCGAAAGTGGCCGAATTTTGAAACAAATTACATTTTTGGAAACACTCAATCATTTCCGAGACAATGGTAATCTCAAATTTTTCAATTTCGAAAATTTATATATGCCTTTTATCGTTCGAAATATTTGTTATTTTTTAAAATTTTCAAACTTGACCTATATATTTGAATACCTGAAGTCCATCAGATTCCAGTAATATAAGTTTCATTCAGAGTTATCGCCCTGTATTTTTCAAATTTTCGGCTCATTTTCTAATTCTTTTATTTTTTAAAAGGATTAAGCGATGTTTTTGAAACTCATGGAACATTAAGCGATATGGTCAAACTGTTGGATAAAGCAATTCCAACAACAATCCGTAAAACGATAGTAGTCGAAATAATGTCCGATATTTTCAGAAAAAAACCCGCTAAAAATGGATGCTTTTGGGATAAACGCGATGTATCCATTTGATATCAACGGATTAAACAAACTAAGATATCGTTAAGTGGCCCGATGAATGGACTATCATATGATTACCCATTCATACAGATACCATGATTAGGAAGCAAACTATGGTAT
Organism: Patella vulgata; assembly: GCF_932274485.2. Classification (NCBI taxonomy): domain Eukaryota; kingdom Metazoa; phylum Mollusca; class Gastropoda; family Patellidae; genus Patella; species Patella vulgata. The sequence continues at coordinate 48,974,167 of NC_065879.2, forward strand.
ACCGAAAATCAAGTATATTCCGATTTGGGGTCTTTTTGAACCTCTGTATTTCGAAAACTGCTCCAGCGATTTTTCTTAAATTTTCTCTATCAAGGGTCCCTTCGGTAGTATTGTCATAAAGACATTCATTAGAACTTTGAAATAACTGGAATAGGAGAAAAAAGGGACTAAAAATCGAAAAAAGATGAATAAACGTTAAATTTTGGAAAATGCTCTAATATTTTTATTTTTATTTTTTTCAGATTTTCAAAAAAAGGTTTTTATATTAAGATAGCTGATCTAATGCCGATTCTAATAAAGTATAATATGTATTCAGTTATTGAAATTTAATTTTGGACATTGTGACATTTTTGCATTTATGTTACTTTTGAACATAGGATTTCTCATGATGATTTCATCTGATCAGATGATGTGATTATAGAGTCCTGCGGCAATTCAATTGTTCTAACCGGTTATCAAAACTATTCCGACAATGAACTCCATACCGGAAGTATTAAAAAAATGAAAAAAAAAGGTTAAAAAATTGGCGCTCTTCCGAAAATCATGATTTCTCCGTCAGATAGTCGTTGGATAGCCATATTAATGGACTCTCATATGACATCCAAATGAAACGATTTTCATTGTTAGGGAATGAATTATGGAACGTTGAAAATCTAGTATTTTCCGTTTTAAAGCCTTTTGAGGCGTCCTTTTCTCGAAAACGACACTTACGCTTTTTCCTAAACGTTTTTTTTCACTCAAAGTCCTATCGACGGTCAATGGTGTGATTCCAAAAATAAAAGCATTAAAATAATATATGTGGTCCAAAAAGAGGCTCAATCTTTGAAAAAAGTTGAAAAATCCTTAATTTACTGAAAATGCTCATCTACTATCTTTTTTCTTTTTTTTTGGAAAACAGCTCAATGGATGTTTCTGAAAATTCTAGTACAAAAAGTTAAGTATCTTAACAAGTATCCCGACAAGTATCAAAAAAACCGGAAGTAGTCGTAAAAATTATAAAGTTAAAAAAAAAAAAAAAAAAAAAAAATTGGTTTCTCTTGTGCGAAAAGTGATTACTACGACAGATTTCGCCGAATCAAAACACCTAAAGTGTCATTGGATAGCCCGAATACTGAACGATGTTATGGCATCCAAATGATACAAATTCGCAATATATTATGGTACGCTGAAAATCTAGTATTTTCCTTTTTGGAGCCTATTCAGACGCTTTTATCTCGAAAACAACTCTTATTTCATTAAACTTCTGTTACTCAGAGACCTATTGGTGGTCTAGGCCGTGAACCCATATTTAATAGCATCAATATGGTATTAAGGGTCGGAAAAGGGCCCCAGTCTTTGAACAAAGTCAAAAAATCGTTAAATATCTCAAAATGCACTTCTAATTTTCTTTTGTTTTAAAAACTGTTCAATGGATATTTCTGAAACTTCTGGTACAGGAAGTTAAGTTCCAATGTCACTTGTTAAATCTATCCCGACAAAGATCTGTAAACCGGAAGTAGTCGAAAAAATATCTGATATTTTGAGAAAGAAAACAGTAAAAAATAAATACTTTCGGGAAAATCCTGATTTCTCCGTCGGGTGTCTCTGAATCAAAACAACTAAAGTATCGTTTGATAGCTCGATGAATGGGCTATTGTATGACACTTTCCGTGTCTTATTCCCGAAACCCGGTTCAGGGCTGCGTGCAGGTCTAGTTATTATTATTATTATATTTGGGAATTCAAGCGGAGAGCGTAGGCCTCACCGATTTATTTTTCTTGTTTTGTTTTGTCCCTCCTCTGTTGGTGAAAGCAGGATCATCCAAATGTGTTCGCCGCCCGCCTGTCCGTTGGGATCGTATATATAACATCATGACTTGTGTTCTATTTATTTGGGTGTTTTAACAATAAAATTCATAGGTTGATTGCTCGCTGCTTTATGTAAGCCAAACGCACAAGTAATTAATGAGTGTTGTCTATTTATTTTGTGATTGAGACGGGGGACATTCAGTCTCATTGTTGGCTTGTTTTATTTTAGTTTAATGTCCACAACAGTATGTCCACTCAGTCTAGTATTTTGTTTAGGTTTAATTGCTCTATCCAGTCGAATATCTTGTCTGTTTAAATTAAACAAGGATGTGTTTACCCAGTTTATTTCAAAGTCAATAAAGTGTCTATCCAGTCCAGTATTTTGTATCGCCAATATCAAAGAACAAGGAGAAATATAAGTTTTATGTGAATCCACTTCTCAGTAATCCTCATTTATGATATCTTTAGTTCGTTTTAGAAAACGTATTTAATCAAATGTGTTTTGGAGACATCCTGTAGATATAAAACCATCAAATCTGCTTTTTTGAGATTCAAGTTTGAATATCGAAAAACGAGTAGCTCGTTTTTTCGACACTCGCCAATATGAAAAAAAAACAATGATCCAGAGCTTTTTTATGTGAATCCACTGCTCAGACATCCTCATTTATGATATCTTTAGTTCATTTTAGAAAACGTATTTAATCAAATGTGTTTGGAGACATTCTGTAGATATACATCCATCAAATCGTTTTTCGACATTCGCCAAAATCGAAAAACGAGCTAGTTGTTTTTCGTTATTCGCCAATATCGACCTCTCTTTAGTGGACCGATGTGAGATTGCCCATTGTATTAACTGGACGGGTAGGCCTATTCACCTTCAGTTATGTGTCAATGTCAAATAAGCGGCTTCGTATCAACACGGTCGGCTCTGGGCCGGTTTAATTCTACGTATCTCTCGTAGCTGAGAGAAAAAAGATTTTTTAGCCCAGAGAATATCTTCCGTCAGAGTGGTTGTTGATTCATAGATTCTAATAACCCCTTTTGAAGTTTATATGAAAGCTTTGATATCTGCTATGTAGATCTAGTTAAGCTTTCATATTACATATGAAAGCTTATTGTTTCTGTTAAGATTATTATTGTTATTTTTTTTTTGTGTTTTGTCCACAAATCGGATTTTTCAGAATCTAACCATAGGATCGTTCTGAAACTTTTACCTATCCCCCCAAAAATGGGTGGTGGCTGTTGATTAAATATATTTTCAAAACGTTTTACGAATCCGAAATCACCGAATTTTACGAAGGAATGCATTTGACCTACAATGCTGTAACTTTGTGACTATTTGACCTATTTTACTAATTCTTTTTTCTTTGAGTATCTTGAAACATTTACTTCAAATCTGCAATTTCGGATTTTGGCATTTCGAAAATTCGTCGCTGTCATTTCGAACCGGAAGTTATTACCAATTTGACAACTTCTTTAAAAGTTGTGCGATTTTCGTGAAATTTAGAATGTTAGTAGATCTTGTCAATGCGACTTCAAGCAATTTGAAGGGCCGGGACTTTGGAACACAAGAACTCTCCTTCTAATTAAGCTAGAATGTTCAAACTTGGTGTAGGCGTTCACTAGGTCAATGTCATGATTGAGTTCAAAGATGAGCATTTTTTGCCTAGGGTAAGCAGAGATAAGCAAGCTGATTTGTTGATTCTTTAGGGCACGATGACATTGGTTATAATGAATGGAGGGCGATGAAACTCTTGTCAATCGAGAGGCTAATAGCTGGCCTGTTGTGTGAAATCATTGTATCATTTTTTGAAAATGTCCGGGGTAGCCGAAAAAAGGAGATCGAAATCCAAAAAGTCGTATTTTTACGATTTGGGGCATTTTTAGAGGTCGTGTAAAGTAAAATAAAGCATGCATATACATATATTATTGATATTAAATATATCATATAAAAAACTAAACAATGAATCAGCTGTCATTGACAGATTTTATATTATAAGCATGGTCAGTGGAAGGTCAGCGTATTGTCTAACTTGAACTCACTGACTCCGTAACATTATTGTGGGTGTGGTATAAGCTGAATTTGATGAGATGCACATATCTCGTATGACTATTTGGTACTTACAGTGTTAGACTTTGTCGTAACGTAAATCAAATTTACGCTGTATTATTCATTACCAAGGATTTAGAAAAAGGAACGAGAACAATTATTTACAAAATCTCGCTGGGATAAATTCCGTGAATGTGCCCATGAATGGCTAAAACTTGATGGGCGAGCGAAATGGATAGCTGAACAGGCGACTTCGGGTGATATAATCAAACAAGGAATTTATCGACGCGCCAAAAGATACTGGATTTCACCCAACATGCTACAGGCCTTTTACAGACAAATTCCGAATTGGGTCTGCCCGTAATCGTATAGATAAAGAAAAATTAAAATCCCCGGCTACAATCCAACCAGGGAATAGCGGGAGTGTAGACGATCTGGGACCTAGCTCTCCAAACAAATTACGCTCCTGAAGCAAAAAGAAAGAGTAAATCGGTGCTGCCTGTTGTGTGTATTATATGTAAAAAACGTGACAGATTTGTCACTGTTGGAGAAAATAGGAAGAAGGATGTATTAACACAGACTCAGACCCAAACAGGCTCAGGTAGGCCTAATGTTAATATTATGTTACTTACTAAATTTATAATTATTACTAATAAATATTAAATATATTCATCCTACAGTTTTTAATTATTGTGTTGTTGTTTTTGTTGTAAATGGAATCAGAAGTGCTACTGCAATCACTGTAAAATTGTTATGAAGCTAGCCATTAAAGCCCTTTACCCCATTTGTTGATTTGGCACAGTCATTGGTTAAAGTGTTGCACATTTGCTTGCACAAGGGATGAAACATAGAGAAGTTAACTTGTTTTTTATTTTCTTGGCCCACTTGTAGGTGCCTTGCTAAGACGATCTGTCTCTAGACCATTTCCGCTCACACAAAGGATCTGAACTAAACCGCATGCCAGAGTTGACCAGCCAGGTACATGTACATGTAGGCCTCAAAGTGACATTCCCTCCCCCACCCTTGAGCACAAACAACATTCAACGCTATATGGTGTATAATTTGTTTGCAAATTTGTTTGTAGGCCAACTGTTGAAAGCTGCTGAATTGAAAGAGGATGAAGATATTTTAAGGCATATCAGAGGGCAAGATTGTGTGGCCATTGAGGTCAGATATCACCAAAAATGTTATAGGCAATATACATGTACTGAATTTCTTAGACAGTTATCAGAAAGGTAAATATTTGTGATGTTTTTTTTATTTGTATTCTCCGCCTTCTTGCCACTGGTATTATTCAAATAAAACTGAACCATGGGTGAGTCCTGAAATTACTATGTTTTTGTCCAGTGGACGTTAAACCGCAATTCTCCTCTCTATCTCTCCTTGTACTGCTAATGCCTTCCTGTCTTCATTAGCTGGTTTCTGCATGAAAATAAGATGTTAACCCCTGTGTAAGTGTCTTTTTCCTCTGTTGTACGAAATTAATGAGAGTAAACCAAGCTCCAGAATTTTGTTTTAATTGTGTACATGTATATGTTTATTTATATTTTTCAGCAAAGATGACTAGCCCTCCGTCGAATATTAAACCACATACAATATATTCTGTGAAGATGTCATAAGAGAAAGAATCATAAATGGCCAGCAAAGTTGTCTTGTACAGAGAGAGAGAGAGAGAGAAATGGGGTTTAACGTCCACTCAACACAAACTAGGTCATTTTGGGACTAACATACGGTTTCAATTTTATTTCAATAATTCGCTTGCGCGTATGGGTCTTTAGCAGTGAGAGGAAACCGGAGTGCCCGGAGGAAACCCACGAGGTTGAGAAGACGCCTCTATCTCCATGCCACATACGCTCACACCTGGGATCAAAGCCACAGCCACAAGCCAGAGGTGACCGACCAGCTAGAGGTCGAAGCGCGGCACTCTAGGCCATCCCAACCCCCCTTTCTTGTACAGACCTGTGCATGTGTAGTCAATGTGAAAATGAAAAAAAAACTGTTAAAGAGACCGAATTTGATGTTAATACATTTAGTGACAGTGATGATGATAATGAAGATTAACTTTGATGACATTTGATGTGCAGAGTAACTGTTTAATTTTGATTTTCAATGATTGTTTCACTTTAATAAATAATTTCACAACTGTTCATCCTGTTTTCTAACCTTTCCCTTCATTCCAGCCCAGATACACAATTATTTTTTTTAACTTATATCTACATGTATGTTTGTAATTTGACCATTAATCATATCCGAAATAGTAGTTCACAGCTACATTACAGTTGTAAAAATACTGTAGTGGCTAATTGAAAGGGAACATGTATGTGGGTTTAGAATGTTTATCTTAGGGGAAATAAATCATGTGGTTCAATGCTTATAAAGTGCTACTGATCTCCATTATTTCAAAAGCATATCACTCAACTACTGTCAAACATATCCCCTGGCTAGAATATGCTACAAATCGACTCTAGCATGTTCCATATAAGCGATAATTTCTGAGCAAACATCCAACAACCAACCCTAACAGGCCCTTGAGATCCAACAAACAAAATAATTATTGGGCTTGTTTGCCCACACCTGGTCTTATGATTCATACAAGACCTGATAGTCTATCAATTACAGGCATTTGACAGAAAGGGAGATAATTCTTTTTTACCGTTAATGGATTTCCACAATTCTTTATTCACCCATGACATTTGTGTTTTGAGCATTTTTATTTACATCAAAATCTGTCCAATAAACTGTTCATTACCAAGGATGAAGGCATGAGGTGTTTTACCAACTATTTAATTTTATGTCAACTTCAGAATTGTTAGTACACAAATAGCATTTATTTGACAATTTTGACGAATTTCATCTGGCCCTAAATCAATAAATTGCAAACATTTTGCTTGGAACTCCCAGATTTTGTCTTCCTGGCATCATAAGCTTTCCAAAAATGTATAGTTTTTCTTTTATGGAAGACCGTGTAGCGGAGTTGTGTTTCTAAGCTAGCTAGAAATTTTGGCTGCAGGCCTACACCTCCCAAGCTAAATTTCCCTCATGTCATCCTGTATAGCAAAGGCATATGCCTGTCTTAATTAACCCAGTACTAAACACAATTTACTTGTTTAATGTTTCCAGCATTTTTCAGGATAGCTGATGGGATGCGGGTCAAGTTATGCCACTTGTCTATTTAATTATTTACCAGTGAAAAATCGAATTAACTTCACCAAATTTTTACTCATTATAATGATTTTATTTTTTCTGTTCATATTATTTCTATGACATGTGACAGTGACTGTGAATATGAAAGCTTTAATATCTGCTTAGCAGATCTAGTTGTTATTTTTTTTGTGTGTTTTGTCCACAAATCGGATTTCTCAGAATCTAACCATAGGATCGTTCTGAAACTTTTACCTATCCCCCCAAAAATGGGTGGTGGCTGTTGATTAAATATATTTTCAAAACGTTTTACGAATCCGAAATCACCGAATTTTACGAAGGAATGCATTTGACCTACAATGCTGTAACTTTGTGACTATTTGACCTATTTTACTAATTCTTTTTTCTTTGAGTATCTTGAAACATTTACTTCAAATCTGCAATTTAGGATTTTGGCATTTCGAAAATTCGTCGCTGTCATTTCGAACCGGAAGTTATTACCAATTTGGCAACTTCTTTAATAGTTGTGCGATTTTCGTGAAATTTAGAATGTCAGTAGATCTTGCCAATGCGACTTCAATGATGTCCTGGGAAATTTTCTAAATTATCTCCCCTTGGTGAAATTAAGGATCAAAGTTTTCAAAAAAATCGTCGAAATATAGGTCAGAATGACCTAAAAAAAAAATTTGATTCTAGACAAGTAATTACTGATTCGTACACAAAATATGGAGTTTGTCGATCGAACCGGAAGTGCCACCATCTTTAAACGTGAAAAATCAAAAAGGCTTTTTTGCTATTTTACTTACAGACTCGGGCGTCATATTTTCGGAATCCTGGAAGGAATGCCTAAAAATCTATCAGATCAGAATTTTGATTTCGGTCACGTGATGGTCACCATTTTGAATTGAAAATGAAAAATAGAAGCAATTTGAAGGGCCGGGACTTTGGAACACAAGAACTCTCCATCTAATTAAGCTAGAATGTTCAAACTTGGTGTAGGCGTTCACTAGGTCAATGTCATGATTGAGTTCAAAGATGAGCATTTTTTGCCTAGGGTAAGCAGAGATAAGCAAGCTGATTTGTTGATTCTTTAGGGCACGATGACATTGGTTATAATGAATGGAGGGCGATGAAACTCTTGTCAATCGAGAGGCTAATAGCTGGCCTGTTGTGTGAAATCATTGTATCATTTTTTGAAAATGTCCGGGGTAGCCGAAAAAAGGAGATCGAAATCCAAAAAGTCGTATTTTTACGATTTGGGGCATTTTTAGAGGTCGTGTAAAGTAAAATAAAGCATGCATATACATATATTATTGATATTAAATATATCATATAAAAAACTAAACAATGAATCAGCTGTCATTGACAGATTTTATATTATAAGCATGGTCAGTGGAAGGTCAGCGTATTGTCTAACTTGAACTCACTGACTCCGTAACATTATTGTGGGTATGGTATAAGCTGAATTTGATGAGATGCACATATCTCGTATGACTATTTGGTACTTACAGTGTTAGACTTTGTCGTAACGTTACGGTCTCCATTCTATTTTTCATTTTCAATTCAAAATGGTGACCATCACGTGACCGAAATCAAAATTCTGATCCGATAGATTTTTAGGCATTCCTTCCAGGATTCCGAAAATATGACGCCCGAGTCTGTAAGTAAAATAGCAAAAAAGCCTTTTTGATTTTTCACGTTTAAAGATGGTGGCACTTCCGGTTCGATCGACAAACTCCATATTTTGTGTACGAATCAGTAATTACTTGTCTAGTATCAAATTTTTTTTTAGGTCATTCTGACCTATATTTCGACGATTTTTTTTAAAACTTTGATCCTTAATTTCACCAAGGGGAGATAATTTAGAAAATTTCCCAGGACATCATTGAAGTCGCATTGGCAAGATCTACTAACATTCTAAATTTCACGAAAATCGCACAACTATTAAAGAAGTTGCCAAATTGGTAATAACTTCCGGTTCGAAATGACAGCGACGAATTTTCGAAATGCCAAAATCCTAAATTGCAGATTTGAAGTAAATGTTTCAAGATACTCAAAGAAAAAAGAATTAGTAAAATAGGTCAAATAGTCACAAAGTTACAGCATTGTAGGTC